>NC_140165.1:6459007-6641372 GCF_963971535.1 Notolepis coatsorum | reverse complement strand
AGGGAGAGTATTACATGACTGGTGGTAGGGGGGGGGGGGGGCTGGATAGGGAGAGTATTACATGACTGGTGGTAGGGGGGGGGGGGGGGGGCTGGATAGGGAGAGTATCACATGACTGGTGGTAGGGGGGGGGGGGGGGCTGGATAGGGAGAGTATCACATGACTGGTGGTAGGGGGGGGGGGGGGGGGGCTGGATAGGGAGAGTATCACATGACTGGTGGTAGGGGGGGGGGGGGGCTGGATAGGGAGAGTATTACATGACTGGTGGTAGGGGGGGGGGGGGGGGGCTGGATAGGGAGAGTATCACATGACTGGTGGTAGGGGGGGGGGGGGGGGGGCTGGATAGGGAGAGTATTCACATGACTGGTGGTAGGGGGGGGGGGGGGGCTGGATAGGGAGAGTATTACATGACTGGTGGTAGGGGGGGGGGGGGGGGGGCTGGATAGGGAGAGTATCACATGACTGGTGGTAGGGGGGGGGGGGGGGGCTGGATAGGGAGAGTATCACATGACTGGTGGTAGGGGGGGGGGGGGGCTGGATAGGGAGAGTATCACATGACTGGTGGTAGGGGGGGGGGGGGCTGGATAGGGAGAGTATCACATGACTGGTGGTAGGGGGGGGGGGGGGCTGGATAGGGAGAGTATCACATGACTGGTGGTAGGGGGGGGGGGGGGGGCTGGATAGGGAGAGTATCACATGACTGGTGGTAGGGGGGGGGGGGGGGCTGGATAGGGAGAGTATCACATGACTGGTGGTAGGGGGGGGGGGGGGGGGCTGGATAGGGAGAGTATCACATGACTGGTGGTAGGGGGGGGGGGGGGGGGGCTGGATAGGGAGAGTATTACATGACTGGTGGTAGGGGGGGGGGGGGGCTGGATAGGGAGAGTATTACATGACTGGTGGTAGGGGGGGGGGGGGGGGGGGCTGGATAGGGAGAGTATCACATGACTGGTGGTAGGGGGGGGGGGGGGGGGGGCTGGATAGGGAGAGTATTACATGACTGGTGGTAGGGGGGGGGGGGGCTGGATAGGGAGAGTATTACATGACTGGTGGTAGGGGGGGGGGGGGGGGGGCTGGATAGGGAGAGTATCACATGACTGGTGGTAGGGGGGGGGGGGGGGCTGGATAGGGAGAGTATCACATGACTGGTGGTAGGGGGGGGGGGGGGGGCTGGATAGGGGGAGTATCACATGACTGGTGGTAGGGGGGGGGGGGGGGGGGGGGCTGGATAGGGGGAGTATCACATGACTGGTGGTAGGGGGGGGGAGGGCTGGATAGGGAGAGTATCACATGACTGGTGGTAGGGGGGGGGGGGGGGCTGGATAGGGGGAGTATCACATGACTGGTGGTAGGGGGGGGGGGGGGGGCTGGATAGGGAGAGTATCACATGACTGGTGGTAGGGGGGGGGGGGGGGGCTGGATAGGGAGAGTATCACATGACTGGTGGTAGGGGGGGGGGGGGGGGGCTGGATAGGGAGAGTATCACATGACTGGTGGTAGGGGGGGGGGGGGGGGCTGGATAGGGGGGAGTATCACATGACTGGTGGTAGGGGGGGGGGGGGGGGGGCTGGATAGGGAGAGTATCACATGACTGGTGGTAGGGGGGGGGGGGCTGGATAGGGAGAGTATCACATGACTGGTGGTAGGGGGGGGGGGGGGGGGGCTGGATAGGGAGAGTATCACATGACTGGTGGTAGGGGGGGGGGGGGGGGGCTGGATAAAGAGAGTATCACATGACTGGTGGTAGGGGGGGGGGGGGGGCTGGATAGGGAGAGTATCACATGACTGGTGGTAGGGGGGGGGGGGCTGGATAGGGAGAGTATCACATGACTGATGGTAGGGGGGGGGGGGGGGGGGGCTGGATAGGGAGAGTATCACATGACTGGTGGTAGGGGGGGGGGGCTGGATAAAGAGAGTATCACATGACTGGTGGTAGGGGGGGGGGGGGGCTGGATAGGGAGAGTATCACATGACTGGTGGTGGGGGGGGGGGGGGGGCTGGATAGGGAGAGTATCACATGACTGGTGGTAGGGGGGGGGGGGGGGCTGGATAGGAGCTTGATTATTGAGGGCAGGCAGCAGTGTGTTTGAAGAAGTCTGGCATGGGTCTAGGACCCACCTCTCCGCTTGGTCTTGTGGGGCTGGTTGCTCACTGGAACAGGGAGGACGCTGGATGGATACCCGTGAAGGAGAGAGTGAGTCCATGCCTCCATTAGGGCAGCTTCCATTTGCAGTCACCAGGCTTATGTAGCAGCATCATGGTCACGTCAAACATATAGGGCTCAGTTCAAGATAATTTACCCAACAGTAAGAAGCATTTTGTACAAAAGTATTCTGTACTTCTGTATGACAACTATTAAAGAAACTTGAAACCTAGACAAGTTTGATTATTTTGACAAGTCAGAGGCCTGGGTCGCAAAAATGCAGAGGACCCCGCTTTTCAGTCCATTAATTACTTCCAATTATTTCTATATAGACATTAATTCAAATGTTTACATCCTATATTGTAATTGTATTGAGGAGAAAACCTTGCCTAGTTTAGCTGGAACCCTACGCCAAGCCCCATGAAACTTCTACATCACTTTGCTCTCTCAGATTGGCCACCTGTGGCAATGGCAGAGTTCCATGAAGCTCCTGTGACGTCAGGTGGGTCATGTGAGGAGTTAGCTAACAAGATTATCTACATTGAGCATTTAGAAACAGGAAAACATATAAATCGTACGTTGAGCGGAAACAAAATGGTGTAAGGAATGCCATATCACTGATGTTAGTGTTACCAAAGAAAGGGTTGGTAATAGCACATTCACAAACGTGTATCAATTCATTGTCAAATTCATCGCTTTTTTTTTGCGTCTTTACTTAGTTTAGCAGGAAAGCACACAGGGGTTTCTTCAGTGGCTGTGTGATGGCTTGGTGGTACCTTAACGTTACCTTAACCTTTGCTATAGCCACTGGTAGCAGCCTAGACTCCAAATGTTTTAAGAACAGCAACGCACTAGCAAGCTGGGACGCTGTAGTGCATGCATCAAGTACCACTGAGTGTTAAGACGTATACGGTACACATAGTTGTTTATATAATCATAATTAACAAACATAAATCCCCACTGGCATGTATCCGGTTAGCTCTGGTTTAGCTTGGCTTGGCTAGTCCTGTTACATTATTAAACTCTTTGATTTGGCCCTTATAGAGAATGCTTGAGGGATGATTGCTGGCTCCAAATGCTCTGCAATTGGCAATAGGATTATAACAAACTAACTTTTTTTCACAGTTTTATATTTCATTTCCTTTATGCATGCCTTTGCAAGACAAATTATGACCTTGGGGGTTTCTTTTGTGACATTGATGGCATTTATAAAGAATATTAAAAAGGAGGTGGATCATATACTGGTGGTGAATCCTCCTAACCATGCAATCCAAATCCCTCCCTCAATGAGATAAATCAACAGTATGTTCCCTGTGGTGCTATAGGTCGTGTTTTTCCCTAATTAGCCCACTTTAGATTATATCTGGGACCAAGATTAAACGATACCTTTCATTCTCTGCCAGCAGTCGGCCTAATTTGTCTCCAGGACACAATCCTCTCCGTTTTAATTCAAGGGTAAAAGAACACACTTTGTGATAGTTTACCCAACAACACGACAGAGGAGACAATGAATTCAGGAAGAAACGTGGAAACAACTCCTCAAGCAATAGCATGTAGAACATATTGTCTTCTGTAATATTACTGAAAAGAGCAGCAGGGTTTTTCCTGGCTCAAAATCAGGCAGAGGTGGTACCTCATAGTTTTAACATAATTTGTACACATGCGCTCTTCTGGCCCTTGCTCAACCCAGTTGTTTTAGTCAGTCAATTACCTTGATAAAACAGCCTAAATAAAAAAGGTATCCAAGGGCATCTTCAATCCAATAAATTGTCACTTTTATACAAATATCAATGTAAACAAAGATAGACCAAAATATCAATAAAATAATTAGCAACCTCAGACAATGCTCTGATAAAAAACAAGGTCTCAATTCTTGTCCTATTATACCCAAGTGCATCGTTCGACATGATTGACCATGCATGATATCCTAATAAATCGTCTGGAAATGTTAGTTTGTCTTTCTGACTGTGTATTAAACTGGTTCAGAACACATATCAAAGGGAGAAAGTTTTACGTCAGGCTTGGAGATCATGTTTCTGAGAAACATGACACCGACTTTGGGAGGTGCCTCGATCCACTATTATTATTATTATTATTATTATTATTATTATTATTATTATTATTATTATTATTATTATTATTATTATTATTATTATTATTATTATTATTATTATTATTATTATTATTATTATTATTATTATTATTATTATTATTATTATTATTATTATTATTATTATTATTATTATTATTATTATTATTATTATTATTATTATTATTATTATTATTATTATTATTATTATTATTATTATTATTATTATTATTATTATTCTCGCAATACATGCAGCATGTAAACATCAAGTGGCAGCAACCCTAAACACAACAAACGGAATGGGGAGGAAGAGACACAGACAACAAGGAGACAAGACTAAAATTAACAGTAAAAGGTACAAAAGTAAAGTACAGCTCTGGTGGCACAGGTCAATAAAATACACCTTAGGGGCTATATAGCCATGCTAGCTAAAATACACCTTAGGGGCTATATAGCCATGCTAGCTAAAATACACATTAGGGGCTATATAGCCATGCTAGCTAAAATACACCGTAGGGGCTATATAGCCATGCTAGCTAAAATACACCTTAGGGGCTATATAGCCATGCTAGCTAAAATACACCTTAGGGGCTATATAGCCATGCTAGCTAAAATACACCTTAGGGGCTATATAGCCATGCTAGCTAAAATACAACTTTGGGGCTATATAGCCATGCTAGCTAAAATACACCTTAGGGGCTATATAGCCATGCTAGCTAAAATACACCTTAGGGGCTATATAGCCATGCTAGCCCAGTGATACACCTTAACACTTTGGGTGTCAATCACGTGTTAACACGTTTCTGGGCCCCGACCGCTGAGTGCCAAAAACGGCCTGTCCTGTAAGGGTTTGGCTCGTGTTGCTACACGGACACGTTTGTATGTTGAAAGGTACTTCCTGACTTACCTCCCAGTAAAGAGTCAACGTGATCACATGCTCTCCGTCTATTATTATATGTGAACTAAAGGTACAAGGTTTACACAACACGGCCTAGGGGAGGCCGTAACAGCAGGCACGCACAGGACACAGCTCACTTACTTCAAGTCACATTAGGGCTAAAGCTGGCAGTTGGCTAGTAAGAGATGCATTGGCAGCTTGAAACTGCACGCATTACTGCTTATTTGCTGAGCAAAGACTCAACTGAACAACATTAAACTTGGAGAGGAGACAAAAAACAGTTTTCTCTCCTCTCGTCGTGACAAGAGGCAGAGTGCTGCATCATCCTCTCCGGTTGTAAACATTAAAGATCACGCAGGGGACGGGACCAACACACAGCAGGGGAGGACCAACACACAGCAGGGGAGGACGAACACACAGCAGAGGAGGACGAACACACAGCAGGGGAGGACCAACACACAGCAGGGGAGGACCAACACACAGCAGGGGAGGACGAACACACAGCAGGGGAGGACCAACACACAGCAGGGGAGGACCAACACACAGCAGGGGAGGACGAACACACAGCAGGGGAGGACGAACACACAGCAGAGGAGGACGAACACACAGCAGAGGAGGACCAACACACAGCAGAGGAGGACCAACACACAGCAGGGGAGGACCAACACACAGCAGAGGAGGACCAACACACAGCAGGGGAGGACGAACACACAGCAGGGGAGGACGAACACACAGCAGAGGAGGGACCAACACACAGCAGGGGAGGACGAACACACAGCAGGGGAGGACCAACACACAGCAGGGGAGGACGAACACACAGCAGGGGAGGACAAACACACAGCAGAGGAGGACGAACACACAGCAGGGGAGGACCAACACACAGCAGGGGAGGACCAACACACAGCAGAGGAGGACGAACACACAGCAGGGGAGGACCAACACACAGCAGAGGAGGACCAACACACAGCAGGGGAGGACGAACACACAGCAGGGGAGGACGAACACACAGCAGAGGAGGACGAACACACAGCAGAGGAGGACGAACACACAGCAGGGGAGGACCAACACACAGCAGAGGAGGACCAACACACAGCAGGGGAGGGACCAACACACAGCAGGGGAGGACCAACACACAGCAGAGGAGGACCAACACACAGCAGGGGAGGACCAACACACAGCAGAGGAGGACGAACACACAGCAGGGGAGGGACCAACACACAGCAGGGGAGGACCAACACACAGCAGAGGAGGACCAACACACAGCAGGGGAGGACGAACACACAGCAGAGGAGGGACCAACACACAGCAGAGGAGGACGAACACACAGCAGGGGAGGACGAACACACAGCAGAGGAGGACCAACACACAGCAGGGGAGGACGAACACACAGCAGAGGAGGACGAACACACAGCAGAGGAGGACGAACACACAGCAGAGGAGGACGAACACACAGCAGGGGAGGACGAACACACAGCAGAGGAGGACGAACACACAGCAGGGGAGGACCAACACACAGCAGAGGAGGACCAACACACAGCAGGGGAGGACGAACACACAGCAGGGGAGGACGAACACACAGCAGGGGAGGACGAACACACAGCAGGGGAGGACCAACACACAGCAGAGGAGGACGAACACACAGCAGAGGAGGACCAACACACAGCAGGGGAGGACCAACACACAGCAGGGGAGGACCAACACACAGCAGGGGAGGGACGAACACACAGCAGAGGAGGACGAACACACAGCAGGGGAGGACGAACACACAGCAGGGGAGGGACGAACACACAGCAGAGGAGGACGAACACACAGCAGGGGAGGGACGAACACACAGCAGGGGAGGACCAACACACAGCAGGGGAGGACCAACACACAGCAGGGGAGGACCAACACACAGCAGGGGAGGACCAACACACAGCAGGGGAGGACCAACACACAGCAGAGGAGGACGAACACACAGCAGGGGAGGGACGAACACACAGCAGAGGAGGACGAACACACAGCAGGGGAGGGACGAACACACAGCAGGGGAGGACCAACACACAGCAGGGGAGGACCAACACACAGCAGGGGAGGACCAACACACAGCAGGGGAGGGACGAACACACAGCAGAGGAGGACGAACACACAGCAGGGGAGGACCAACACACAGCAGAGGAGGACGAACACACAGCAGGGGAGGACCAACACACAGCAGAGGAGGACCAACACACAGCAGGGGACGGGACCAACACACAGCAGGGGAGGACGAACACACAGCAGAGGAGGACGAACACACAGCAGGGGAGGACCAACACACAGCAGGGGAGGACGAACACACAGCAGAGGAGGACGAACACACAGCAGGGGAGGACCAACACACAGCAGGGGAGGACGAACACACAGCAGGGGAGGACGAACACACAGCAGGGGAGGACCAACACACAGCAGGGGAGGACGAACACACAGCAGAGGAGGACGAACACACAGCAGGGGAGGACCAACACACAGCAGAGGAGGACCAACACACAGCAGGGGAGGACCAACACACAGCAGGGGAGGACGAACACACAGCAGAGGAGGACCAACACACAGCAGGGGAGGACCAACACACAGCAGGGGAGGACGAACACACAGCAGAGGAGGACGAACACACAGCAGGGGAGGACCAACACACAGCAGAGGAGGACGAACACACAGCAGGGGAGGGACGAACACACAGCAGGGGAGGACGAACACACAGCAGAGGAGGACCAACACACAGCAGGGGAGGACCAACACACAGCAGGGGAGGACGAACACACAGCAGGGGAGGACCAACACACAGCAGGGGAGGACGAACACACAGCAGGGGAGGACAAACACACAGCAGAGGAGGACCAACACACAGCAGGGGAGGACCAACACACAGCAGGGGAGGACCAACACACAGCAGAGGAGGACCAACACACAGCAGGGGAGGACCAACACACAGCAGGGGAGGACCAACACACAGCAGAGGAGGACGAACACACAGCAGAGGAGGACGAACACACAGCAGGGGAGGACCAACACACAGCAGAGGAGGACCAACACACAGCAGGGGAGGACCAACACACAGCAGAGGAGGACCAACACACAGCAGGGGAGGACGAACACACAGCAGAGGAGGACAAACACACAGCAGGGGAGGACCAACACACAGCAGGGGAGGACGAACACACAGCAGAGGAGGACGAACACACAGCAGAGGAGGACGAACACACAGCAGGGGAGGACGAACACACAGCAGGGGAGGACCAACACACAGCAGAGGAGGACCAACACACAGCAGAGGAGGACGAACACACAGCAGGGGAGGACGAACACACAGCAGAGGAGGACGAACACACAGCAGAGGAGGACCAACACACAGCAGGGGAGGACCAACACACAGCAGGGGAGGGACCAACACACAGCAGAGGAGGACCAACACACAGCAGGGGAGGGACCAACACACAGCAGAGGAGGACGAACACACAGCAGGGGAGGACGAACACACAGCAGGGGAGGACCAACACACAGCAGGGGAGGACCAACACACAGCAGAGGAGGACCAACACACAGCAGGGGAGGGACCAACACACAGCAGAGGAGGGACCAACACACAGCAGAGGAGGACGAACACACAGCAGGGGAGGACGAACACACAGCAGGGGAGGACCAACACACAGCAGGGGAGGACCAACACACAGCAGGGGAGGACGAACACACAGCAGGGGAGGACCAACACACAGCAGAGGAGGACCAACACACAGCAGAGGAGGACCAACACACAGCAGGGGAGGACGAACACACAGCAGAGGAGGACCAACACACAGCAGGGGAGGACCAACACACAGCAGAGGAGGACCAACACACAGCAGGGGAGGACCAACACACAGCAGGGGAGGACGAACACACAGCAGAGGAGGACGAACACACAGCAGGGGAGGACGAACACACAGCAGGGGAGGACCAACACACAGCAGAGGAGGACCAACACACAGCAGAGGAGGACCAACACACAGCAGGGGAGGACCAACACACAGCAGAGGAGGACGAACACACAGCAGAGGAGGACGAACACACAGCAGGGGAGGACGAACACACAGCAGGGGAGGACGAACACACAGCAGGGGAGGACCAACACACAGCAGAGGAGGACCAACACACAGCAGGGGAGGACGAACACACAGCAGGGGAGGACCAACACACAGCAGAGGAGGACCAACACACAGCAGAGGAGGACGAACACACAGCAGAGGAGGACGAACACACAGCAGGGGAGGACGAACACACAGCAGGGGAGGACCAACACACAGCAGGGGAGGACCAACACACAGCAGAGGAGGACGAACACACAGCAGGGGAGGACCAACACACAGCAGAGGAGGACCAACACACAGCAGGGGAGGACCAACACACAGCAGGGGAGGACGAACACACAGCAGGGGAGGACCAACACACAGCAGAGGAGGACCAACACACAGCAGAGGAGGACCAACACACAGCAGAGGAGGACGAACACACAGCAGGGGAGGACCAACACACAGCAGGGGAGGACGAACACACAGCAGGGGAGGACCAACACACAGCAGAGGAGGACGAACACACAGCAGAGGAGGACGAACACACAGCAGGGGAGGACCAACACACAGCAGGGGAGGACCAACACACAGCAGAGGAGGACGAACACACAGCAGAGGAGGACCAACACACAGCAGGGGAGGACGAACACACAGCAGAGGAGGACGAACACACAGCAGAGGAGGACCAACACACAGCAGGGGAGGACGAACACACAGCAGAGGAGGACGAACACACAGCAGGGGAGGACGAACACACAGCAGGGGAGGGACCAACACACAGCAGGGGAGGACGAACACACAGCAGGGGAGGGACCAACACACAGCAGGGGAGGACCAACACACAGCAGGGGAGGACGAACACACAGCAGAGGAGGACCAACTCACAGCAGGGGAGGACGAACACACAGCAGAGGAGGACGAACACACAGCAGGGGAGGACGAACACACAGCAGGGGAGGACCAACACACAGCAGAGGAGGACGGACACACAGCAGGGGAGGACGAACACACAGCAGGGGAGGACGAACACACAGCAGGGGAGGACGAACACACAGCAGGGGAGGACGAACACACAGCAGGGGAGGACCAACACACAGCAGAGGAGGACGAACACACAGCAGGGGAGGACGAACACACAGCAGGGGAGGACGAACACACAGCAGGGGAGGACCAACACACAGCAGAGGAGGACCAACACACAGCAGAGGAGGACGAACACACATCAGGGGAGGACCAACACACAGCAGGGGAGGACCAACACACAGCAGGGGAGGACAAACACACAGCAGAGGAGGACCAACACACAGCAGAGGAGGACGAACACACAGCAGGGGAGGACGAACACACAGCAGGGGAGGACGAACACACAGCAGGGGAGGACCAACACACAGCAGGGGAGGACCAACACACAGCAGGGGAGGACGAACACACAGCAGAGGAGGACCAACACACAGCAGGGGAGGACGAACACACAGCAGAGGAGGACGAACACACAGCAGGGGAGGACGAACACACAGCAGAGGAGGACGAACACACAGCAGAGGAGGACAAACACACAGCAGGGGAGGACGAACACACAGCAGGGGAGGGACCAACACACAGCAGAGGAGGACGAACACACAGCAGGGGAGGACCAACAGACAGCAGAGGAGGACGAAAACACACAGCAGGGGAGGACGAACACACAGCAGGGGAGGACCAACACACAGCAGGGGAGGACGAACACACAGCAGGGGAGGACGAACACACAGCAGGGGAGGACCAACACACAGCAGGGGAGGACCAACACACAGCAGGGGAGGACCAACACACAGCAGGGGAGGACCAACACACAGCAGGGGAGGACGAACACACAGCAGGGGAGGACCAACACACAGCAGGGGAGGACGAACACACAGCAGGGGAGGACGAACACACAGCAGGGGAGGACCAACACACAGCAGAGGAGGACGAACACACAGCAGGGGAGGACGAACACACAGCAGGGGAGGACCAACACACAGCAGGGGAGGACGAACACACAGCAGGGGAGGACGAACACACAGCAGGGGAGGACCAACACACAGCAGGGGAGGACGAACACACAGCAGAGGAGGACGAACACACAGCAGGGGAGGACCAACACACAGCAGGGGAGGCTTCTGTAAGACAACCGGTGAAGCAGTGCTTCACCAAAAAACATATTTTTCAGACGCCAACATTTCATTAGAATGACTATTCCCTCTGTGAATCAAAACAAAATTGTCACTGTTAAAAGATGCGTCGTGGGTATCGTGCAAAACAGCGCCCCCTTCACGTGACACAGGGGAGTGTTCTGCTTCACTAACCCAATGGATGTGAACGCAAGTCGAAATAGTACCGAGTATCCGTTGATTGGACAGTTAGAATAGAATAGAATAGAATAGAAATACTTTTATTATCCCGTGGGAAATTAGACACTGCAAATCGCTCAACATTTAAACATTTAGACAGGACAGGTCACAATTTAGAATGATAACACAAATCAAATCAAGTTGCCTAGGATAAGAGTAGAGTAAAATAAAATAGGATAAAATTAAATGAAATAAAATATACAGAAATAAATACAGTAAGAATATACTGAGCATACTGAGCATGGGGTAAACAATTTGGTCAATATAATTATAATTTAAATCTAACTAAATGAAATATGAAATATATATTCCAGTATTCACAGTGTCACAAGGTGCAGTATGCTTTAGGTAGTGTATTGTCCTCCTTGGGTTCCAATAAGACCTAGATCTATGTCTGGCAGCCGTCGCTGCCCCCTGTTGTGGAGCCTGGAGGCCGCTAGTCGCGTCCTCCTGCCCCTATTGAGCTGCCGCTCTGTGCTCAGTGATGCAGTGAGGCACAGTGATGCATTGTATAGTCTGATGGCTGTTGGAATGAAGGACTTCCTGTGCCGTTCAGTGCTGCATTTGGGTAGTGTGAGCCTAGCACTGAACAGTGAACATGCTCCTCCTGTCAGCCAAGTCTGTGTATAGTGGGTGGGAGGGGTTTCTCCTGATGGCCTGGAGCTTAGCGAGGCTCCTCCTCTCCGCCACCCTCGCTAGAGAGTCCAGCTCCACCCCAACCACGCTACTGGCCTTCCTGACCAGCTTATCCAGCCTGGTTGTGTCCACTGCTCTCAGTCCGCTGCCCCAGCAGGTCACAGCGTACAAGAAGGCGCTATGGTTTATGACGCGGTTTAATGCACGCCTAGTGAAGCACTGTTTCACCTATTCTGTTGAATGATGCGCGTTCTTTCGACTGATGCACGTTCACGACCTGAACATGATTGACACGCCGTCTAACTATTCAGAGGACACCAGTTCCTATCCCATGCTTCCTAGCCGACAGCCCTGTACACAGTCAGCGTAACGTTACTGTAGGCTAACGCTAGTTGTTGTAGCTAGCTTCACCTTCACGTGAAAATGAAACTTAGGACCGAAGTATAAACCAGCGAAATTAAGACATATCCATCTGGATCAGCACATCCACACAGCGGTGCCCGTATGATGGAGGAGGAGAGGACGGCCAGGAGACAGGAGACAGGAGAGGAGACTCAGGAGGAACACACCTGCAGCTCCTGTTACCACACCATCTACATGTCCGCCCTGCAAGAGGACTTGTGGATCCAGGACAGGACTATACAACTTTCAAAGGACTCATCGTTAGAAGTGGACGTCCTCATCGGTCTTCGATGGACGACCACAAGCAAGCAAGCCTTAATTAATGGGTGAGATACTTTAAAACCCTCCAGCTAACGTTAGTAATCTAGCTATGGTCTCACGTTATTTTGTTAGTTAATAACCTAGCTAGCTAAGGACAGGAACACTCAATTATCCTGTTTTTCACACTAACATGCAATCGTCTAGTCACTCTAGTGTCTCATTGTTTCATTTTGTGAAAAATATGCACTTTGTAATATTTGCTTTTCAAAAGCTCATAAACACTGTTGGTGACTTGAGCATATTGTAACGCCCCCTGTTTGGTGTTGGTTATTGACCACTCTCCAGGTAACGCCCCCTGTTTGGTGTTGGTTATTGACCACTCATATTGTAACGCCCCCTGTTTGGTGTTGGTTATTGACCACGCCCCCTGTTTGGTGTTGGTTATTGACCACTCATATTGTAACGCCCCCTGTTTGGTGTTGGTTATTGACCACTCATATTGTAACGCCCCCTGTTTGGTGTTTGTTATTGACCACTCATATTGTAACGCCCCCTGTTTGGTGTTCGTTATTGACCACGCCCCCTGTTTGGTGTTGGTTATTGACCACTCATATTGTAACGCCCCCTGTTTGGTGTTCGTTATTGACCACGCCCCCTGTTTGGTGTTGGTTATTGACCACTCATATTGTAACGCCCCCTGTTTGGTGTTGGTTATTGACCACTCATATTGTAACGCCCCCTGTTTGGTGTTGGTTATTGACCACTCATATTGTAACGCCCCCTGTTTGGTGTTGGTTATTGACCACGCCCCCTGTTTGGTGTTGGTTATTGACCACTCATATTGTAACGCCCCCTGTTTGGTGTTGGTTATTGACCACGCCCCCTGTTTGGTGTTGGTTATTGACCACGCCCCCTGTTTGGTGTTGGTTATTGACCACGCCCCCTGTTTGGTGTTGGTTATTGACCACTCATATTGTAACGCCCCCTGTTTGGTGTTGGTTATTGACCACGCCCCCTGTTTGGTGTTGGTTATTGACCACTCTCCAGGCAGATGTTAGTTCTCACGCTTTATTCAACATCGGATTTGGCTTTGGTGCAGTTGACTCATCGCTACCACTGCCCACGCCTCAAGAGAGCGCACCCCAGGTGCCACCACACCCTCTGCCCCCTCCCCTCTGCCAACCCCGGACCCGCGCGACCAACATCCCCAGGTTGGTAGAGTGCAGAGTGACAGCTCGGCTGACCAATCACCCAAATCCCTGGGTCGCTACAATATTTTTAACTTAGCTACTGTAGCTGTTCTTGTCATTTTAAGCTATGATGAATGCAATGCTTTTTACTATAATTATATAATTGTCTTAGAATAGTTGAGTATGTTTGGCATTATGTTGTGTGTCCTGTGCATGTTGTGTGTCCTGTGCATGTTGTGTGTCCTGTGCATGCTGTGTGTCATGCTGTGTGTCCTGTGCATGTTGTGTGTCATGCTGTGTGTCCTGTGCATGCTGTGTGTCATGCTGTGTGTCATGTTGTGTGTCCTGTGCATGCTGTGTGTCATGTTGCATGTTGTGTGTCCTGTGCATGCTGTGTGTCCTGTGCATGCTGTGTGTCATGTTGCATGTTGTGTGTCCTGTGCATGTTGTGTGTCATGCTGTGTGTCCTGTGCATGTTGTGTGTCATGCTGTGTGTCCTGTGCATGCTGTGTGTCATGCTGTGTGTCATGCTGTGTGTCCTGTGCATGCTGTGTGTCATGTTGCATGTTGTGTGTCCTGTGCATGTTGTGTGTCATGCTGTGTGTCCTGTGCATGCTGTGTGTCATGATGTGTGTCATGCTGTGTGTCCCGTGCATGCTGTGTGTCATGTTGCATGTTGTGTGTCCTGTGCATGCTGTGTGTCCTGTGCATGTTGTGTGTCATGTTGCATGTTGTGTGTCCTGTGCATGTTGTGTGTCCTGTGCATGTTGTGTGTCATGTTGCATGTTGTGTGTCCTGTGCATGTTGTGTGTCCTGTGCATGTTGTGTGTCATGTTGCATGTTGTGTGTCCTGTGCATGTTGTGTGTCCTGTGCATGCTGTGTGTCCTGTGCATGCTGTGTGTCATGCTGTGTGTCATGCTGTGTGTCCTGTGCATGCTGTGTGTCATGCTGTGTGTCCTGTGTGTCCTGTGCATGCTGTGTGTCATGCTGTGTGTCCTGTGCATGCTGTGTGTCAGGTTGCATGTTGTGTGTCCTGTGCATGTTGTGTGTCCTGTGCATGTTGTGTGTCATGTTGCATGTTGTGTGTCCTGTGCATGTTGTGTGTCATGTGCATGCTGTGTGTCCTGTGCATGCTGTGTGTCATGCTGTGTGTCATGCTGTGTGTCCTGTGCATGCTGTGTGTCATGCTGTGTGTCCTGTGTGTCCTGTGCATGCTGTGTGTCATGCTGTGTGTCCTGTGCATGCTGTGTGTCATGCTGTGTGTCCTGTGCATGCTGTGTGTCCTGTGCATGCTGTGTGTCCTGTGCATGCTGTGTGTCATGCTGTGTGTCCTGTGCATGCTGTGTGTCCTGTGCATGCTGTGTGTCCTGTGTGTCCTGTGTGTCTCTGTGTGTCCTGTGTGTCCTGTGTGTCCTGTGTGTCCTGTGTGTCCTGTGTGTCCTGTGTGTCTCTGTGTGTCCTGTGTGTCCTGTGTGTCTCTGTGTGTCCTGTGTGTCCTGTGTGTCCTGTGTGTCCTGTGTGTTCAAGTTCAAGTTCAAGTTTCTTTAATAGTTGTCATACAGAAGTACAGAATACTTTCATACAAAATGCTTCTTACTGTTACGCTCCAGAGACTGTGCTAGACAAGATAGTATCAAATAACATAGTATAGCATGTAATTTAGAATAAGAAAATGAGGTCACAGTGTTCGGTATAGACATATGTACAATGTTCTGAGTTACCATATAATATACAATACTATGCAGTGTACTAATGTACAGTACTATCTAGTGCAAAGCAGAAATGGGATGAGGTACAATTTAGGTACAATTTACAGTAAGGTGTACGAGTTGTAGTGCAATCCTTCATCAATAAATATAAAGTGTGGGGAGTGGGTGCTACAGTGTGTTTGTTTAAAGTGGGTGTGTGCTATAAAGTGTGTGGAGTGGGTGCTACAGTGTGTTTGTTTAAAGTGGGTGTGTGCTACAAAGTGTGTGGAGTGGGTGCTACAGTGTGTTTGTTTAAAGTGAGTGTGTGCGTGTGGATGTGTGTGCTATGTGCGTTTGGTGGTTGTTGTTGTGTAGTGTTCATTCATTGTTCGTTTAGCAGCCTGATGGCCTGGGGATAGAAGCTTTTTTTTTTTTTTTTTTTTTTTTTTAGATGGTGCCGCAACGACCGGCTGCCTGTCTGTGCGCTCCGTCGAGACTGTGCTTACTTTTGTTAATATTTATAGTTTTTAGAGTTTTGTTTGTACCAACTGTTGGTGCATTTAACGTGTATGACCGTCAGTCACTCATAGACATTGGATTACGGGAAACTTACCAACTGGATGTCCTGTGTGTCCTGTGTGTCCTGTGTGTCCTGTGTGTCTCTGTGTGTCCTGTGTGTCCTGTGTGTCCTGTGTGTCCTGTGTGTCTTGTGTGTCCTGTGTGTCCTGTGTGTCCTGTGTGTCCTGTGTGTCCTGTGCATGCTGTGTGTCCTGTGTGTCTCTGTGTGTCCTGTGTGTCCTGTGTGTCCTGTGTGTCCTGTGTGTCTCTGTGTGTCCTGTGTGTCCTGTGTGTCCTGTGTGTCCTGTGTGTCCTGTGTGTCCTGTGTGTCCTGTGTGTCCTGTGCATGCTGTGTGTCCTGTGTGTCTCTGTGTGTCCTGTGTGTCCTGTGTGTCCTGTGTGTCCTGTGTGTCTCTGTGTGTCCTGTGTGTCCTGTGTGTCCTGTGTGTCCTGTGTGTCCTGTGTGTCCTGTGTGTCTCTGTGTGTCCTGTGTGTCCTGTGTGTCCTGTGTGTCCTGTGTGTCCTGTGCATGCTGTGTGTCCTGTGCATGCTGTGTGTCCTGTGCATGCTGTGTGTCCTGTGTGTCCTGTGCATGCTGTGTGTCCTGTGCATGCTGTGTGTCCTGTGTGTCCTGTGCATGCTGTGTGTCCTGTGCATGATGTGTGTCCTGTGCATGCTGTGTGTCCTGTGCATGCTGTGTGTCCTGTGCATGCTGTGTGTCCTGTGCATGCTGTGTGTCCTGTGTGTCCTGTGCATGCTGTGTGTCCTGTGCATGCTGTGTGTCCTGTGCATGCTGTGTGGCATTTTGCTGTGTATATTTTGAACTCTTGCACTGTTTGTATTTCATGTTTTTTGCATCATAGACTACAGATGGAAATGAGCTTCTGCTAAACATGTTTGCATGTGACAATGATAAAAAAAAGTATTACCATTTATATTCAAATGAATAATCGACGATTATATATTACATATATACCTTAGATTGTAAGACTAGCATTAGATTCAATCTCAACTTCTGGCCTGGATGTGCTGACGGATAGGAGACACACAACGTCACTTTCACTGAGCGGAAGAACATGCCAGTAGTAACAACAACAACAACAACAACAACAACAACAACAACAACAACAACAACACAACTTGATGAATTGAAAATGGGGGACCCTGATGTAAACAAGACGAAAGTATTTATCTGGTCTTCATCCCCTTAACAATTGTGTGTATTGAGCCGTACTGTATTGTACCCATTCTGCAATCTGTTAAATAAAGTCTTCAATTTAATAAAATCAATCAATCAATCAATCAATCAATCAATCAATCAATCAATCAATCAATCAATCAATCAATCAATCAATCAATCAATCAATCTGAGCTCTAAAAGCCCCGTCTGTAAATACTTTGGATGTTGATCAACTTGAGGAACCTCGACACAGAGTTATGTAAACTACAGCTGGCCTGCCTTGTTTTTTATGCTAATGCTATTTTGAGAGTTCTCACGTCAAGAATGTAAGTAACGTTATCCTACTTTTCAGTTTGTAGCACTTTATTGTAAATCATCCCTCAGGGTAAAACTAGCTATATATAATGAATAGAGACAGAAGCGTCATGCAGGTCCCTAATGGTTTCATTACTATTTCCTGTTTTGAACATGTAAATTGACAACAGCACAAGACATTTTATAATAATATCACAAGAAAAAAAAGAAAAAGCTAACAGTCAAAGGCCTTTTTAAACAGATTCAGGCCTGCTTTAAAAGCAGCAGTCTGGGCGCTCTGGCCACTACAGATGTGATTTTAAAGTGTCTACTGGAGTGGAACAGGCTTCCTAGTGACATACAAAATTATATAAATTATGATCACTTTTGCTCTGTCACAAAAAAATGGCTCTTGAGTCACCAACGTTGCCAACACTAGGTGGTGCTGTCGGACTTCCTTTGTGTATTTATAGATGATTACACAAGAGACTCAGTCACTTTTACTTGCTACTTTGGAACTTGTCTTATATCTTAAGTGTCAAGAATAGATGATTATGTTTGGCACTATGCTGTGTGTATGTGCCAAGGCCAGATTAAGAATTCAGAGGCCTCTGGGCCAGACTCTTGTGGAGGCCCCCCCACACACATACACGTGCACGCACAGTGGCGTTTTTACATGTAAAACATTGGTGGGGCAGCCACTAACCAAGGCTACATACCAGGCAAACTACAGTAATCAAAATGTGCAATTCTTGCGGTCAGTGGTCACCTGACCTGACAGTGACCCCTGGACCTGGACGTCAGTGTCACGTCGACTCAACGTCTCTCACCCCCTCATTATCAAACAATCAACCATATTTGTATTTGCAATACAAAAAATTTAATAAAAATAGATAGAGATGAGATGATACTAGTAGTCACTATAGATGCTGTGAAAGTAAACGCTGGATCTGATTATATATATATATATATATATATATAATATATAGGGGGGGGAGCTCGAGGATATCCGCTATCAGCACCGGCCAGTCTCTGCTGTCTGTCATGATCCCAATCTGCCTCATTCGTGTCGGGGCTGGGATGAGGAGATGCGGGCGTGACAGCAGACTCCAGGTCTAGTCTTCTTCTTCTTCTTCTTGTATATTTCCGGCGGACTACCCGTCTAGGCGTATTGCCGCCCTCCACAGGACAGAGGGAGCACTATAGATTTCCAGCCCTCCCTATACGTCTAGTCCAGGGGTCAGCAACCTTTACTATCAAAAGAGCCACTTTTCCCCCCTCCCACAAAATGAAGATAACACAGTGTATAACGTATTATATATCCCCAAGCATACCCCACATTTAGCATAAAACGCCTGACAATTGCATACCCAAAGTAATTTGCGATTTATTATACTTATTGCATTCATGGAATTATAAAGCAACAAAAAGAAAAGTTTTGACTTTTTATTGCTGTTTTTACCTGTTATAACAAAGGAAACCTCAAACTCTTATGAAGAGGAGAAAAAATACTGGCTGTGTAGACCTATTTTTAAATAAAACACAGAAGAGGAGACAAAACACTGGTGTCTGTAGACCGACTTTGAAATAAAACCCTGAACTATTCAGGTATATTTGAGTCCTTCCCTTATTTGTGGAACATTTATAAAATAAAAAGTAGTCCACTTTAAAAAAATACTACTATGTGTAGACCTACTTTGAAATAAAACACAGAAAAGGAGAAAAAACACTGGCATCTGTAGACCTACTTTGAAATAAAACCCTGAACTATGCAGCTCTATTTGAGTCCTTCCCTTATTTGTGGAAAATCTATAAAATAAAAAGTACATTTTTCGTTGTTCGCAAATTTTACACCACATATCAGGCATAGGAGGTAAGCCTGCATCGTTAGTCGTGAAAGCAAATTAATCTGTCCACGCTGAATTAAACCCTCTATTTCCCTCAGACTTTACTTTTTTTGGATTTATCCATGGTTAGCTTACTGGGGGGGTCGGAAACTCAAGATTAGCCGCTTGCAGACGGCAGGGAGAGGCGCGGGGTGTGACGTACTGTATATTTTAGTTGATGAAATATTTTTGTTGAGTAAATATTTTAGTTGATGAAATATTTTTTCATTTCAGTGTCACAGTATGACATCGATCAAAAAAAAATTATACAAAAAAAAGTACGTTAAAAAAAGTATTATTTTAAAAAAAATATAAAAATTAAAGGGGAACTATTTTACTATTTCTTTCACTATTTGGGCACATTTACACAATTCCTGTGAGTCTATGGAACACCTCTGTAATATATATTTTTTTTTTATTCATTGTTTTGTATTTCTAATCAAGTCCTCAAAAACAGCATTTTTCTACCTCAAGATTTCGAGCTGTTTTGAGCCTGGGCTGCAGGGCGGCACCTAAACCACTGCGGAGCGTCGTCGTCTATCTCAACATTAACATGCAGCAGTGACTATATGACATCACATATAGGCACATTTTCAAACGACTCAGTTCAGTGAGGGTGAATATTGTGAGAGGAGAATTGGAAGAATGCGCCAATATGAGAATTTTGAGACATAGATCATATTAATATAAGTTCACATAGCTAGGAAACAATGCTAAACACTCAAAAAGGCCATTTATAAGATAGTTCCCCTTTAACAAAAAATATGGACGCCCCTCGTCACTAGAGGCCCATGGGCCGCGGCCCAAACGGCCCGGTCGTTAATCCGGCCGTGCATGTTATGTTGCATTTCCATGTGTATGTATTTTGCACTCTTTATGCTGTATGTCCTCCTGTGTATGTTGTCTGGCATTTCACGTGTATATATATTTTTAACTCTGAGTCTTGCACTGTTTGTATTTCATGTGTTTTGGATAGACTACAGATGGAAATTAGCTTCTGCTAAATCTGTTGCAAACATATTTTCATGTAACAATGACTAATGTAAATGCACATAATAATATTATTTTTTTAAACATGTAATGTGGAGCAGAGTGGTAGAAGCATGGAGGACAATACAGAGAGCAACAGTCTGTGGACAGACACTGAAATACATCGTCTGCTGGCACTGAGGGGGTTGGTGGGTGGGGGGTGGGGGGGGCTTCTGTACAGGCAAAGCCATCCGTCACCAGTGTAGTTACCGTAGTTACTGACTCCTATGTCGTTACCACGGCAACCCATGCAGATAGGTCGGTGATGCCCGGAGACACAAATCCGATCTGATCACTTGCAAATAACAGTGTGGGACAGTCTGTCTTAGAGATCTAATTTGAGAAACCAATCAGATTCTCCCGCAGTCTGAACGAAGCCTAATAACACTGCTGGGTTTCCTCCCTGGCTCTGAGCGGAGTGTGTTGGGTTCCCTCCCTGGCTCTGAGGGGAGTGTGTTGGGTTTCCTCCCTGGCTCTGAGGGGAGTGTGTTGGGTTCCCTCCCTGGCTCTGAGGGGAGTGTGTTGGGTTTCCTCCCTGGCTCTGAGGGGAGTGTGTTGGGTTTCCTCCCTGGCTCTGAGGGGAGTGTGTTGGGTTTCCTCTCTGGCTCTGAGGGGAGTGTGTTGGGTTCCCTCCCTGGCTCTGAGGGGAGTGTGTTGGGTTTCCTCTCTGGCTCTGAGGGGAGTGTGCTGGGTTCCCTCCCTGGCTCTGACAGAGTGTGTTGGGTTTCCTCCCTGGCTCTGAGGGGAGTGTGTTGGGTTTCCTCCCTGGCTCTGAGGGGAGTGTGTTGGGTTTCCTCCCTGGCTCTGAGGGGAGTGTGTTGGGTTCCCTCCCTGGCTCTGAGGGGAGTGTGTTGGGTTTCCTCCCTGGCTCTGACAGAGTGTGTTGGGTTTCCTCCCTGGCTCTGACAGAGTGTGTTGGGTTTCCTCCCTGGCTCTGAGGGGAGTGTGTTGGGTTTCCTCCCTGGCTCTGAGGGGAGTGTGCTGGGTTTCCTCCCTGGCTCTGAGGGGAGTGTGTTGGGTTTCCTCCCTGGCTCTGAGGGGAGTGTGTTGGGTTTCCTCCCTGGCTCTGAAGGGAGTGTGTTGGGTTTCCTCCCTGGCTCTGAAGGGAGTGTGTTGGGTTTCCTCCCTGGCTCTGAGGGGAGTGTGTTGGGTTTCCTCCCTGGCTCTGAGGGGAGTGTGCTGGGTTCCCTCCCTGGCTCTGAGGGGAGTGTGTTGGGTTTCCTCCCTGGCTCTGAAGGGAGTGTGCTGGGTTTCCTCCCTGGCTCTGAGGGGAGTGTGTTGGGTTTCCTCCCTGGCTCTGAGGGGAGTGTGTTGGGTTTCCTCCCTGGCTCTGACAGAGTGTGTGTTGGGTTTCCTCCCTGGCTCTGAGGGGAGTGTGTTGGGTTTCCTCCCTGGCTCTGAGGGGAGTGTGTTGGGTTTCCTCCCTGGCTCTGACGGAGTGTGTGTTGGGTTTCCTCCCTGGCTCTGAGCGGAGTGTGTTGGGTTTCCTCCCTGGCTCTGAGGGGAGTGTGTTGGGTTTCCTCCCTGGCTCTGAGGGGAGTGTGTTGGGTTTCCTCCCTGGCTCTGAGGGGAGTGTGTTGGGTTTCCTCCCTGGCTCTGAGGGGAGTGTGTTGGGTTTCCTCCCTGGCTCTGATGGGAGTGTGTTGGGTTTCCTCCCTGGCTCTGAGGGGAGTGTGTTGGGTTTCCTCCCTGGCTCTGAGGGGAGTGTGCAGGGTTTCCTCCCTGGCTCTGAGGGGAGTGTGTTGGGTTTCCTCCCTGGCTCTGAGGGGAGTGTGCTGGGTTTCCTCCCTGGCTCTGACGGAGTGTGTTGGGTTTCCTCCCTGGCTCTGACAGAGAGTGTGTTGGGTTCCCTCCCTGGCTCTGAGGGGTGTGTGTTGGGTTTCCTCCCTGGCTCTGAGGGGAGTGTGTTGGGTTTCCTCCCTGGCTCTGACGGAGTGTGTTGGGTTTCCTCCCTGGCTCTGACAGAGTGTGCTGGGTTTCCTCCCTGGCTCTGAGGGGTGTGTGTTGGGTTTCCTCCCTGGCTCTGAGGGGAGTGTGTTGGGTTTCCTCCCTGGCTCTGAGGGAGTGTGTTGGGTTTCCTCCCTGGCTCTGAGGGGTGTGTGTTGGGTTTCCTCCCTGGCTCTGAGGGGAGTGTGTTGGGTTTCCTCCCTGGCTCTGAGGGGAGTGTGTTGGGTTTCCTCCCTGGCTCTGAGGGGAGTGTGTTGGGTTTCCTCCCTGGCTCTGACAGTGTGTGTTGGGTTTCCTCCCTGGCTCTGACAGAGTGTGTTGGGTTTCCTCCCTGGCTCTGAGGGGAGTGTGTTGGGTTTCCTCCCTGGCTCTGAGGGGAGTGTGTTGGGTTTCCTCCCTGGCTCTGAAGGGAGTGTGTTGGGTTTCCTCCCTGGCTCTGACAGAGTGTGTTGGGTTTCCTCCCTGGCTCTGAGGGGAGTGTGTTGGGTTTCCTCCCTGGCTCTGAGGGGAGTGTGCTGGGTTCCCTCCCTGGCTCTGACAGAGTGTTTTGGGTTTCCTCCCTGGCTCTGAAGGGAGTGTGTGTTGGGTTTCCTCCCTGGCTCTGAGGGGAGTGTGTTGGGTTTCCTCCCTGGCTCTGAGGGGAGTGTGTTGGGTTTCCTCCCTGGCTCTGAGGGGAGTGTGCTGGGTTTCCTCCCTGGCTCTGAGGGGAGTGTGCTGGGTTTCCTCCCTGGCTCTGAGGGGAGTGTGTTGGGTTTCCTCCCTGGCTCTGAGGGGAGTGTGTTGGGTTTCCTCCCTGGCTCTGAGGGGAGTGTGTTGGGTTTTCTCCCTGGCTCTGAGGGGAGTGTGTTGGGTTTCCTCCCTGGCTCTGAGGGGAGTGTGCTGGGTTTCCTCCCTGGCTCTGAGGGGAGTGTGTTGGGTTTCCTCCCTGGCTCTGAGGGGAGTGTGCTGGGTTTCCTCCCTGGCTCTGAGGGGAGTGTGTTGGGTTTCCTCCCTGGCTCTGACGGGAGTGTGTTGGGTTCCCTCCCTGGCTCTGAGGGGAGTGTGTTGGGTTTCCTCCCTGGCTCTGAGGGGAGTGTGTTGGGTTTCCTCCCTGGCTCTGAGGGGAGTGTGCTGGGTTTCCTCCCTGGCTCTGACAGAGTGTGTTGGGTTCCCTCCCTGGCTCTGAGGGGAGTGTGTTGGGTTTGCTCCCTGGCTCTGAGGGGAGTGTGTTGGGTTTCCTCCCTGGCTCTGAGGGGAGTGTGTTGGGTTTCCTCCCTGGCTCTGACGGAGTGTGCTGGGTTTCCTCCCTGGCTCTGAGGGGAGTGTGTTGGGTTTCCTCCCTGGCTCTGAGGGGAGTGTGTTGGGTTTCCTCCCTGGCTCTGAGGGGAGTGTGTTGGGTTTCCTCCCTGGCTCTGAGGGGAGTGTGTTGGGTTTCCTCCCTGGCTCTGAGGGAGTGTGTTGGGTTTCCTCCCTGGCTCTGAGGGGAGTGTGTTGGGTTTCCTCCCTGGCTCTGAGGGGAGTGTGTTGGGTTTCCTCCCTGGCTCTGAGGGGAGTGTGTTGGGTTTTCTCCCTGGCTCTGAGGGGAGTGTGTTGGGTTTCCTCCCTGGCTCTGAGGGGAGTGTGCTGGGTTTCCTCCCTGGCTCTGAGGGGAGTGTGTTGGGTTTCCTCCCTGGCTCTGAGGGGAGTGTGCTGGGTTTCCTCCCTGGCTCTGAGGGGAGTGTGTTGGGTTTCCTCCCTGGCTCTGACGGGAGTGTGTTGGGTTCCCTCCCTGGCTCTGAGGGGAGTGTGTTGGGTTTCCTCCCTGGCTCTGAGGGGAGTGTGTTGGGTTTCCTCCCTGGCTCTGAGGGGAGTGTGCTGGGTTTCCTCCCTGGCTCTGACAGAGTGTGTTGGGTTCCCTCCCTGGCTCTGAGGGGAGTGTGTTGTGTTTGCTCCCTGGCTCTGAGGGGAGTGTGTTGGGTTTCCTCCCTGGCTCTGAGGGGAGTGTGTTGGGTTTCCTCCCTGGCTCTGACGGAGTGTGCTGGGTTTCCTCCCTGGCTCTGAGGGGAGTGTGTTGGGTTTCCTCCCTGGCTCTGAGGGGAGTGTGTTGGGTTTCCTCCCTGGCTCTGAGGGGAGTGTGTTGGGTTTCCTCCCTGGCTCTGAGGGGAGTGTGTTGGGTTTCCTCCCTGGCTCTGAGGGAGTGTGTTGGGTTTCCTCCCTGGCTCTGAGGGGAGTGTGTTGGGTTTCCTCCCTGGCTCTGAGGGGAGTGTGTTGGGTTTCCTCCCTGGCTCTGACAGAGTGTGCTGGGTTTCCTCCCTGGCTCTGAGGGGAGTGTGCTGGGTTTCCTCCCTGGCTCTGAGGGGAGTGTGTTGGGTTTCCTCCCTGGCTCTGAGGGGAGTGTGCTGGGTTTCCTCCCTGGCTCTGAGGGGAGTGTGTTGGGTTTCCTCCCTGGCTCTGAGGGGAGTGTGTTGGGTTTCCTCCCTGGCTCTGAGGGTGTGTGTTGGGTTTCCTCCCTGGCTCTAACAGAGTGTGTTGGGTTTCCTCCCTGGCTCTGAGGGGAGTGTGTTGGGTTTCCTCCCTGGCTCTGAGGGGAGTGTGTTGGGTTTCCTCCCTGGCTCTGACAGAGTGTGTGTTGGGTTTCCTCCCTGGCTCTGAGGGGAGTGTGTTGGGTTCCCTCCCTGGCTCTGAGGGGAGTGTGTTGGGTTTCCTCCCTGGCTCTGAGGGGAGTGTGCTGGGTTTCCTCCCTGGCTCTGAGGGTGTGTGTTGGGTTTCCTCCCTGGCTCTGAGGGGAGTGTGTTGGGTTTCCTCCCTGGCTCTGAGGGGAGTGTGTTGGGTTTCCTCCCTGGCTCTGACGGGTGTGTGTTGGGTTTCCTCCCTGGCTCTGAGGGGAGTGTGTTGGGTTTCCTCCCTGGCTCTGAGGGGAGTGTGTTGGGTTTCCTCCCTGGCTCTGAGGGGAGTGTGTTGGGTTTCCTCCCTGGCTCTGAGGGGAGTGTGTTGGGTTTCCTCCCTGGCTCTGAGGGGAGTGTGTTGGGTTTCCTCCCTGGCTCTGACGGGGAGTGTGTTGGGTTTCCTCCCTGGCTCTGAGGGGAGTGTGTTGGGTTTCCTCCCTGGCTCTGAGGGGTGTGTGCTGGGTTTCCTCCCTGGCTCTGAGGGGTGTGTGTTGGGTTTCCTCCCTGGCTCTGAGGGGAGTGTGTTGGGTTTCCTCCCTGGCTCTGAGGGGAGTGTGTTGGGTTTCCTCCCTGGCTCTGAGGGGAGTGTGTTGGGTTTCCTCCCTGGCTCTGAGGGGAGTGTGTTGGGTTTCCTCCCTGGCTCTGAGGGGAGTGTGTTGGGTTTCCTCCCTGGCTCTGAGGGGAGTGTGTTGGGTTTCCTCCCTGGCTCTGACGGAGTGTGTGTTGGGTTTCCTCCCTGGCTCTGAGGGGAGTGTGCTGGGTTTTGTTGGGGAAAATGTGTATGGGGTGGACTAGTTTAATATAGGTCAACTAGCAGTGCTGAAAGACGGTCTGGCTGACGTTCTTAAAACAACTTGGACAGATGGACATTTCAGTACGGCACGTTGTGTGCTGGTAATCTCGTACATCGTATCGCTTTCATATCTTGTTCTTTTCTCTCTTTCATACATACACAGCACACACACACAGGCACAGCACACACACACAGACACACGGACACACACATACACAGCACACACACACAGACACAGCACACACACACAGACACACGGACACACACATACACAGCACACACACACAGACACAGCACACACACACAGACACACAGACACACACAGTCACACAGACACACACACACACACACAGACACACACAGTCGACATACACACCGACACACACACACACACACACATTCCCTGTGACACAATACACACATACAATACACATACGTCTGTACGCAGACGCACACACACACAGACACACACACACATACACACACACACACACACACACACACACACATCTCACTCTCTCTTCAATGTTCTTAAATGTTTTACATCATATCGTGTGTGTACATCATATCTTGTTTATCTCTCTTCATGTTCTTAATGTTCTTATCTCTCTCCGATGTTAAATCTACGTATCATCTTAATGTACGTCATGTCAGATCTGACATGATATGATACGTCATCATATCTGTCATGGGGGGGCAGGACTGAGAGGGGATTTAGGGGACGAGCAGAGGGATTGAGAGTTAGAGTGTTTTTTGTTCAAGCTGTGGTGATCCTCTGCTCGACCCATAGCTCTTGCTGTTAAGAACTTCTTTTCTTAAATAAATTACCTACTTGTTACAATTGGAAATATCGTCTCCTGCTGTGTTAAACAACCTTCAGCCACAACATTTGGTGACCCTTGACCTGTAGATCGCTCCACCGGGCCTTTTCATACGGCCAGTTCCTGGAATCTCCCGTAAACATTCTGCCGGTTGTCGACAAAAAAAGGTAAGCGTTGGGCTTGTTATATAAATATCCGTCAGAGTTTCTGCGGGAGGAGAAAGTGAGCTGGTTGTGTGAACTGGTTTTCTGGATGGACGGCTAAAAAGAACACGACTGATGAGGTGTTTACACTGGGGCGATTCCTCTTTTAACAGGCTATAAGTACGCCACTAATCAATTTTAATTGCATGTTTTCGACCTCTGGTCAAATTTTTCTCCATCTCTTCAAACCTCTCCCCGACCCTTTTCCCTGATTTCTTTACGACACTCTCCACATACACACATAACTGTGCCTTCTGTCCTCCGTAGATAAGACTCTCAATTTTCAAAAACAAAAACCAGTACCGCTCTGCTGTTATTCAAAACACACATACACAGTCACACACACACACACACACACAGACACACACACACACACACACACACACATAGACACACACACACACACACACACACATTCCTGTGTCCCGGTAGACAGCGGGTTGTGTCACACACACACACATACACAGTCACACACACACACACACAATCACACATACAATACACACACACACACACACACACACACACACACACACACAGTCACACACACACACACACAGTCACACACACACACAGACACACACACACACACACACACACACATAGACACACACACACACACACATTCCTGTGTCCCGGTAGACAGCGGGTTGTGACACACACACACACCGACACACACACACACACACACACATTCCTGTGTCCCGGTAGACAGCGGGTTGTGTCACACACACACACATACACAGTCACACACACACACACACAATCACACATACAATACACACACACACACACACACACACACACACACACAGTCACACACACACACACACACACAGTCACACACACACACACAGACACACACACACACACACACACACACACACATAGACACACACACACACACACACACATTCCTGTGTCCCGGTAGACAGCGGGTTGTGACACACACACACACCGACACACACACACACACACACACATTCCTGTGTCCCGGTAGACAGCGGGTTGTGACACACACACACACAGACACACACACACACACACACACACACATAGACACACACACACACACACACACATTCCTGTGTCCCGGTAGACAGCGGGTTGTGACACACACACACACCGACACACACACACACACACATTCCTGTGTCCCGGTAGACAGCGGGTTGTGACGCACACACACACAGTCACACACACACGGTCACACACACACACACACACACAATCACACACAAACACACACACACACCGACACACACACAGACACACACACACACACACATTCCTGTGTCCCGGTAGACAGCGGGTTGTGACGCACACACACACAGTCACACACACACAGTCACACACACACACACACACAATCACACACAAACACACACACACACCGACATACACACATACACACACACACACAGACACACACACCGACATACACACACACACACACACACACACACACACACACACAGTCACACACAGACACACACGCACCGAGTTGTAGTAGCGTTGTAGTGGTAGATCTAGGTTAACTGTGTCCTGGAGTGGTAGTTGTAGAGTAGTAGATCTAGGTTAACTGTGTCCTGGGGTAGTTGTAGAGTAGTAGATCTAGGTTAACTGTGTCCTGGAGTGGTAGTTGTAGAGTAGTAGATCTAGGTTAACTGTGTCCTGGAGTGGTAGTTGTAGAGTAGTAGTAGCTGAAGTACAACCACACACACACACACACAACACAATAAACACATATACACACTAAACAACGATGCATACAGCAGAGGACATACTGTTAGACCGGAACCCGCTGATAAAGAACCTAATTCTCAAGGTTGGTGTCCGGTGGCAGAGGCGTACAAAGGCCGGGGACACAAAATGGCCTTCCGGAGGTACTTTTGATCTCGACGTATGCGAAGAGATGAATGTAATGATTCGTAACCACAAGCCAGGCGACAACAGCAAAAAGAGGTTGAAAAAGAGGACAGAAGAGTTGGGGGTAATGAAGCTCTACGCCCAGAAGGGGAGAGCATACAGGCAGGAAGCTTTAGCGCTAAATCAGAGAGAGACGGATATAGGGAAACCAACATCCCCACCTTATGTCACGCAATTGCCGGTGGGCACTGTGACAATAAGAGGAGAATATGAGGAGACGGAATTAGGGACCCCCGCTAGGTCAGAAACCCCCGCTAGGTCAGAAACCTCCGCTAGATCAGAGACCTCCCTTAGGCGAGATACCCCCCCCAAACTGACCCCGCAGGATCTCTATCCGAAAGTCCTGGCGGCATATGGCGAGACAGTACGTCGGAAGTTGTATGATGCAGAGGAAGAGGAGGTAGAGAACCTGGGCAGGCAGAGGGAGGGAGTCGGGGGGAAGATAGAGGAAGAGGCCCGTCAAAATATGGCACAGCAGACATCAGGGAAACACGGAGCGTGTGGCCACACTAAACTGTTGAATGAGGAGGAAGATGAGAATGACACAAAACCAGGACAGGAGAAAGGAAACATTACAGGAACCCTGACTTTCGCCCCTACATTCGTGGGAAGTGTGACAAGCACAGGCCAGTTTCCCCTGCTAATAAAGGGGAACGATATCTTTCACATGCCATGGTCACCTCTAGACATCGATGGTTTAATAGTAAGACTACCGGACCTTTCAGAAGGAGCCTCCAGGTGGATCACGCAGTTTGAGGAAAATACGTCATCTTTTCTGCTAGCAGTGGGTGACGTCAAATCCCTGTTGACGCGTTTGCTAGGAGTTGGTGCCTGCCGGGACATCATGGGTGATACATCGATGCGAGTGGCATGCGACACGCAGGCCCATGATGGAGACATATTCAACGCGCATAGAGCGGCGTTGTGGTACAAACTCAGGAATCAATATCCATCACGTATTAATCCGGCAAAACTGGCAGGCAACCCCATAATGGAGACGGAAGGGCCTGGCGCCTATGTGAACAAAGTACTGAAGGAGTGGAGAGGTGAGCTAGGACACAACCCAGAAATTGACCCGTTGCAGAGAGCGATGTTTAGAGAAAGTGTGATGAGAGGGCTTCCAGAGGTGGTTAAGAATAGACTGGAAGACGTGGTGGGGTTAATGGACATGACTTATCCTTTGTTCTGTGCACATGTAACACATAGTGTGGAGAAGCAAAGGGCTCAGGAGCAGAAAGTCAGGGATCAGGATAGAAATGACGCAAGGAAGTTAACTCAGCAACAACTGCAGCCCCAAAGGAGGTTGCAGGCAGTAATGGTGTCATCTGCTACCTCTCCACCCATGCAGGACCAGGGACCCCCGCCTGCACCTCAGGTAGTGAGAAGTTATGGCTATAGTTCACAGAACCAGGCGTCCAGGCGGCAGGCAGGGAATGGGCAATCAGGCCCACGGTTTACACAGGGACCGGGGAACGAACAACAGTTTCCCCGTTTCCACTGTTGGAACTGCGGCATGCAGGGACACAGGGAAATGAGATGTAGGCAACCATACCGTCCCGGCTCGGAGTATGGAAGACCCGTGCGCCAGGGGGAGTCACAAGGGCCCCACGACCAGGGGGAGACAGGAGGGCCCCGAAACCAGGGGGGTAATCACTAGGGGTGCCCAGAGAATGCGACGGGGGGAAATCAAATGATTGTGGTTTCCAAGGGAGCTGAGCAAGAACCTATTCTGCAGGTCCTAGTGGAGGGCAAATTAACAGAGATGATGGCAGACACTGGAGCAGGTTTTTCCTGCATAAAGCAAAAATACGCCGCTCACTTACCCCAGTCTGGACAGTATGTTCGGACGGTCGGATTCTCGGGAAAAACACAATTAATACCCACATCAGATCCAATCTCTATGACGTATAACAACAAGACCATAACAATACCTGTATTAATTTCGGACAGCACCCCGCGCAATCTCTTGGGACGAGATGCAATGTGTAAACTAGGCTGTAAAATCCTATGTACGCCTGAGGGGATTCAAATTGAACAAGACGTGTACCAAATGATGCTACAAGGGACGGGGGAGAAAGAGGCCACTGTGTTCTGGCTGGGCAACATAGATGCAGAGCTGCAAAGGGTCTGTGCCCCCTGGGAGCCATTTCTGAAAACCCAACTGCCTCAGTCTAGACAAACAAACATGGAGGCACATTGCACACTACAATATTTGACGAATAGTGACCTAGTTAGGAACAAGGCATGGTTGCAGGGACAGCCCGAGCAGGTGCAGATTAACTCATCTACGATAATTGTAGGGAGACAGGGCGCGGCGTTGAGGGTTAACACGGGTAAGTATCTACGGGAACAACATAGACTAAGAGACGCCGCCCCACACATCACTCTGAGAATAAATCCTGGTTACGAATCCGAACATCTAGGTTCAATGATACAGGAATCCGAGACTCAAAGGTGGGTCTCCACGGAATCTCCGCTAATTTGGAACAGCGCAGATGGGAGTTTCATAAAAATAATGATTTCCTTTTCAGTTTTGGCAAAACCGCAAGTAATCAGATTACCAGGAGACCCTTGCGTTATTCCAGAGGCGGATGCTTTGCTGGAACAGGACATGTTGGCGCGCACCCCGGAACGGTTGTGGTCAAAACACGACACAGATGTGGGTCTAATATTGTCGGCACAGCCAGTGAAGGTCAGGTTAAAGAAGGGTTGTAGACCACCCTTTATCAGACAGTATACAATGAAGCCAGAGTCGGAGGAAGCTATATCACATCAGATTGAGGGACTGTTAAAGGGGGGAGTGCTCGTCCCTTTCAAATCCAGATGTAATACACCTATCCACCCAGTGCTAAAGGCGGACAGGGCTAGGTACAGACTGGTACACGATTTGAGGGCGGTGAACGACGTGGTGTCTGGACCAGAGGCGGAAGTCGCTAATCCACACACCCTCCTGACAAACATCCCGAGTAGCTCGCAGTACTATACGGTCATTGATCTCACGCAGGCATTCTTCAGTGTTCCATTGGAAAAAGAGTCTCAGTATCTGTTTGCTTTTACCCACAGGGGGAAACAATACTCTTACACCCGGTTGCCACAAGGGTTCGCGCACTCGCCGCATTACTTCTCGAAGGCGCTCAAGGAAGACTTGCAAGGAGTGTGCGACACACTACTCAGCACGGTTTTACTGTATGCAGATGACATTCTAATCTGCTCGGATACACGTCAGCAGTGCCATGAGGACTCCATCAAAGTTTTGAGTGGATTAGCCGTGGGAGGCCACAAGGCATCCCGTTCAAAACTGCAGTACTGCCAGCCAAAAGTTGAGTACTTGTCTCGCGTCATTCAAAAGGGCATAAAAAACATCTCACCCACGCAACTCGAAGCTGTATCCAAGGCACCTAGGCCATTGACGGTCCGACAGATGATGACGTTTTTAGGGATGACTGGGTACAGCTCTGAGTGGGTGGAGGACTATACGATAGCGACAGCGCCGTTGAGGATGATGATAAAAGAGGCGGGTACAGACAAGCTTCGCGCTCCCTTGACATGGACCGAGGAGGGGGAGGACGCGTTCATAAACATTAAGCGTCTGTTGTTACAGGCCCCTGCCCTGGCGCTGCCGGATTATGAGAAGTGTTTCCACCTATTCGTCTCACATAGAGCGCAGCATGCGACAGCTGTCCTGACTCAAACACAGGGGGGGAGTGGGAAAAAACAACCGATAGCATATTACTCTAGAGCTCTTTCGCCGGTGGAGCAGGGTCTGCCACCTTGTTATCAGGCCCTGGCCGCAGCACATTTGATGTATGAGAAGGCAACGGCCATGACAATGGGATATGACATTTGCATTTGGACACATCACAAATTGGCAAACTTGATTGAAAGAGGCAAATTTGTTCTGACCAGCCAACGGCAACAGGCTTACATGAGGCTCCTGCAGTACTCGGACGTTACGATAAAAACATGCCACGGCAGTAACCCGGCGGATCTGGTACCACTCCCGAGCGAGGGTCAACCGCATGAGTGTGAGGTGGAGGTACAGGCTTTCGTGAAACTCCGTCCTGATTTGGGAGTCGACCCGCTCGCGATAGCAGAACTCTCACTTTTTGTGGATGGGTCCTGCTATCGGGAGGGGGAAAATTTAAGGTCAGGATACGCCGTCGTACAGTGCAAACCTAACGGAGAAACACTAACAAGAAAGGCCGAACAATGCATGCAACCATGTTCGGCCCAGCTTGCAGAACTAATAGCACTAACAGAAGCATGCATAATAGCTAAAGATTGCACGGTTAACATCTTTACAGACTCTGCGTATGCGCATGGCGTATGCCACCTATTCGCGGCCATTTGGAAGGCAAGAGGCTTTAAGAAATCGGACGGCTCACCGATCCTTCACCACAAGCAGGTTGTGGCGCTTATTCAGGCTGTAAAGTTGCCCAAAAGCATTGCTATCGTAAAGTGCCAGGCACACAGAAAAGACCTGTCCTTTGTGACGACGGGAAACAACGCGGCGGACGAGGCCGCGAAGGCGGCGGCTGCGGTGCCGTCCACGGCTGTTCTGATGTTTGCGGCCGAACTGACGACTGAGGTAACTGAGGATAATTTGAGTGATCTTCAGGACTCAGCCACGCAGGCCGAGAAACAGTCGTGGACGGAGAGGGGGGCTGTAAGGGGGGCAGATGGTCTGTGGAGGAGTCATAACGGTTTGATAGTCGCCTCCATCGATCTTCTGTCCTTAGTGATACCTGAGGCTCATGGTGTTGATCACTGTGGAAGAGCAGAGACCCTGAAACGAATCACGAAAATGGGATTTTGGTCCCCAAAGCTTCAGGCACAAATTGACGTTACACTAGCCAGGTGTTTAACATGCTTACAGGGCAATGTGCGCAAAGGAGTACCGACAGTGGCGGCTTACACACCCCTCCCTGAGGGACCATTCAGACATCTGATTATGGACTATACAGACATGATAACGCCAGTGCAGGGCAAACGATACCTCCTGGTAGTAGAGGACTGCTTTAGTCGCTGGATTGAGGCCATTCCATCTAAACACAAGAACGCGGACACAGTGATCAAGTTCCTGTGTCGCGAGGTCATTCCGAGATTTGGAATTCCCACGATATTACAAAGCGATAATGGCCGCGAGTTCATCGACAAGGTGGTTAAAGGGCTGATGCAGAAATTAGGTATAAGACAGCGCCTTTCCTGTGTCTATAGTCCCGGGTCGCAGGGGAAGGTGGAAAGGGCCAATCTGGTCATTAAAAACAAACTGTTGAAAATCTGTATGCAAACTAAGCTTAACTGGATTGATGCTTTGCCACTTGCTCTGATGGCTATTAGAAGCAGCGTAAACCGCCAAACACAGCTAACACCGCATGAAATGCTTACAGGCCGCAGCATGCCAGCACCGCCATTTAGACACCTGGCTAGGGGCCCGGCATTAGATATTTTTGAGCAAGATCTGGAAAAATATCTTCAGCAAGTGACTAAAATACATGAAGCTGTGTTTCGACAGGAGCAGAGAAAGGAGAGAAAGGGGGTGAAGGAGGCGGAGAAGGAAGCCACCAAACCGAGACTGATCCCTGGGGACTTGGTCTTCGTAAAGGTCCACAAGAGAAAGTGGTCATCACCCCGGAGAGAGGGCCCGTACGAGGTGATCCGATCGACTGGAACGGCAGTCCAAGTCAAAGGATCAGCGACCTGGTTCCACTTCAATCACTGCATAAAGGCCAGCGGCGATCTCTTGGGGGATACAATCGATCGCAGTTATGCAGAACCCGACATGGAGGGTCCGAGACGGCAACTGGAAGGTGCAGTGCCTGCTGATGCTCCCGCAGATGTTGGCAGCAGTGTGCGGACGGTCGGCCGGGCACAACGACGTCATTAAGAACCGTCACGGTCGACCCGTCCTTGAGGATGACGGGTTTGAGTGGGTAGGAGTCCCACGGGGTCCCGCTCAGGCTCAAGTACCAGCAGGCTTTCATGACCAGGCTCAGAATCAGGCGCCCCCTCTTCCCTCCATCGAGGAAGGGGGGGAGAAGATAAGACTACAACCAAAAGGGGTGTTTCCCGTAGGACCGCAAGGGCATGTTTTTGATTTTGACCATTCCCCCGTTACAGGCGGGGATACTTACCATTATACTAACGAGGATCGGGTTGTGGGGGTAGATAGGAGAGTTGAGCCTGTCCCGAACCAATCACAGGGGACAGGGGTGAGGGGAAAAAGGGAGGTCAAGGACACTGAGTCGGAAGAGGTGGGGGGACAGGATATGTTCCAGAGGACAGCCGGAACGTTGAGGGACTCAGTGGGCTCACTCTGGGCCAGGTTGAGGGGTTTGCTTCCTTCCGGGGAACAAGATGGGGGCGACTATGACTATGACGAGGAAGACCCGGAGGCTGACCCGATGTATAGGGCGGCTTTAGGGAATGAGTGGTTTAAGTGGGTCCAGTACACGAGCGCGCAGAATCAGATAGAGGATTGTTATGTCTGCTCCAAGGCACGTCCGGATAGGCTGCTGGTGAAGGGCACGAAGTTCAGTTGGGCTCAGTGTGACAGGGACGCAGAGGCATGGGAGGGGCCCCATAATAGTCGCCCTTGGTGCGAGGCAGAGTGTTTGGGGTTTCTCGGCTCTAGTCGTTTTAAGGCGGCAGGAAACGTCACGGATTTCAAGGATGTCACTATGCGGGAACGTTGTAGGAAATTGGATGTACGTGTGCAGGGGGTAGCGACGGGGTTGCCAATACCCAGAGGTGTCAAACTATGGCTGACCAAGGATTTCGAGTGCTTGCAAAAGGAGGGGACCCGGGATGTAGGGGAGGTGGCAGAGGGGCGGTGCACTACTATTTGGAGCATCACGACTAACTGCACGAAAGAAGGAAAGTGTGGACACGGGGTCGTGTTAAAGGGAGTGGATACCAACCCACGGCCTGTAGCTTGCCCTTTTCATGTCCAGGATATGGCACTGGCGGACCAATACTGGCTCTGCGGCGGTAGGAGGTTGAGGAATACACTTCCTTTAGATTGGTCAGGTAGATGTGCCCGGGTTCAGGCGATCATGCCAATGGTGGTCCTACCATTATCAGTGACGGAAGGACCTTCTGAGTCTCCTATCTCTCGAACGAAGCGTAGCTACAAGGCAGACCCAAGGGTGTATCTGGACAGCATAGGACAGCCAAGGGGCATTCCAGCCGAGTTCATGGCTAAGAATGAGATTGCGGCAGGGTTTGAGTCTATTCTGCCATGGATATCGGTCAATAAGAACACCGGGTGGATCAACTATTTGTTTTACAATCAGCAGCGGTATCTCAACTACACCGAGGAGGCGTTGGATGCAATGGGGGACCAGATGCACGCGACCAGTACGGTGGCGTGGCAGAATAGACAGGCTCTGAACTGGTTAATGGCGGAGAAGGGTGGAGTCTGTTCCATGTTTGGACAGTACTGCTGCACATTCATTCCGACGAATGTGGGGCCAGGGGGAAAGTTCTCCGAGGCCATGGCTAAGCTGAAGGATTTGAGGGAGGAGTTGAGGGGGAATTCTGGCCGGAATGAAGAATGGTGGGGGAGTGGGGTGTTGGAAAGATTGGGACAGTGGGGAAGCATAGTGATGCAGACGGGGATATCCATTGGGGTGGCAGGGTTGATATTGGTTCTCCTTTTCTGTTGTGGTATGCCTCTCTTGGGTAGGCTGGTAACTTCACACGTAACGAGCCAAATGCTGATGGTGGGACAGAAAGAGATTGAGCCACAAATCGGGCCATATCCTCAGCTTTATGCTGCCTTAGAGGGAGACGAGGGGATAGAGGATTAGGGGTATGGTGAGGTAGGGACATTTTCTTTTTGTTGGTTCTTTCCTTTAAGAGTGACGGGGGATGGTCTGAGTGCAGTTTTGTTGGTTTATTCCTTTAACTAGGAATTTTAGTCTGATTTTCTAATGATCCTTCGGCATAGAGATTGCAACCATTGAAAATCATTGCATTGTTTTTTTTTTTTTTTATTATTTTTTGTTTATTTTACTTGTGGTCCTGGTCAAACCGGAATGGGAAGGGGCATCGGCAGAGTGTCGGTTCTGAGCCTGAGGAAGCATTGAGAAGAAGTGGTCTGGGGATCGGTTCTGGGGACTGGAGGGACAAAGGGGGGGGCTAACGCAGTGGGCAAGATGGGCACCTCCCGTCGAAGATGGGGGGACACGTGGTGAGGTCGGTACCAGCGCCTCCCGTCCAGGCATGGGGACATGCTTCTACGAGGACTGGAGGTGTGGCGTGGTGGTTGCTGTATTGGCAAAATGTGACTTGTGGCAATACGGTGAGGAGACTATGGCGTGGGCATGGAAGGGGGGCTGAGCGATGGACACTGGGACTCAATGTTATGGAAGAGACAATGTCATTTTTTTTTGGGAGGGATGTTCTATGTTTAGTTCTGACGGTCAACTTCTCCTTTCCCTGATGAGAGTCGCGGTTTCCGGCCGGAACTGTGGCTCATTTGGTAAGCGGTGGAGGTTGGGGGGATTTGTCTGTCAGGTTAGGATTATAAATTGGTTTTTTTTTTTTTTTTTTTTTGATGTTTTATTATTACTCTTGTTTTGAGCGGTTTTGTGTTTATTGTGAGAACGGTAGTCAGCCTTTGTTGGTCCGTTAGGGGTCCAGTGAATGAAGTAAGGTTTCTTGTTTAGATCAGCCATTTAAACTTTTATTATATAAATATGGTTTCTCGTTTAGTTAGACGTTCACATTTTCTTGGTTATATGATTTGGGTGGGACTAGGGATAGCCCCAAATGGGGGAATGTTGGGGAAAATGTGTATGGGGTGGACTAGTTTAATATAGGTCAACTAGCAGTGCTGAAAGATGGTCTGGCTGACGTTCTTAAAACAACTTGGACAGAGGGACATTTCAGTACGGCACGTTGTGTGCTGGTAATCTCGGACATCGTATCGCTTTCATATCTTGTTCTTTTCTCTCTTTCATACATACACAGCACACACACACAGACACAGGCACAGCACACACACACAGACACACGGACACACACATACACAGCACACACACACAGACACACAGACACACACAGTCACAGACACACACAGTCACACAGACACACACACACACAGTCGCACAGACATACACACCGACACACACACACACACACACATTCCCTGTGACACAATACACACATACAATACACATACGTCTGTACGCAGACGCACACACACAGACACACACACACACACACACACACCTCACTCTCTCTTCAATGTTCTTAAATGTTTTACATCATATCGTGTGTGGACATCATATCTTGTTTATCTCTCTTCATGTTCTTAATGTTCTTATCTCTCTCCGATGTTAAATCTATGTATCATCTTAATGTACGTCATGTCAGATCTGACATGATATGATACGTCATCATATCTGTCATGGGGGGGCAGGACTGAGAGGGGATTTAGGGGACAGGCAGAGGGATTGAGAGGGGAGTGTTTTTTGTTCAAGCTGTGGTGATCCTCTGCTCGACCCATAGCTCTTGCTGTTAAGAACTTCTTTTCTTAAATAAATTACCTACTTGTTACAATTGGAAATATCGTCTCCTGCTGTGTTAAACAACCTTCAGCCACAACACAAGTATTTGTGTCCATCGTGTCGCCAACATAATCCACCACAACAGATGCATCGGGGGCATTTGACGCTTCTCAATGCGATCGGGATACCCGCTCGACTCGCCTGACAAAGACGTTGCACAGGCCAAGATATAAGGTTTCAAAGGGTGCTTGATACTGCCACCTGGGAGGATGCGGCCGGTATTGCACTTTGGCATTCTCAGGATGCCCCGAATCTGTGTGCCTGTAATGAATAGAAATATCGAATAAAAGAAACAACGATGAAAACCCGACTATACTCGGGTCTGGTGCTGATTGAGTTAAGGACAGGGATGAATACGAGGCCTGGATGTCAAGAGACCCGATTGGCCAGAAACATTGGGGAACGGCGGGGAACCCCCTACACTTTACGACAAGACGACCTGCTGTTTTTTAAGGACCGGCATGAGTCGTGATCTCGGTTTTCACATCTCATCTGAAAGACGGCACTCGCAACTCTACAGTGTCCCCATCACCGTCAGGGACACCATTACTGCCAAGGACAGAGTGCCCCCTACTGGACAACAACACACACCCCCCCCCCCCCCCCCCCCCAACAGCACCGTGGCCGGGGATCCAACCCGCAACCATGCTGCCAGACGACAGACCCCTGAAAGGATTAATGATTCAGTGAAGGTGTGTTAAAAAAAAAGACAGTGACTAACCAGAGCATGACATGCGGTAGAAAGAAGCATTGTGGCTGAAGTATGCAGAGTTGTACAGACAGCTCTCTCCTTCCAGTGTGCAGGTAAGACATTCTGTACCCTGGGTTGTCCACCTACACACACACACACACACACACGTAACTATAGGCTCACGGGATGCTTGAATGCAAAGGAAATGTAAACTATGCCACGTAATATAACACAGTAGTCCAAAAGCAAAGACCTTACTTGTAAACATTCCTTCCCCCTGGCCGGCCGCCATCTTGATTACTTGAGTAGTACCTGGGGAACAAGAATAATTTGAAAGTGGCATTAACAACAGCAATTTCCTATATATATATATATTGTGGCAGATATCAACCCCCCTCTCATGGATATGTGAAGGACGGGAGATATTACTGCCACGGAAGGAGTGGAAACAATTAGGTAGTACTGATAGAACACACCTGTGCATCATTAGTTCATCATTAGTTCACCCACACACTACAAATACACTAGGATAGTGAGTGTTGTGTTGAGTTGAGTGGAGAGTTATTGTAGTGAGAGAGAGATTGTTGTTGTATGGAGTTTTGCGAGGTGAGAGGTAGTGAGAGGAGAGGTGAAGGCGAGAAGGTGTTCATTGTGTACTGGACCCCGGACTGGCTGAGAAACCCCCTTGTGTACTGACCCTGGACCGGACGACTATTGAACAATCCCTTTTTTGTACGAGAGCCTGTTTGTCTTTTGACCATCGGACTGTATTACGACCATTCTATTCGCCCATTGTACTAATTATTCTGCCTATAAATCAATAAATATTCTTATTGATTGATATTGCACTCGTGTGGACATTTGAATTTGTTTGTTTTTGAACCTCGACGAGTCTAAACACCACCAGGCTCGTCACAATATTTATATATATATATATATATATAGTTTTCCAGCATGTGCACTATGCAGTTTTGGTAGAGAATTTTGAAATAAACTATATCTGAATAAACAAACTGTCCTTGGAGGACTGAAACTAGAAATGTGCCTGAAAAGTTGCAGTTTCACTGCAGTTGTTTACAATGGCAAGGGTCTGCAATTTTGTTTGCAAACATTCAAAGAAGGCTTACATTTGGTGCCTCAAAATTAATTAGTTTTGATTTATGATGACATAAGATACAATCATTCGAATGATTACTGGCGATAGTTACGACACACATCAATGCATCCTGTATGACCGGTGAAATAGACATAAAGGCATACATTTATCTTTAAGGCCATTGATGGAAAATTGCCACCATATATCACAATGATGCTAGGTTGGAATTATGGACCTTATCTGACCCGCTCAAATGATTAACTCAAGGTCCCACGGGTTCAGCCTGAACTTGGTACGTCTGCCTTTTGTTTTGATGCACCAGCTTTCCTGGAATGATCTTCAACACACAAAATCAATACCTTACTATCCTATGGACAATTTAAAAACACCTACCTCCTCAATATGTAACCGTTTTTCATTTGATCTTTGTTTTCTCTTGTGTTTTTGTCCAATTTATTCAAATGTATTGCATCACTTTTATACGAGTTCTGAACCGTTTGTATTTGTAATCTTGACGGTGTTGCAAATAAGGGTAAAACCTCAATGTACCTTTTCAAGAATAAATAAGTACACTAATTGCAATTTATGCAAAAGTTAACAAATCCCCCCTCCCCCAAAACTGCATAGTGAATCTTAATGAATTAAGATATTTTACTTTTTAGTTTGAAGCCTATTTATTTGCATTTACTCGACAGACTACCATGCCAAGTGAGATTATTGCCCGAGTTGATCGTACGAGATTTCACAATCCATGTACATGTATTTGTCACAACAAGTGTTTATTTATTAGCGACAAAGGTGAGGCGTTTCCAAACAAGGTAGCCAAACTGCAATCACAAAATCAATCCAAAAGATTCACAATAAGATGGAATTCATGAAATGTGTTAAAAATCTCACAACCCGAACGTAGCAGCCAATTTCATGTAAACTGCTATTCCATGTTAGACGGTGATGAGTGATCCATGACTTACAAAGCGTCTTCAGTCACTCTCTCAATGCCATCGACCTCCCAGCTCCCACTGGTGATTGGTGTGGCGTTGCCCTGTATGAACAAGTTATATTCCGTTAGACTAGTTTTTATTGGTTTTAACTTTCTTCTCGTTTATGATAATATGGGGGTCATTCGTCAAGATTTAGGAACTTCAGAATAGGTATTGGGTAAAACAAACGCATCACTTTATGATGGTAATTGACTCAGTCACGTAGACGTCAGGCTCAATAAACATTATGGATCAATGATTTCTCACGCTTGCCATGTTGACATAGTTCTTTTTTTTCTTAAGTCTTAATTTACAATATTTTTTCACAACTAGTTTTAGTTTTTAGTTTAAGTCGACTATAATAACCAGTGTTATTATACAATAACAACCAGATCCATTTAAACATATACACTAGTAGTTTAACTACATTTTGCAGTAGCTTGCTGGTAGTTCAACTAAATTTAAATTGGCATAACAATTTTGTGTCAACTACTTTTTGGACATTTTGAGGCGTAGCCAACCACTGGAACCCTCTTTTTTAACCACTGCCTCTCCTCTCATGAGCGACGCCTCATTTGGCCAACCCCACCCCTATCGTAAGAGATTCTGCTCCGACAACTTAGACCATTTTGATGTAAAGCTGAAGCCTAAATGGTCTAAAAATTTACCAGTTCAAGAAAAACAAGTTTTGCATTAACATCAGTTAACAAACTGATAAGAAACTTCAATTGAGTGGCATTTTCTTTCACAATCATGTCACTTCATGTTGTGTTACAAGTTATACTTTTGTATTGCAGATGTACCTTTTTATATATATATATTAGGGCTGTCAAAGTTAATGCTTTAACTTGAGATTCATTTAAATTATTTAAAGCATTAAAATAAATTAAATCTAGATGAATCTAACGTTCTGAACTTTCAGCAGTATATTTGCTTTTTTTTTTTTTTTTTCATAGACTCATGCACCTTTTTGAAAATCATCCGACATGAAGATGGAACACATTTTTGTTGATTGGTAGTTCATACAAGACATTATCGTCCTCTAAGCCAATCTGCACTTTAACATATAGGCCTGGGTTGTTTTTATTTATGTTAGCGCCGCGGATATAAGAAGAGGTCTTTAAAGATGAGTCAATGTTGATGGTTTTGTAGAACATTTGTAAACTGTATTCAAAGAAAGCTATTAAAATAGTCTTTGAATCTAAATATACTTTTTGTGTTGATTTTACATTAATTCCATGATTTTACTCAAGTAAATATCCGTTACAAGCTTCGGTCTTAAGTAGAAAAATGCTATTTTTTATCTAGATTAATTACAGAAAATTGAGATTAATTTGTTAATTTTCTTTAATCTATTGACAGCACTATAGTAGCTTGAACTACTTTTTCTAAGTAACTATATATTTCTCCTGAGGGTAGCTTTGCTGTAGTTCAACTCCTTCCACTGTCAAGTAATTGGTAGCTTCCAAAACTATGCTTTCAAAGTAGCTTTCCCAACACTGTTAATAACCTCGGTGTGTGCGTCCGTTTCAGTTTAAACTTCATTTGAACAGGGACAGCACACACTAATGAACATAAACGTGCGAGACAGTGTTAGCCTAAGCTAATTTTCAACTGTTGTCCCCCCTGGGCCTGGTGTTAAAAAGCCGCAAAAAAATTAAGTATATGGCATACAGTCAAGAACAGGTTAAAAACACATCGTGCAAGATATGTACAGCAGACATGTACAGACAATGTACAAGCAATAATACAACATATTAGGTACATACGATCATACTGTACATGTGGGCAATCAAACACATATGGTTAGGGTTCTGAAGGGCTGTTGTGTTCACATTATTTTATAATTAGTTATTTCTTAACCATGTTTTGAGAGTGTGTTTGAATGATCCGTGCGTGTCAATATTGCGGATGTAAATTGGTATGGCGTTCCAGGTCTTGGCAGCTCTCACAGAGAGGGCTGATTGGTGGAACAGCCAAATCACCCGGTACAACAGTCCTGGTGAACCTGCTGCTCGGTTAACTTAATGATCTTGTCCCAGTTCAAGAGGGCATGCTGGTCAAGGATATTGCAGTGGTGGTGGTGACGGATAGGCTGGTAATACAGTACGTAAGGTGTGACATGATGATGGCATTGAAGTACAGTGTTGCTGCTTCAATGTTCAGACAGTTTCTGATGTATCGGAAGCTGATCGATTGAATTTGACTGTTTGTGTGACTTTTTTTTTACATGTTTTTTTTTATAATTTTTTTATGCAAGTTTGCCATCTAGGATGATTCCAAGATATTAGAGATAGATCACCATTTATTTTTTTGACACATTGTGGCCAACCCTCAAGATAAGATCTCGTCCATTTTAAGGCGCGAGATGATAGCTGAACCTGGATAGCTTAGTGATGAGCACATCATGGCTGATGGTATCAAATGCCTTTTTCAGGTCTAAAAACACAGCTACAATCACGCCTCCCTTGTCCATCTTCGCTTTTACCGTCTCTAAGAAGAAGCAGTTTGCGGTTTCGGTGGAATGATGTCTCTGAACCCAAACTGCATGGGGTGAAGTGGATATGTGTGTGTGTGTGTGTGTGTGTGTGTGTGTGTGTCTGCTTGTGTGCGTGTGCGCGTGTCTGCTTGTGTGCGTGTGTGTGCGTGTGTGCTTGTGTGTGAACTACTCACCCCCACCACATGATGGATGTGTTTATAGCCACTTGAGTCACTCATTAGCAAATAATAACTGTTCTTGTCCGCTGAAAAGACCGGAGCAGGTGGAGAAAACTAGGAAATATAGAATAGAAACATATGTTTAAATACTGGAAATCAACACTTTGTCAATATAATTTAGAGAGTACTGACATGGACAGAGTGGATATCTTGTGCTTTGAAGCACAGTGTATATTAGCGATCGATAGACCTGTAGACTACACTATAGACCGCAGTGTACATTAGTGATACAGATATGTAGACTACACTATAGACCGCAGTGTACATTAGTGATACAGATATGTAGACTACACTATAGACAGCAGTGTACATTAGTGATACAGATATGTAGACTACACTATAGACCGCAGTGTACATTAGTGATACAGATATGTAGACTACACTATAGACAGTTTTCAACCGCAGTGTATATTAGTGATACAGATATGTAGACTACACTATAGACCGTTTTGAAGCGCAGTGTATATTAGTGATACAGATATGTAGACTACACTATAGACAGTTTTGAAGCACAGTGAGTGTATATTAGTGATACAGATATGTAGACTACACTATATACAGTTTTGAACGGCAGTGTAGTGATACAGATATGTAGACTACACTATATACCGTTTTGAACGGCAGTGTAGTGATACAGATATGTAGACTACACTATATACCGTTTTGAACGGCAGTGTAGTGATACAGATATGTAGACTACACTATAGACCGTTTCAACATCACAACAATAACATTCTAGAAGGACTCACGTTTACTTCCTGTTGCAGTTGTCTGCTGATGGGGAAAACACTTGGGTCCAAACTGTTCCCCATGTGAAACCAGTCTACAGACATGATTGGGAACAATACAGTATATTGTTCCCAGTCTAGTTATGTTGTTTGCCAGAGCCATTTATTACCAGAGTTTGGACAGCGATGTTTCAAAAAGAGCCCTAGCGTTATCAGTGGCTTATGACTCACTATTGATAAGGTGTGGCACAACATGGCATCCAGACTCCAAACTGGCCAAACTCTGGTAATAGATGGCTCCGGTTGTTGCTATGGTGATTGGGGAAGTGGGGAAGTGTGTGGATTTAGGCTTTATTTCCAGTTCCAGTTGCAGTGTAGGTTACAGGAGTATTGTAATGTTTTGTTTGGTTAACGGTAGCCGTGGGGATACACTACTGTTGATTGAGTGTAGAGGAGAAACACTACCGAGGTCAAATAGTGCTTTAAGATAGTTATTAGAGCCTCTTTTTCCTCTTTCAGTACCAGATGTGGGGTTTACTGCATCCAGGGCCGTATTAGAGAATTCTTGGCCATGTGTACAAGAAGCCTCTCTGGGCCCCCCTCTCCTCTCCATCCATGAGTCATACGTACACACCTCAATCTATCCAATTCATTGATTTAACGAACCATAGTGGAAATAATGGCAGCACTGTTAGTACCACACCTTCAGAAATGGCTATAAAAGTAAGATTTAACCTCAATAGCCTTTTAGGCAAGACCCTCTGAGGGCTTAGTCAACACCCCCCCCCCCTTTCATTCATTGTATTGTCCAACTTGACAAACCCCACCCATCTGTAACCAAGTAGGTTAAAACAAATACGATTTGCAGATATTGTAGTTGACAGAAACATGCAGCCTTTCCCTTTTTTTGCAGCAGCCTTTCCCTTTTTTTGCAGCAATTAAGTGACATATCACCAGCCAATGGAATCACAAATATTTATGAATATTGTTGCTAAAAAAGCAGTTGATTTAGCATAGTCATATTTGTAGTATTGGGGGAGAAATGTTTTTGCAAGCGGAAGGAAAGGAGAATCCGGACAGTGAGCCAATGGGAGGCTTGCACCGATATGCACTTGTCGATTATGCTTGTACGCATAAATCGACATCCCGTCAGTCAGACTGGGCAGATGAAAACTTACCCGTCCAACCCAGCCACTGGAACTAATCACCTCCAGGCTCTGTAAACACAAAATTTAAAATCACGTTTACAAGTTATTTATATTATTGACAGACTGATAGATACGGTGTGAAGTGGTGCCGAGGTGAGTGGCAGCCTTTCATAGCAGCTCCCACCTCCCTCTACTTTTTACCCCCCATTTACTTATTTTTTGTGATTCTACTTTCTATTAACTAGGTGTCTAAGTGACGGTGCGTTGCTTTACACCAAGTTAATGCAAATTGTTAACAACTTCTGTGAAGTTAGCCGAGTTAGGCAAGGTAGGTCGAGTCTAGCTGAACAAGGGACAATGGACAACAACAACACCGGCGGGCTAATGTACTCACGTGAGGCGCTCCTCTGCTTTCGAGACAGAGTTGCAGCGCCACCGAGGAATCTACCAGCCGACATAAGGATAGGCAGACGGGGGGAAAGCGCTGGCACGATCGTGAGGGACAGGAGATTTAAGCCTTACCTGCCCTCTGTCGTTATGGGGAATGTGCAATCGCTGGCCAACAAGACTGACTCGCTCTCAGCCCTGGTTAACAACCAACGTGAGAACAAGGAGGCTAGCCTACTGTGCTTTACAGAATCCTGGCTGAATGATAACATCACGGACAGTATTATCGAACAAGAGGGCTTTACAGTGGTGCGTGCCGACAGGGGTAAACAAAGCGTCAAGAGGCGAGAGGCGGAGAGGCGGAGGGCACATCACAGTTAAAGAACACATCTGTTCCCCCTGACATTGAACTATTGGCACAGAGTCTGCGACCGTACCATTTACCGTGAGAGCTAACACATGTTCCACCAAGCGCGGTGGCGGCGCAGGAGAGTGATGTCATACACTCCACAGTCGCGGGACTTCAAATGAAACACCTGGATGCATTTATCGTCATCAATGGGGACATCAACCATGTCAGACTAAACCAAGACCCTGACAAACTTTACCCTGTATGCCACCTGCAAAACCAGGGGAAACAAAGCACTGGATCTGCTGTATGCTAATGTTGAGGCGGCATACAGCGCAATACCCCTCCCCACCCTCGGCCAGTCAGACCACAATCTAGTGAGGCTTGTATCTACATACAGGCCTATCATTAAAAGACAGCCACCAGGTCTGTCCCACAGTGGTCTGACGACGTTGAAGAGGAGCTAAGGGATTGCTTCAGGTCGATAAGACTGGTTGAGAGGGTCCACGGAGATGACATTGGTGGACTATCCCACTGCATTACAGACTACATTCGATTCTGTGAGGAGAGCATCGTACCTACAAAAAAGGTACGCTGCTTTTCAAACAATAAACCCTGGATTAACAAGGACATTAAACACCTGCTAAACAGGAAAAAGAGGGCCTTCATGGCAGGGGACACTGAGCAGGCCAGGGCTGTCCAACGGGAGCTCAAAAAAGAGCTAAGGACGGCTACAAAGACAAGCTGGAGGGCAGACTGCAGGCCAACAACACCAGGGAGGTGTGGGCGGGTGTCAGGAAGATTACTGGGTTCAAACAGCAGGGCACGGCTGTGGAGGGCCCCCCAGAGCGGGCAAACGAGTGTAACATGTTTTTCAACCGCTTTGACCAGAGTAGCTTCCCCACACCCCTCCCCACCCATCAACACCAGCACCCCTCCAGCACCCCTCAAGCACCCCTGCCCCAACCAGCACCCCACCCCCAACAGCAACCCCACCACCTCAGCCAACAGCACACTACCTATGGAGACATCAGCCCCAACCCTGACCATCACTAACGGCCAGGTCAGGAGGCAGCTTTCCAAGATTAAGTGTGAATAAGGCCAGAGGACCGGACAACACCAATCCCAGGGTGCTCAAAGCATGTGCGGGGCAGCCGACAGCACTGCTCCAACATCTCTTCAACCTCTCCCTGAGGCTGGAGAGGGTGCCCCAGCTCTGGAAGACCTCCTGCATTGTCCCAGTGCCCAAGAAGGGATGACCCAGCACCCTCAACAACTACAGGCCAGTCGCTCTGACGTCACACGTCATGAAGACGTTTGAGAGACTGGTCCTGCAACACCTCAAGCCCCTGGTGCGTGACTCCCTCGACCCCCTGCAGTTTGCATAGCAGGCAAACATCGGGGTGGAGGACGCCATCATCTATAATTTCTATATGGTCCACAGAGCTTACATTGTGCTGTGCTGTCTGTGCTGTCACCCTTCCTCTTCACCCTCTATACCTCAAGACTTCTGCCACAACTCAAGCGGGTGCCACCTGCAGAAGTTCTCTGATGACTCCTCCATCATAAGCTACACCGATGGCGATGAGGAGGAGTATAGAGCCCTGGTGGAGAGCTTTGTGGGAAGGGACAGAGCAGGAGACTCAGGTCCTTCAATGTTTGCAATAGACTGCTGCAGTCACTCTACCAGTCTGTAGTGGCCAGCGTCCTCTTCTATGCTGTGGCATGCTGGGGGGGCTACACCAACTCGAGGGACACCAACAAACTGAACAAGCTAGTGAGGAAGGCTTGCTCCGTGGTGGGAGTCCAGCTGGTCAGACTAGAGGTGGTGGCAGAGAGGGGGATGAGAAGGAAGCTGGCTGCTATCCTGGAGAATCCCTCCCACCCCCTCTACGACGAGCTAGTCAAGATGAGAAGCACGTTCAGTCACAGACTCATACCCCCAATGGGATCAATAAAGGAATATCTCATCTTATACTGGCCATACCTCACTAGGATTCCATCTGTCTCCGTCAAAGTCGTAGAATTGAAGGAGGAGATGGTTCTGTTTTCTCTTCAGCCATTGGACAGCCACACGCTCGTCTGTGACCCAGTCCACCGTGCACAGGTAGTGGTCACTGAAGGGGCGGGGTCAAAAAAATCACTTGCAAAACATCACGGTAGAAAAAGAATATTGCACCTTAGAGAATACCATTATTGCACATGTCCCAACATCCTTCGTATTGCATATAGCCTATATGTTGTAATCACACCTACCAGTAGGTGTCCTACAGAAATTAAATAGGAATTTGGAATTCCATTCCAGAAACAATGTTTTGCTTAGATTTACCAATAACCTAAAATACCAACAAAAAAAAAGGATTGTAAAGACTGTACTCCATGTGTACCTATAGTCCGTCATGAATTATAGCAGCACAATGGATCATATTTCACTTCCTTACCCCGATCCGATTGAGGGTGGAACGACAATCTGGGTAATCTTTGTTGTGTTTGTTGCATAAACCAGCAGTTTCACAGAGGGGTTGGGCGTACCTGGCTGAAAAACGAAAAACACACTGGATCATAAATTCAGAAAAATATCTTTCGATATTGATAAGATAAGATCCAAGTAATTACCATGGAGTAGTTTGTCTAGCGTTAAAAACAGCATTGTGACAGATTGAGTATCTTGATTTCAACACCTGGTGCAAAGTTCAGCCACAACAAGCTACTTTCAGCTTTCAATATCTACGTAGCTAAACAGTATGTACAGTAGTAACTATCTACTGTATGCATATGTACAGAAACCCTATCTATGTATATATGTATGTACATAAACCCTATCTATGCATGTATAGTATATGTACAGAAACCCTATCTATGTATGTATAGTATATGTACAGTAACCCCATCTATATTGGTATATGTATAGTAACCCTATCTATGTAGGTACAGTATATGTACAGTAACCCCATCTGCCTCTCCCTGAACGTCAGCCAAACAAAAGAGATGATTGTGGACTTTAGGAGGTCGGGGGTCAGGGACTACAGCCCCCTCAGCATCGACGGGGCAACGGTCGAGAGAGTGAACAGTTCTAAGTACCTCGGAGTCCACATATCCGAGGACTTGACATGGACCACGCACATTGACAGTGTAGTCAAGAAGGCACAACAACGCCTCTACTTCCTTAGGCGCCTAAGGAAGTTCAAAGTGAGTCAGAAGATCCTCAAGAACTTCTACTCATGCACAATAGAGCATCCTGACTGGCAATATCACCTCCTGGTTTGGGAATAGCACCGCACAAGACCGTAGCAGACTACAGAGAGTGGCCCGTTCAGCCGAACGCACAATTGGAGGTGGGCTTCCCACTCTCCAAGACATTTACAACAAGCGTTGCAGGAGTAAGGCTAAGAGAATAATCAAAGACTCTAGTCATCCCAACAACTGCCTCTTTGAACTGCTGCGGTCAGGCAAGCGATACCGGAGTCTCATGGCCAGTACGCTTATAGCTTATCCGCAACAGTAAGTTACTTCCGGGGTAGGCCTGATTGGCCCCGACAGGCACGTGACGCGCAACTTTCTCTGCCGCGCGGCACGCACGTAACCGTCCAAATACGCCATGACTTTCATTCAGCGCTTTAGCTCACCTGGCAGAGCAGCGGTCCTGCGATCCTGCGGTCCGTTGTTGGTGAGTTCGAATCCCATCAAATCTTTTTTTTTTAACGTGTTTTTTTTTTTACCGTGTATTCTTTCGCCGGTTAAGGTTAGGCATGGTTAAGGTTAAGGTTAAGGTTAGGCATTGTTTCGGAGTTGGTTAAGGTTAGAACGGTTAAGTTTAGGCGCTGTTAAGGAGCTGGTTAAGGTTAGAGTTTGTCTTAGAGAATGGCAATATTCTTTCTATGGTTAAGGTTAGGCATGGTTAAGGTTAAGGTTAAGGTTAGGCATTGTTTCGGAGTTGGTTAAGGTTAGAACGGTTAAGTTTAGGCGCTGTTAAGGAGCTGGTTAAGGTTAGAGTTTGTGTTAGAGAATGGCAATAGACAGCCTATTTCCGCGCGACAGCTCTCAGCAGCCTCGTTGCGCGTCCTGAGTTTGCCGCGTCACGTGCCTGTCGGGGCCAATCAGGCCTACCCCGGAAGTCACTTACTGTTGCGGAACAGTTACACGCGGCCAGTACAGAGAGACTCAGAAGGAGCTTCTATCCCCAGACCATCAGGATGCTCAATGACAATAACACTATGTAACAAACCATCAAATACACTCACAGCACACACATACTCACTTTAAATAAATAAAAACTCACTGTAGCACCCACTTTAGACACTTTATATTTATTGGTAAAGAGATTTGCACTACAACTCATACCTCATTGCACCTTACCCTAAGTTGTACCTCATATTGTAACTCAGTTGAATTTTTTTTGTCCTACTCCGTGTTGTATATTGTATGCAGGGCCGCCTCAGGGGGTGTGCGAGCAGTGCGGTCGCACAGGGCCTCGCGGGAGGGGGGCCTCGCAAAAAAAAAAAAAAAAAAAAAAAGATTTTTTTTTTTATTATTATTGTTTTTTTTTTTTTTTTTTTTTTTTTTTTTTTTGCGAGGCCCCCCTTCCCGCGAGGCCCTTTTTCATCACAGACCTAAAATCTAGTTTTGCTTATATGCTTATATATTTCACATTAGACACGTTTGTAGAATGTGTCTGACTTGTTCCTGGGTCCTGCAGACATACTCACTATTGGAGCTCAGCTGGGGTTCTGCAGCAGCAGGCAGGTTTCAACGAAGGGAGTGGTTTTACTTACGTCTAGGGTGACCAGGTCCCAATAAACCAAATGTGGGACAAAGGGTATGTTTGTGAGGGACAATGTGGGACACCCCCCCCCCCCCAGCGCGCAGCCCCCCCCCCCCCCGCCCTTTTGGTGGACTGTCCCTCCTTCAAGGCTCATCCGCCACTGTCCTCATTAAAATGACCACAAGCCTAATATGTTTTGCCCTTATTCATTTTATTTTTATTTTCCTTTTGCCTCTAATGGGTGTCAAAATAATAATAATAATAATAATAATAAATACTAAAAAATAAATTAAATACATTAAATAACCACCCAGACTTACAATCACTTATCAAACAGAGCAGGAACAGTAACACAAGTCTCAACTCACAAGTCCAGGGATTCAGGGAATGAGCAGGGGGGAGGAAGGATGAGGGGGGACTTGCAGTGATGGTTGGGAGCAGGAAAAGGACAGTGCTATTTCAATATTTGCTATGAAATGCATGTATTCAGTTCACTCTGACTGCAGGAAGTTGAGCGTGTGATTATCAAAAATATGTGTGCAGTATATTATTAATATATTTTAGTGAAATATATGGCAATATCCATTCCAACCATATCATAATATATGGAAATATAATAATATACACACTAATATAATTACCATGTGTATATTTGTAAATATATTGTAGATATATCCTTTGATATTGATATATTGATATTGTCGTTTTGATATTGTTATTGTAATACATTTAATAATATATTGGCAATACTCCCACTATATTCCTAATATATTTGCAATATATTTCATTTTCCCTAAGGGAATCTACACCCTCATACACACATGAATTTAACACACCTTTGGTTGTTTCCTCCCGTGGCTTAACCGCTGGCGTTTTGAGAGACAACTCTCCACCAAAGCAGGGGCTAGCACGTCGGTTACGATGGCTGCTGCCTTGGTCCGACCACAGGCCATTGTCTTGGCTATGTCAGAGTCGGGGAAAATGGTAGGGGATAGCTTGGTACCACAGTCTGCTGATCTGTATGACTGGGCATGTTGGACAGTGTGGTAAACAGTTGTTGTTACCTCTGCAGCAGTTATTTTGTCTGCTTGTCCAACGTCTTTTGGTCGGAGAAATGCGAACATGGATTTTGACGTCTCTTTTTGTGTAACCCGTTTCTTGTGGGACTCAGCTTGTCTATGTCGTTTTATATCAAATTCGCCCCCATGCCCAATAGAGAACGAACTATTGCAAAGTTCACAATAAACCCTCTCTGCATCCCCCTCGACATTTCTCACCCATGGGTATTCTGTTTTCCATTCGCTACGGTAACTACACCTCTTTTTGTTTGGTGTGTCCTGGATTTTTTAAAGTACGAGTGTGTTCTAGGCAGCTGTCGGTGTCTTCTTCTTCTTAATGGCGGGTCGCACGAGCTGTTAGTGTCACTGTCACTCAGCTCTTTGCTATCGCGGAGATTTCAAATAGGCCCCGCTTGTGTGTATATTTTCCCCAACGGAGCTTCACTTCCGCGTTCGGGGTTCCATTGGCTGGGGGGGACGACGTTCGCGCAGATGACAACCAATAAGAGGGACATGGTCTCAATTTGCGTGACGCGTGAAAAGAGACAGTTTTGCTGTGCAATCACGCGCAATGCGTGATATCTGGTCACCCTACTTACGTCATGTGTAGACAGTAGTACGCCCGCCGGTGCCGCGTGAGTCGAGATGCTTCCAGCGTGAGTCAGCTGCGTTTGACTATTTCATTTTCAGCGTGCAGCTTTTGACTATGCTTAGTCAAAGACGAAGACGAAGAAAGAGGTCGGTCATTATCATCATTATCAGTCGGTCGGTCGGTCACCAAGGAACGTTGACGAAAGGCCTCTCGCTAGCGGGACAAATGGCCGGAGCCATGATGTCGGCTATTAGCTAGCTTAGCTAAATGCTAACTAGCGTTAGCTAAGCTATCCAGAGGAGCGAGGCGAGGCGAGTGGATGTCTTTTCAAAAGGAGAAGATAACTTGTGAGCAGATAAATCTGTTAGGCAGCAATACGCCGAAAGGTGTCCAGTCTGCCGGAAAGTACTCGAAGAAGAAGAAGAAGAAATTACACCGTGGGGCCAAGAAAGTCTCCTTCCACGTTGATACTGCGTTATGGTGAGTGACCGTGAGTCAACCTATGATTATATACCCGCCGTGGATCTGACATCTCTCTTTCTCTCTCTCTCTGGAGCCAAACTGGTCGACTAGCTAATACTACTAGTAGCTAACGCTAACGGTGTGTGCCTGGTGGTGAGAGCACCTGGCTGTATGCATGTATACCATGACAAGGCAGCGAGAGGCCTTTCGTCAACGTGGAGACCTGTGTTGCGGCCTTTCGCCCTGCGCCCTCGTGCAGGTAACTAAGATTAATGAAAATGTCATGACATTACCCCACTCTTCCTTCCTTCCCCTCCCGAATGTTTTGTTAATAACGATGTTTTTTTCCAGGCAAAACATATGCTACTTCACAACATTTGGAGATACGACATGTGCTGTGTGTGAATGGTGTAGCTTGTGTAGCTTGTGTAGCTTGGGTAGCGTTGGGCCATTGGCCAAAGCTGTGTGTGGCCTGGTGTCTCACAGTACCTGGCTAGCCTATTTAGCTGATGTCGGCCATTGGCTCCTTGCTGCTTTGGTTTCTCTGGTATACCCTGCTCTTCTTGTTGGATTTAAGTGTTGATCTTTGTCCTTTTGAATCTGTCATACATGCTCTAGTCTCTCTCTAACACACACACACATGACAAACACACATGTTCTCTCTCTCTCTCTCTTTCTAACACACAGTCTGCCTATGGCGGCCTTTCTCGATGGCTAGGCTGTGCTCAAGGATCTTCAGTCACAGTGCTCAGGTATTCTGCCACTGTGTACTCTCTGTTTAGGGCCAAATAGCATTTCAATTTCTTTCCAATGTGTCTCTCTCTCTCTCTCTCTCTCTTTTGATCTTTGTCCTTTTGAATCTGTCATACATGCTCTAGTCTCTAACACACACACATGACAAACACATGTTCTCTCTCTCTCTCTCTCTGTACACTGTATATTGACTGTAGAACGGGAGCTCTCTCTCGCTCTCTCTTTTGCTATATGTTGACTATCATGCCCCGCCTCGGGCAGCGCTATTATTTAAGAATATGTTGACTGTATATATAAAAAAAAAAAAAAAAAAAATATATATATATATATATATATATATATATATATTTTTTTTTTTTTTTTTTACCTTTGGGGGGGGGGGGGGGGGGGGGCTCGCGTTAAATCTCGCACAGGGCCTCGCATTTCTCCCAGGCGGCCCTGATTGTATGTATATTGAACACTTGTTTACACTTGTTTACGTACTTTTGACTTTCTATTTTATACTTTATCTATTTTTTATCTAGCACTCCGGAGCAAAAAAACAGGAAAAAGCATTTAATATAAAAGTATTCTGTATTTTTGTATGACAACTAATAAAGAAACTTGAACTTATCTATGTAGTTATATCTACAGTAACCCTATCTATGTAGGTATATGTACAGTTTGATTGAAAAGTTTATTAACAGATTGCAGAATGGGTACAGTACATTACAGCTCAATACATACAATTGTTAAGGGGATGCAGACCAGAGAAAGACTTTCGTCTTGTTTACATCAGGGTCCCCCATTTTCAATTCATCATAGTAACCCTATGTATGTAGGTATATGATATGATACAATACATTTATTTATATTGTGCCCCTCAACCAATAGTTACATCGCCCCTGGGCGCATCCCGGGAGAGAAAGAGAAAACACAAAAAAAATATATGTACATGGGAGAAGGCTGCGGATTCCGAAGGCTGTGAAAGCCCGACAGACTGAGCTTTTTCCCCTCAGCCGCCAGGCTGATCAATGACTCAGCCCCCCCCCCCCCCTGAATCTGAACATGTACAGTAACCCTACATGAAGTCCTACCTTGGGATATGGTATCATGATGGTGCGAGGGTACTGCTCGTCACCGTACCAGGTGTACTCTATGAGGTGGACTTTCGTCTCGTTGAACTCGACATAGGCCAAGTGCGTCCCCCCTGGAGACCACCACAAACCCTTGCCGGACGAGAACATCTCCTCTGGGAAGGAAGAAAAGTGTCAACGTTAGACGGAATATTCAGGCATTCCATCTAGAGCAGGGATTCCCAAAGTGGGGGTCACAAGCCGCCGTGGGGGGTGGGGGGGGGGGTTATAATTTTTATTACGCAGTCATGTCATCACAGCGGCACGTGGTCACGAGTAGAAGCCTGTATTCTGTATAATGACGACAATACAATAATCTAATCTCATTTTGATCGTCGCAAAGCGCTTCCGCCACCATTTTCACACGGCTGCATGATGATCATTAGTTGCATTTAATAATGAGCTGGACAAGTGTGTCTAAACCCTAGACTTTTCTCGATTTCATTTGCACACGGCACAGAGCCTGCCTTATAAGGAGCTCTGGAGGCGTTTTGTATGCAAATTACCTTGGAACCTATTCTACACGTTCAAATGACTAGTTGGTTCTTAGGGTTCTTCTAGTTTGGCTCTGAACTATAAAACCACTTTTTCCTTCGATGCTTCCAACACCTGGAATGCCCTCCGACTGACCCTGAAGCTTCTTCCTTCTTTTACTGTATTTAAAAAAGGTGTGACGTCCAACCAGTGTGTCGACTTGTAGCCGTCTTGGCCAATTTTATTCTTAATCATTGTGCCTATATGCATGAAATTGCCGATAAACTATGTCTTGTTTTATAAGCTCGTCGTCGCTGTAAACAAGAGTAACCTCAGTGTCTTACGAGTTGAAATAAAGGTTTGAAATGAAATTCATTCCAACTTCTATTGTCCATTAATGTTCAGTTTGTTTTACAATAAATTAGAAAACTCTCTTTTCCTTCCTTTTTCTCTAGTGAGTCACCGGGTGGAGTGTAGAGCTCTGCGCAGTTACGCGTCACCCGTTAATTCCACAGTGTCTCACCCTCGTAAACCCAGTCTGGGATCCCGTTCAAGATTAGGTTCTCTTCTCCATTGACGGTGACTTGCCGTGTTGGCGAATAAGGGTCCGGCTTCACGTACACATTATCCTTCCAAACAAACGCCTGTAAAGATTGGATGGAGATAAGAGACAAGAGACATGTACAGGTTAGAAGGATCCCGTTGTTTTTCCGATATTGAGCAATATATGGCTCCGATTGAGCTAGACCAAGATGATGCGATAAAAGAAAGGTATTCAGAATCAGAAACGTCTTTATTGCCAAGTAAGCTTGCACATACAAGGAATTTGTCTTGGTCTTTTGGTGCATCAACATGAACTGACAATTAAAGTAGAATACAATCAAATGGAATATATAAACTAAATTAGAATACAAATACAATATAATGTAGTAGGGACAGGGCTGTACAATTGTGCAGGATTGTAGTAGAATATATACACTAAATTAGAATAGAAACACTCCGATCACCAACCGAGGGGATGAGGTGGAGACATACAAGTTCCTTGGGGTACACCTAAACAATAAACTAGACTGGTCGGACAACACAGAGGCCCTCTACAGGAAGGGACAGAGCAGGCCGTTCTTCCTGAGACTCTGGTCCTTCAACGTGTGCAATAGACTGCTGCAGTCGTTCTACCAGTCTGTAGTGGCCAGCGTCCTCTTCTATGCTGTGGCATGCTGGGGGGGCTACACCAACTCGAGGGACACCAACAAACTGAACAAGCTGGTGAGGAAGGCTAGCTCCGTGGTGGGAGTCGAGCTGGTCAGACTAGAGGTGGTGGCAGAGAGGGGGGGATGAGAAGGAAGCTGGCTGCTATCCTGGAGAATCCCTCCCACCCCCTCTACGACAAGCTAGTCAAGACTAGCTTGCCCGACACACCATTAACCGCCTAGGCCAGTCCTTCAGGCTCCACAACAGTGGGCAGGGACTGCTGCCAGCAACTGGAGAACTAATGGCAGCAGAACGCGAGAACTATTAGGAATGTCTGATCACAGAGCGTGTCCCGACTCCCACCTAAACTGACAATGTATATCACGCCATACGTACGTTATATATACTGCACAATTACATATATTATATATTTAGATTCTAGTGTCTATTGTAACCATGCATAATATAACTGATAGGGCATACAGACCCTCATCTGCACATTGATTACACTGCCTACTTGCTCATATGCTTATACTCAAGAGTTAATTATATTGTTAACAAATGTTTACTTTTCTATTGTACTATAATTCTAATATGGCTACTATTACCATATACCTTAGCCTCCCCTTCCCCCCATGCTGCTATGATGCCTGAATTTCCAAGGGGACCAATAAAGGAATATCTTATCTCATCGTAAAACAAGTAGTCCTGGAAGGGTGTGTTTAATGTGCCACATTGTGACAGACACTTTCTATATAGTGTGGAGAGGAGATAAGAGACTGCGTTAGTGGGAGGTCCTGAGCCTTGTTGGCGAGGCTCACCACAGAGGGGTAGAAGCTGTTCTTGTGGCGTGAGGTTTTGACCCTGATGGACCGCAGCCTCCTGCCAGAGGGAAGTGGGAAGTGAGTTCACAAAGCCGAGAAGCTTGGGAGTGCTGTAGGGCTGTACCGAATGTCATTTTTTAACATTCGAAGCTTCGATTGAAGTATTCAAACGAAGCTTAGAATCTCTATAAAAAAAAAATTGCGTAAATTTTTATTTTATATATATATAAATAATTTTTTTAACTGAATCCTCAATTTGAATAAAGTGATTAATCTGATTAAATTAGTCTTTTTCTTTTATTAAATCAACTTTCTTTAATGAATATAACTCATCAGTTTCGTCAACATAAATAATCCAATAAGGGCACGGTTGGTATGAAAGTGATGGTGACGTCTTATAGTATAATATTAGTGTAGTCTAATCTTTAACTGCAACTGTGAAGAAAACCCCCATTGGTTTAAACAGATAAAATATTTAACTTTTTTTGATTCTTTTTTTTTTATTAAAAATAAAAAATTCTAATGTTGATTTAGAATTCGAATGTCAACATTATGATCGAAGCTTCGAAGCATTCGGTACAGCCCTAGAGTGCTGATCTGCGGTCAGCGACGAGGAATGCTCCCGTCGGCCTGACCTTTATTCAAAACAACAGAGCTAACGACACTCTAAAAGTGTTTAGAACGACTGTTTGGACATGAACACACGTAGTGTTAACTTTTAAACTCCCTCGCACAGTGCTTTCTTTGAACCATTGTATGGAACCATTGTATACACATTGTAAAGTGTTTGGGGAAAGTCGCCGTGTTTGACGACCTCGTCCGTCATCCGTTGAAAAGCAGGCGAGTAAACAAACAATTGACCCACGTCAAACACACCGGGCCTCGCTCTCCTTGATCCTCCAGGCCACAGCCGCCCGCTCCCCTCGGACGACTCGTTTGTCCCAAGGCGCGCGCGCGCTCCGACGGGAAGCGGCGGTCGTGGTTGGAGGATCAAGAGAAGGGGGCGGGGCTTTGAGGCGGGTCAATCCGTCTTACCATCTTGTGGCCCTCCGGGGCCCAGTCAAAGTACTGGATGTTATGTGGCAGGTCAGGTGTAGAAACAAAAGACCTAGAGCAAAGTGTAGAGAATGGTTATTATTAAAAGAATATACAATAATAATGATAAAAAAAAAAGATTGAATAGATTCATAGACTGAACATTCTCTGCATGATAGCATGTACAATAATGCTGTATACATTTACTAGGGATGCTCGATATTGGCTTTTTTACCGATATAGTTCAACTCTTAATTTCCGATACCGATATATGCAGGGTTTCCACCCCCCCCAAAAAACTGAATAATTTCAGGTAATTAACATTACATATCTCTTGTTGTGGAATTAACACAACATTATGCATACTTTTGACAATAAATAAAATCAGAATTTGTTCTTACTTGCTTGCCTGTGTAAATAAAGGTTATAGAAATGTAAAAAAAATAAAGATTTATTTTTTGTTTTTGAAAACAGATACCGATATTTTCCGATATCACATTTTAATGCCAATATAGGTAGGCCGATAATATCGGACATCCCTAACATTCACATTGTCATTTAGCTGACGCTTTTATCCAAAGCGACTTTCAAGTTTATATATTACACACACACGCATGTATATATATATATATATATATAAATGGACTGCATTTATACAGTGCTTTTATCCAAAGCGCTTTACAATTTGTCCTCAAATTTTACCCATTCACTCACACACTTACAACCGTGCAAGGTGCCAACCCGCTCATCGGGAGCAGTTCGCGTTTAAGGGTCTTGCTCAAGGACACTTCGACACGCTGCCCAGGAAGAGCATAAAATAGCGGTCAATAGGAACAGAGTGTGTTTTCCCCCCAAACACAGAAAGAAGCCAAAGTAGCAGGATGTGCACATTTATACGTCCGACTGTGAGGACCATAGATATATATTTACATTATAATTAGGGATGCTCGATATTGGCTTTTTTACCGATACCAATATTGTCCAACTCTTAATTTCCGATACCAACCGATATATGCAGTATATGCAGGGTTTCTCCCCCCCAACATTTTTATAATTTCAGGTAATTAACATTACATATCTCTTGTTGTGGAATTAACACAACATTATGCATACTTTTGACAATAAATAAAATCAGAATTTGTTCTTACTTGCTTGCCTGGGTAAATAGAAATGTAAAAAAACTTTTTTTTTGAAAACAGATACAGATATTTTCCGATATCACATTTTAATGCCTATAATATCGGTAGGACATCCCTAATTATATATATAACTAGATGGTGCAAGGCGGAGTCTCCAGCGTAGTTCACCGGCGGCCATCTTGTCACAGGCAGCACACCCACTCATAACTGAATGTCTATGGTGCATGTAGCTACTATTGAAATTACCATATAGCTTGCTCAATTTTCAACCGGTTTACAAACGGGTTTGGTTTATTACAAACGTTAACGTGGCTATGATTCAGGATGCTTGGACATGTTGAAATTATTTTAATATGAAAGTTCATTATGAGTATACAGTATGATCAGGGGTGCATTGCTGATTTCAAAGCTGGCTGCACGGTGTTTTAATGACGCCACGTGCACGCAGCGCACGCATAGATGTTCCCTCGCATATACGCACAGACTAAAGTCAATGCCTAATTGCCTCTACGAATGGAATGGAACACATTTCATTCACAGGTTTTGTGTGAATGTATCCGAGAACGTATTTGAACACACCCGACGACCTGCGCTATTGTTATGCAAAGTAGCCAGGTGGAGTGCAGCGCATTCCTGTGTGCACATCCGTGCATGTGCGTGTGCTTCTGCTCACATAGCCGGTTGCACGGCGTACAACCCCGTCCCATGAGCAACGCACCCCGGAGTACGATAACTACATCCGACTTAACAAACTAAACCCTTTGAAAATGTAGCAAGCTATGGTTATTTCAATAGTACATGCTGCACCATAGACATTCATGTTATGAGTGGGCGTGCTGCCTGTGGCAAGATGGCCGCCATGTGGCCAAATGGAGACTGCCGTTGCCACATAGCTGACCATCTAGCCTTTATACATGTCTATGGACGAGGACGGCTCAAGTGAAGAGGAGAAAGTGGAGAGTCGGAATACTCACCCGTTCTCTAGGTCATAAAGGCTATACGACCCCGTAAAGGAATGCCTCCACACCTATGGGGGGGGGGGGGGGGGGGGAGAGAACACAATCAGGAGGAGGCCTGGCACATGGACTTTGAGGAACTTTGTTTTTATTATATCATTGAAGTCCACGAAAGCCTTCCGTACCTTTGTGTAGTTGCTCACGAAAGCGACATATTTTCGGTCAGCAGACAGACGGAAATTAAAGGCGTCGACAGCGTCCTGCGAAAAGAAAGAAAAGAGACAGCAGTTTGTGTAGGAATTGTTGAAGATAAGACTCCCTACCCCCACCTCTCTTTGATCTCCCTCACCCATCTTCCCTTCCTACCCTCATCACTCACTCTTAACCCCAACAAACCCTCCCCCACCTTCCCCAAAATGTCATGACACCCCTATATTGATTTGATTTGATGTTTTTTTTTATTTTCGTGTCTTACATACAGGTGTATGCCCAGCCCATATGGGCTTACAAGACACATAACAATAAGTATATAATAATATACTTGACCAATTACTTGACAAATGACATATAGACCAAGATGGCCACAAGAACAAGAAAATACAATAAAACGTAATATAACACAAGCTGTACGCAATGTATATAAACAAAGAAACAAGAGGAATTCAAATACAATTATATAGGATATAGTGCGTTTTGTCTCAAGTGCCATGCTTTCTCCAAAGATGCTGCAAAACTGAAGATGTCCTCCACAAAAAAAAAACTCCACAACATACAACTCTCAGACTGCCAAAACAAATCCGGATTTACAATTTGAATTTTCTCAAATAAAGCCCTCCTCAAAGCGGTGTACAAAGGTCAATAAAAAACTAAATGATATTCATCCTCCACCACTCCCAGATCACATAGAACACACAAGCTACTGGACCATACCTATGGCCCCCCCACCCCTTTCAGTTTTGTAGGCATAAAAGATGTTGAGGATCCGGTGGGGAAGGGGGGGGGGGGGGGGGGGGGGGGGGGGGTCCTCTCTTCCCGGGTGTCTTAGCTAACCACCTTGTGGAGAGTCATCCAGCCTAACTGACTATTTTGTATTGATACTTTTGAGTTAATAAACCGTTGAGTAACAGTATAAGCTTCGGCTATATTTTCCACCACAGACAACCCTTTACACACATTTTGTTTTACAATACTTAGGACATAGCGTTCGTTCTCTAACTACTGCATTTGTTGTGGATGTCATGTTATTGACTCGTGGTTGGTTGCACATGTTGTGCATACCACTCCCATTTGGTTCATGACACACACACAAGATTAAGAAGGGGAACTTACAAATAGTGCTCTGGCCAAGAATACTGTTGAGCTTCCCGATATCAAGTCATAGTGCTTGACGCCGACCTTTTTTGTACGTAGATACTCATGATCTGGTGAGGAGGAGGAGGAGGAGATGAGATACATTACTGGAGGAAGAAGCAACAACAAAATACACACAGACGGTCTTTTAGTAAGAACTAGAATAGATCACAATAGAATAGGTCTCCTGGTTTAATAAGAACCACCAACAATAGAACAGAATATGATGCATTTTATTAAGAACAAACTAGAATAAAACAGAATAGAGCCGACTCTTCTTTTTCTCCCCCCCCCCCCCTCAATGGCTGTATGGCAGCCATTGATCCTGCGCATAGCCCAAGGTTGGGTGCTACCAGTGGTGGTGAAGGAGGCAATTTCCACCCTACATTGTGGGGAGCTCTTGAGTGTTAGAAAAGCGCTATATAAAATATAATTTAATTATAATTTTTTATTTGAATATCCAATGGTAAGTCAGTTAAACTCTTGAACCCCCACCCAGTCCCTCGTCGCCAGCAGGCAAACAGGAGATGTTGTCGGTAATACAGGCGATATTGGTAATAAAACGCAGCGGTACGTCACATGGCACAGGCCTCTTACCTGAGATCCATTGCATGCGGTAGGAGTCGGGGTTGAGGGAACCGTTGAAGACATCATCTAAAGTGAAAGTCTTTTTATTGATGTTTTCATCTGAAACCCAAAAACACACCCGTTATTAGGCGGAGTTACAACTCGTCAGTCGGTCATCCATGGGTGCCAGGCATGGCATCATACCTACACATCATGGTTGTTAACCCTTTAACTACCACACTACCAAATGGTTAACCCTTTCACTACCACACTACAGACGGTTAACCTTCTGTAGTGTGGTAGTGAAAGGGTTAACTGCTTACTGGAGCACATTTTCAGACTATTTGACATTTTCCCAAGAGGAAGTATAGAGAATGATACATAGTCTACTGTCAGGCCATTTATGGCTACGATCAGGCCTGGACTGGCCATCGGGAGTTTTCCCGGTGGCCTGGCCTGCACAGATACAAAAAAATATATATATATAAAAAAAAGAAATATATATTCTTTTTATTATAATTTTTAATTTTTTTTTGCCAGGCCATTGTTTCTAGTTGTGGCGGCGGCGTGGCACGATAGTTTAGATAACCAGGTGGGTGGGGAACAACCAGGATTTCACTGTCTGCGACAGAGTTGGAGAACTATCCGACTCTCTCTCCCTCACACGGACACACAATGGAGCTGTGCTGCCGCTTGTGATTGGTGGAGGCGGGACCAGGCGATACAACTGATTGACCGTGGAGGCGGCGAATGGAATGGCAGATGGCACACTCCCAAAAGGAGTTGTTAAATCTGACATTACAAAAAACAATATGTGGTGGTTATGATTGGGGCTGAAGTTGAATAAACAATTTATGAAAGAGAGAGTCAAAATAATTCCAAGATAATTCAAAGATTACACACCTTTGCCACATTGGCTACAAACATACATAATCACTGCAAAGTTATCAAAAAAATAAGAATCTGATCAGACACAAGGGTTAAGTTGTTGTTCCCTTTCTAATTTCCTCAAAAACATCTAGTCTAGTTAATGTGATCAATATTATGACAATTGATGCTTTTTGTTGGAAATTTCAGTCAGTGAGCTCATACTTTGAGCTAATTTTATAGTTCAAATGATTGAGACAACGCAATCTTCTGTCTTCGTTGTGCATGCATGCGTGTGCTCACCACACGTGATACATGTGTCACTATTCTGGCAGTGGCTACTGTTATAGTATTGTAATGAAAGGTCTGTTATTTAATGTTTGTGTAAAGGGCTATTTTAACTGTTGATGGGTAGTGCATCAGTAAAGTGAATATGGTATTGTGCTCTTGCCTTGTTTGAATAGGTGGAGAGAGTGGTTAACTGTATTATAATAGTAAATAGAAAAATATGTTGTGCTCTTGCTTTTTTTCTTTTTGAAGGTGGAGAGAGTACCATTGCTAGTGCCACAACAGTTTTATTTGAGGTTCATAACAGTACATTGTACTAAGCAATTGTTGGCTCATTAGTTTGTGATTCACATGCACTCAAATTCACCAGAATGCAGGAAATTAAGTCTTTGTAACTAAAATTTTCTGGGTGGGGGACCCCCAGACCCCCCACTTAAAAAGTGGCCTGATTGGGGCTATATTTCACACTATATCTCCCGGTATGAATTATTTCCCCAGTCCGGCCCTGGCTACGATGCAGCTGATGCAACGATACTGTATGAGCGTTTCTTCTGTTGTACCGATGTGCGTCTGTCTGTCATACTGGGATTTTAAGTCAGTTACGCTACGTTCAGACTTCAGATGAAAGTGGCCCAAGTCTGATTTCCTTGCTCATAATGTGACTCAGATCAGATTTTTTTTTTCACAACAGTGTGAACAGCACAAATCACATGGATCCATTATGATTTGGGCCACTTCCTGGTTCTAAAATCAGATACAGGTCCGACCTGCATCCGTCCTGTACAGTCATGTGACTTTCATGCCAATAAGTACTTCACTCTAGATTGACATTTTGACAAACTATTTTACATCCATCTTCTTTATTGTTCATTTGCGCATGTGAAGCACTTGGGTGGGACATATGGACATAGTGGCACAAGCTAGGACATATGAATCCAGTGTAAGTAAACCCACATATAATACCATTCCAGAGTAAATGGAGATACAATGAAGGACATCATATTTATATCCTCGCCTGGTACATAATCTTAATATAAAAGGCAATATGATCATTATTACCAATATCACATGGATAATAATGCAACTGAATGTGTCCTCCACTCCTTGACTACAAATGCAACTCTGGATCTGATGAAAATACACAAAATACAACATTTATGATACAATTTATAAAGATATCCCATTTGATCCATGGACATTACTTTTAAAGGCTGTCTAGATCTATAATTATTATTATTATCCGACTCCACCCACCCATATGAACAATTTTCTTGGATGTCTATAAGCCAACCACTGTTCCACATCATCTAAAGTGGACTGCATTAGAGCCACACCCCTCTTTCAGCAAGCATGGCCGATCGTGATGCTAGGAGAAAGCGTAAGGAACATTTTAATCAAGTAATAATGTTTACATTTTTAACACAAACCACCTTCTACTTCCTTATGCAGTAAAAACATTGACGGGTAATACTGAGCTCATCCAAACACTGAACAAGCTTGGGCATGGGGTCTATTACTCCCAACATGAAGAGAATGACACTGCTCTGTGTCTCCAAAAGCTAGCAACAGCCTCAACTCAAAGAGTTGTACTTCCAGCATCAATCTTGCATGGGACAATATTGATAGACTTGAGGAAACACTCACTGGAAAGGGCACATCACATAGAGTCAATGGTAGTTGTACAGGCCAATGTCTATGGACCACAACTACCAAGAGCTGAGCTTCCACACATTGAGAAACTGAAGCAGAGATCGGTCACCATTGAGGACCAAGAACTGAGAGTATATGTAGCAGGTGCGCGTGTGGGCCCACAGCCTCTCCCAACCAGGGAACACTGTGTCCAGGAAACCAAGGAAGCTGCTCTTCTTGCCTGCAAGAAGAACCTGGTGTGGGCACTTGCAAGGCAAACAGATACAGAGAATCAGACAATCCCAAGCTGGACTGGTTTTAATATCAGCACCAGGGACCAAGAACCAATCTCACAAGATATACCAACTATCAATTCACCAGCCAGTTGACCAGTGTTTGAAATCCTGAATCAATCAGAAAGGAACTGCATCTAGAATCAATTGTGGTAGTCATGGATCAAGCACTATATGTGAAAGCCACTGAAATTGCCTGGAAGCACAAAGAGCACTTCTCCAACATTCTTCTCAGAATGGAGACATTCCATACCATACGTAATGCCTTAGCCATCCTAGGAAAGCGATTTCGGGATGCTGGTCTAAAGGACATATGCATAGAGGCTGGAATTGTCGCAGAGGGTTCTGTCAATGGAGTCCTTGATGGTAAACACTATAACCGTGCTGTCAGGGTCCACAAGTACATCTATGAAGCACTGATGAGACTCGCATGGGCAGAGTTCAGAGTTCACACTGTGGGTTGAGGACAGCATTCCAGAGAAGAGTGGGATGATTAAATCATTCTTGGACAATGTGAAAGACATGGCCAGTGACTTGAACCAACAGACGGCGAACAATCTGCTGCAAAGTCCACTGAGCTGATAACCCTGTGGACAGACTTTCTGGAACACCTCCGTCACAACAATGGAGAGCTTTCTGCATGTCATACATGTAGGGATGCCCCGATCACGTTTTTTGCCACCGATACCGATCACCGATCGTCTTGAGCCATATCGGCCGATACCGATCGTTTTTGATAACATTTTTATTTTATATAAAAAAAAATTAAATAAAATATATATATTATACTTGTAGTTGTATTATCTGCGAGACATCGCCACCATGTAACAAGTCAAAATGCTCGCTATCTCCACTGTCTGTGTGTATACTCTGCTTTGATCAAATCACATTCAGCATGCCCTCAGCAGGGTATATCTGCGGCTCTGCAGATATACCCTAGGCTCTGCAGATATACCCTACTCCCTCAGCTAGCCCCGTTTGTGACTGCGATGCAAGCCGGGGCTCGAATACGTATTATAAGACATTGATATCAGGAGCTATCTGTGGCTACTGCTATCCGGTTATATAACGTTAAGACAACGCCTCAGTGAACTATTTAGTTTAATGGGACGTTTCGTTTTGAGCAGTGGGCTAAGTAACGTGGGCTAACGTGAGCTATCATGCACGTCTCTACTAGACTATTGCTGGAGCATTTGTTGATATCAGGAGCTAGCCGGCTAGATACCGTTAACAATGCCTCATGTATTAAACTAAGTGAATAGTTGACTGGGTCATTCTGTTTAAACAGTAACGGTGGCTAACGTTAGCTCAAGGAGCTCACATGCACTAGGTTAGAGCAGACTATTGCCCGAGCTTGTTGTTTACACGGGGAAGGGAGGAGGAGGAGGAGACGGAGCGTCTGAGACAGAACTCAGCGAGTGAGATCTCGCTTTTCGATCGGTTTTGACGATCGGCGAAAATAAAGCATTATCACCGATCACCGATCGCATATTTATACTGATTATCGGCCGATAGCGATCGGTGGCCGATCGATCGGGGCATCCCTAATTGACATGGTAGATAACGTAATACTTGGCCTTCTGCGTGCCTCTCGTGAGGGGGACTGGGAGTTGCACCTCCATGCTATAAGAAGCATGATCCCATGGTGCTTTGCTTATGATAAGATAAATGATGCCAGGTACCTGTCCCCTTACTTTGCTCAGATGACAAACCTCCCAGAGAAGCATCCTTCTGTGTATGAGGCCTTCAAGACAGGCCAATTCTTGGTGCAGCTGTCAAGTAACAACCCCTTTGGACGGATCCCTGTGGACCAGGCTACTGAAGTCACAGTTAACAAAGACACACAGACTCCTGGAGGCACAACAAGGTTCAGCCTGAATGCTGGAGCTGTCAAGCGTTACTACATAACAGCTGAGCACCACAGTGAATTCCTGGGACAGTTAAGGGAGATGGTGCAAGGTAACAAATCAGAGGTTTGTCATGCAGAGCTACAGCGGCCAAGAATCCAGAAAGATGAGGAAGCAGTTTCAGCAGTGGTTAGCCTCATACAGGAATGGGTCAACCCATTTGCAGAGAAGCGGGACCTCATTAGAATCTCTACAGCAAAGACAGCCCCCAAGGAGATTGACTCCAACCTGATGAAGGCATATGAGATTGGTGAGCAATGCTATGCAATCTTCAAGGATGAGAGACTGGAGAAAGACCTACCAGCAAAGAAATTCCATGACCCAATGAAAACCAACAGGCTAAAAACATTCAGTGATATGTGTAAGAAGAGAGATGTGAAATCAAGTGGGAGGGCAATCATCTTGAAAGCAAACGGGTCTTTGTTTGGACACATCAAAGTGATGGCACAAGGGCGCAGTCTACATATGGAAGATATCCTTTCTCATCCCCTTGGGCGATTTTCCTGGGCCCTGTCCAGTCCACACCAGGCGGATTGCTGAGAAAGACAAATAAAGCTACTTTGGCCACGACCTTGCAGAAAAATGTTGCATTAGCATAGCAACTCCCAGGGAACTCTGCTACAGTGGTTGATGGAATGAACTTGGTCCAAAGAGTGAAAGGTGATCAAGTTACTTTCAGAGATGTTGCCACAACAGTTCTGGGTATGGCTCTGAGGGAAGGCAGTCAGAGTAGCAGAATAGATGTTGTGTTTGACACATACAAGGAGAACTCTATCAAGAACAGTGAAAGATCTCTACGGGGTGAAGAGACTGGTCATGAGTTGCAAGGTATCATAGGTACACAGATGGTGAGGCAGTGGAGGAGCTTCCTGACCAAAGTCAGTAACAAAACTAGTCTCATTAGCTGTATAGTCGATGAAATGGAGGAAGGCAGAGTACAGAGCAAAGCTACAAGACAAGATTCTGTATGCAACTGTGAATGACAAATGTTACAGAATCTCATCTCAGGACAGTGAGGAGGTGTCAGCTCTTCAATGTCAAGAAGAAGCAGATGGCCGCCTACTTCTCCATGCTGCCCATGCCACAAAGAGAGGGATACCCATCTGTAGTTATCTGCTCAGAAGACACAGATGTCTTTATCATGTCTTTAGCGTTCTGTGACAAGATTGAGGCCCCATTGTTCCAGATGTGTGGCAGTAAATCCCGTGCAAGGCTTGTGGACACCAGGAAGGTTGCTGCCACTGTTCGCGTAGAGGTGTGTAGGGCTCTCATCGGGTTGCATGCATATACAGGATGTGACACTAAGTGCTTTTGCAGGCAAAGGAAAGACAAGTGCCCTACAAATTCTGACCAGCAATAGGCAAAATCAGGACACATTCTCAGAGTTGGGTCAGGAATGGGATCTCTCCCCAGAGCTGAGGGACAAACTAGAGGCATTTACATGTCTCCTGTATATGCCCCAAAAGCATCAACCACGAAGGTCAATCAGCTCAGATATCACATTTTCTATGCCAAAAAAGGTGAACTTGAAAGTCATCAACTCGCACCATGCAAGGTCTGCTTAACAAAACATGCACAGAAAGCCAACTACCAGGCTGGTATATGGAGAAGATGTTTGGAGAAGGACCCACAAGTGCCAATCCCTGTTGGCAGAAGCCTGAAGATGGAGAGAGAAGAGGAAGCTGAACAGTTGGTGGTGGACTGGATGGAAGGCCAGCCAGCACCCGATGCCGTCCTGGATCTACTGGCCTGTAACTGTCCAAAAATGTGTTTACTCCCAAGATGTATGCGTGTTGCAAATGGCCTCAGGTGCACTGACATGTGTAGACTGGCAGACTGAGAACCAGGCATCCACCTCAGAGAGTGTGGAAAGTTCTGATGAAGATGTGGAAGATGTAAAACAAAGTATGGTAGGTTTTGTATTATTATTATATACGTTATTGTTTTTTTTTTTTTACATCTGTACTATAGTCTCGGCTCCCAGACCATTGGAGAGCACCGCCAACAGCGCCACGGATAGAGACTGAGAACTGTCTGTACTGAGGGGAGCTTTCCCACCCTCTAACACTGCCAATTGTGTTAGTATGACGACCGGCCAAGCCAGTAGCAACGGCAAGAGCCGGGCTCGATACCAGCATCTCCTGCGTTAGTGGCGAGTGCCTTCAGATTCAGATTCCTTTATTAAACCATTTGTGTAAAAACACATTGTAATTGTTGCAGCATTACAGTGTATGCATTTTTCCTTTCTTTTTTCACAGTAATGACGAACACCAACACAGACGCAGGACAAAAACAGTGCAGTGGAGGATTAATAATTTAAATACATATATTGATTAGCCTGGCGGCTGAGGGGAAGAAGCTCAGTCTGTGTCGAGCTTTCACAGCCTTTGGGATCCTCAGCCTTCTCCCAGAGGGGGGCAGGGTGAAGAGGCTGTGACCGGGGTGGGAGGGGTCGGCCATGATCTTCCTCGCCCTCTTCAGCGACCCTGGAGTCGTGCAGGGACCTGAGGGAGGGCAGGGGACAGCCGATCACCCTCTCCGCGGAGCGAATCACCTGCTGCAGCTTGGCAAGATCTTTTGCCGCTGCAGCGGGGAACCAGGAGATGATGGAGTGGGTGAGGATGGACTCAATGATGGCCGTGTAGAATTGGGCCATCATGGTCCTCAGCAGTTTGTATTTGTTCAACTGCCGGAGGAAGAACATCCTCCCCTGGGCCTTTTTGAGCAGGCCCGTGATGTTGAGCTCCCATTTCAAATCCCGGGAGATGGTCATGCCAAGGAATCGGCATGACTCCACGGAGGCCACCCGAGTGCCTCCCAGTATGATGGGAGGGGGCAGGGCTGCTTTGATGGGAGGGGGCAGGGCTGCCTTGCCCACTGCGCCACTCAGCCGCCCTGAGTATACCTTTTTAAATGGTATCATAAATGTTGTATTTCTAATGTATTGTCATCACATTTACAGTTACATTTGTAGTCGAGGAGTAGGATAACACATTCAGTTGCATTATTATCCATGGGATATTAGTTATAATGGTCATATTGCCTTTTAAATTAAGATTATGTACCAGGCGAGAGTAAAAATGTGATGTTTTCCTTCATTGTATCTCCATTTACTCTGGAATGGTAATATATGTGGGTTTACTTACACTGGATTCATATGTCCTAGCTTGTTACCTATCAAATGAGACCAGAAACATGCATATAGGCCTTATGGTTCAGGAGCAATCATGATTCATTTGGGGCATGTAATTTCGGACAGGAGGCCTGAAAAATATGCTTGGTAGTGTTATAAAAGATGTGATGGCACACATTTGGAGGCAACTGCTACATTGCCATCACATATTTTCTAGCAGCAGGGGTGTATACCTTCCCAAAAAATCACTATGAAAGTTTGTCCCCCAAGATGGTAACGACCAACCCTACTGGCTCACGGCCTAAAGGTAAACCTGAGGAGGAGCGGTTGTGTGTTCTCTGTGATCTGGGAGTGGTGGAGGATGAATATAATTTTGTTTTTTATTGCCCCTTTGTACACCGCTTTGAGGAGGGCTTTATTTGAGAGAAATCTAATTGTAAATCCGGATTTGTTTTGGCAGTCTGAGAGTTGCATGTTGAGTTTTTTTTTTGTGGAGGACATCTTCAGTTTTGCAGCATCTTTGGAGAAAGCATGGCACTTGAGACAAAACACACTATATCCTATATAACTGTATTTGAATTCCTCTTGTTTATATACATTGCGTACAGCTTGCGTTATATTACGTTTTATTGTATTTTCTTGTTCTTGTGGCCATCTTGGTCTATATGTCATTTGTCAAGTATATTATTATATACTTATTGTTATGTGTCTTGTAAGCCCATATGGGCTGGGCATACTGTATGTAAGACACGAAAATAAAAATCATCAAATCAAAATTAACATTCACTTTAAACACTTTTTAAAACTACACCATATGTTATCTATTCATTACTAAAGATTTGCACTATACATCTCTACCTCATTTTGGTTGAATTTTTGTCTGCGTTTGTACATTTTGTATAGTGGTCTTTATTATTTTTTACTGTATAAAGCACAACCTTAGGGGGCTCATACAGAACCAAGCATTTCACTGTAATTGATTGATTGATTGATTGAAAACTTTATTAACAGATTGCAGAATGGGTACAATACAGTACAGCTCAATACACACAATTGTTAAGGGGATGCAGACCAGAGAAAGACTTTCGTCTTGTTTACATCAGGGTCCCCCATTTTCAATTCATCAGGACATATATGACATACATGACATACAGATAGTCAGTACTGCTACATCTATACATTTATGACATACCAGATTTACAAATACAGTACTGTTTGTGATACAGAAGGAGTCAAGAAAAGGGAGTATATACATTTGACGTAGAAACTGTACATTGGAGGAGGTTGGGTGGGGGGGGGGGTTGGGTACATTGGGATATTGACAACCATACTGGGTAATTTACATTGGAGGTGGTTGGGGGGGGGGGCACACTGTATAAACAAGCAAAACTGTACATTGGACTATTGACAAAACCATACTATGTAAATGACTGTACATTGGAGGGGGTTGGGTTAGGATATTTACAGGGGCCAGTGTTGAATTGCAGTCTCCAGTAGGTGTCCCTTGAGAGGTTTTGAAAGTGGGTAGTGATCCACATTCCTTTACAGCTTTGGGTAGGGCGTTCCACATTGATGTGGCATAATTGCGAAACGTGTTTAGTCCCTTATTTGAGCCGAATCTGGGTTTAACATGATTTGTGGAGCTCCCTCTGGTGTTGTGATCGTGGTATTCACTGACCTTTGGGAAGTATTTTGACATGTACATGGGTACCTTGGTCGTGTAGTGTATCTTGTAGACCAGGCCCATTGCAAGTTGCTGTACTCTGTCGTCTACTCTAAGCCATCCTAGGTTGTCAAAGTGGGCAGGGGTGAGGTGGGTTCTAGGAGTAAGGTCAAGCAGTAGTCTGACCAGTTTGTTTTGAGATGTTTGTAATTTTGTTTTTAGCGCCTTTGAGGTGCTTTGGTACCATGAGGTGCAAGCATAGTCGTAGTACCCCTGAATGAGTGCTCCTGCCAGAGTCTTCAGGGTATTCTTGTTTACCAGAGAGGAGATCCGGTACAAGAATCGAGTTTGTTGGTTGACTTTTTTTTATTACATTGGATGCCATTTTGTCACAGGAGAGATTAGCCTCTAGGATGGAACCCAGGTAGGTAATTTCATCTTTCCTTGTGACAATATTGTCACCCACTGTAACTGAGAAGCCGTCGGTCTTGCTGAGTTTGTTATTTGAACCGAAGAGAATGGACTCTACTACATGTACCTTATAATGCGACAACAAATCCAACAAAACACTTGTATTCACATTACTGTACATATATTTGTGTTCGGCGAATAACACAATTCGCACAGTAATGAGTGGCGCAACAATTACACTCTTGTGACTCCGTGGGACCTGTGCGTAATGGCACACTGTGTGCGTAATTGCCTCTTGTGGCTGCGCGCTCCAAGTCCGCCGTTATGTCTCCTGTCGAACAGCTGTCTCCCCCCCCCTAGAAACACAGCAATAAGCAATGGAGCAGACACAGACTCACCATTCAAATAGACCGCAGTTGGCACCGCGATCAACACGATGACTATGGTCAGCCCCAACATTCCCAGTAGCACCTTGGCAACGGAAACCTGCTCAGGATGAAGGAGCAAAATGTGAGAAAGTATCACTGGTACACGGGAAGAAGTCTATTACGCAGGCAGCATAACACAACCCAACATCGCATCAATATTTCATAGTTAATCGGTTAATCACGAACCATTGTGCCGGTTGTGGATGTCCGCCTGATGCACAAGTTGCCGCTGGTCGCGGGTGATAATTATGAAAGTTATGCCGCACTAGATCCTGTTAAAAATTATCTCAACTCTCAAAGGTGAGGCAATAAACGTCCCGAGTAAAGTTCGTCAAGTTAGAACGTGTTCTCTCTCCAGGCGTGTGTGTGTTTCGAGGAGTATACAGCTGTTGCCTGCGACACACACACACACGCAGTCGCGCGCACGCACTATTCAAAACATTCACAACTCATTCATTCATGATTCGGCTCCGTTCCATGACAGATTCAGACCGACTAACGGTCTATTGGGCAATATGTATTTATTTATCTAGCGTTTTTAATCCTGTTGGGAACTTGGGACAGAGAGAGATATAAGGTGTTCACTAACATAATTGAAAATAAAGTTAGATGGAACTTTTTAAAAACGCACGTGTTTTTAAAAGTTCCATCTAATATGTATACTTAATTTCTACATTAGTCTATTATTGATTACTATAGTAATAAATATAACAGACTAATGTAGAAATTAAGTAACTGCAATTTGATCGAAATTGCAATTATGGTCTGGTGATATTACCAAAGGAGGCTTCTAGATTAAGTATACTGGTGCAACACAGAGGCCAGAGGCCCATGGTTTACACTTGGTTTGGATAACTACAGTATGACCTCTGCAAAAATCACATCATGATGAGGCAATCATTATCAACCGCCCCCCTCCTCCCATTCAGCCCCAATAGTCTTGCTTGAACATTTTATTAACAGATTGCAGAATGGGTACAATACAGTACAGCTCAATATACACACAATTGTTAAGGCGATGCAGACCAGAGAAAGACTTTCGTCTTGTTTACATCAGGGTCCCCCCCATTTCCCCCTCAATATTAAGAGGTAAATTTGTCCCCCTCAAAAAATATAGCTAATATGAAAGACAACCCCCCCCCCCCCCCCCAAATAGATCAGAAATAAGGGGGTCAAAACATGTATATATATTCTTACCTGTAACTATACAATACAGGAGAATATATATTTGAAAGCAATAAAGAAGGACAGAGAGCCTTACTGCATTATATGCGTCAGTGGTACCGGAATGTTGTCTTTTCAGAAAAGGCACAAATTGGTGCATAAAAAGGTACACCAGAATGCAGGAAATAAAGTGTTTGATGTTCAAAATGTCCTCCAGATGCCCCCCCCCCCCCCCCCCCCCCCTCCCCCCTCAAAATGTTGAAGTCAAACCTACGCCCTTGGCGACCAGCATCGTCACATTTGACCATACAGAGTAGTTTAGCGTTATGAGAGTTTCCATTGGGGGGAAAAGAAAGAGGAATAAACAAAACAAGTCAACATATTTCATATACCTACAAAACTGAAAACCACTCTGGCACGGCTATAGTCGAGTTCCTACAGTAGCCTAAACAAGTAGACTGGGCCACAGGCTATACTATTATTCACACAGTGGCCATTTTGCTCTCATTTCATGCTCATTTCATGAGATTCCTTTCCACCCTGTTCCCACCTTGGCCACTGTCGTACAAATATGGTCCATACATTTTTAAACAAACAGTGAAATAAGTTAGATTAGATTCAATTAAAATGTATTGTCATTATACAGCACAAGTACAGTGCAATGAAAAGAAGGGTTGGCATCCAACCAGAGTGCAGTAAAGTGCAATAGTAATACACAGGTGATTAAACTGGATATACAAGTGATTATAGTGCTAATCAGATACGCTTGTAGTTTGTTACTCGTGGTTTTATGTTCTTGTGTACTCATATCGTTCCCCGTGGTTCCATGTTTCTTTGTTCTTGCCTATCATCAGTGACTTTGGGTCTTTGAAAAGCGCTATACAAAATAAATGGTACTGGGGTTCAATCTTTTACCAGAGGGCACTATGGCTTGAATCTCTTACCCGAGGGGATATAACACCCGCCGTCTTAAAGAAGGCAGTCAATATAATTAAGTACCCACACCACCCTGGCAACAAACACCTCATATACAGCTGCGCTCGAGCAGGCGTTTCAGCGCCATGCCCACCCGGACTATAACAGACTCAAGTTCAGTTTTTATCCCAGGGCCATAAGTGCAAGTAAACTCAGCTAAAATTGTAAGCAACAATCCCCCCCCCCCCACACACACACACAACACCAAGGGAATAGTGCAATCTTCTTTTATACCCCCCCCCCCCCCCTGTTTATGTCTATTATGTCTCACTCTTGTTTTTATTATTAATACGGTGTTTTAGGACTGTGTTGTTTTATCTAGGACTGTGTGACTGTTAGCACATAGGGCTGCATTTAAAATGTCGTTGTACCATTCTTGTGACAATGACAATAATCATTCATTCATTCATTAATTCATTCATTAATTCATTCATTCATTCATTCATTCATTCATTCATTCATTCATTCATTCATTCATTCATTCACTGGGGTTGAATCTCTTACCTGCAGGTGTTTTGGTCTCTTGCCTTGTCGCATACAGCTCTGTGGACTGTCCCTGCACTGGCAATTATTATTATTATTATTTACTGCACTGCAAGACATGGGTGCTTTGGGTGAACAGGGGTCACGACGAGGGCGTTATTGTGGCTCACCTCACTGCAATGGGAGTTTTCTGTGGAATATACTGACATAGAGTGGCTGGGAGGAACAGACAGCGATGGCAATTGAATGATCGCCTACAGCTGGAGGCTTATTATTCTCCACACCAGGAGCTCATCAAGCCTCACAACGAGAGGCTTCTGACAGCCAGAGTCAGGTTAAAGTCTGGAACTCAAACCAGAGCTCACGCCTATACATTATTTGTTCCCAGACAGAGAAGACTGACTGGCCGCCACCCCACTAATTAGCTTGACGACCGCTGGGACCACAACTTTTTTCTCTGCCCTGCTACCTGGACCGGCTGCCACACCTACACCCCCCCCCCCCTCCCCTCCTCCCCCAGCACAGCACTCTTCTCCCTCGCCTTGGTCTGTGTTTTACCTGCACTAGTACTACTGTGTCTGTGTTGTGTTGCCCTGACGCCATTCACCCACGCCACAATACCGTTTAAAAAAGTAGAAATGGTATAAAAAAAAATGTAAATAAACATCTAAACCATCTAGGATTAAAAGTTGGGAAAGGTGTCCCCATCTTTGACAGCTATTGAGTTATTTAGAAAAAACGGAGCAGGAAAAAAACATACCTTAGTACGGAACTGAAGAGGTAGACGACCAGGCACTACGTACAGTTGACTTATACTGTCTAATTCTACGACGGTGTCGTCGTTTTGCATAGAATAGACACTCATTCTGCTTGAGGCGTTTTGAAGTGAACTGAAGTCGGGTGTTGTTTGCCCTGGCTGTAGCCTGCAGTATCTGATGCTCTCAACTAGTTTGTCCTGTTTTGGTTTCTCTCTGGGCAAATGACCAATTGCCTGATAATTGCTTTATTTTCTGAGCACACAAACATGTTAACCAAACTGGTTCTGGCTTGCTGCTTGGACACTATGAATTGAAAATGGGGGACCCTGATGTAAACAAGACAAACGTCTTTCTCTGGTCTGCATCCCCTTAACAATTGTGTGTATTGAGCCGTACTGTATTGTACCCATTCTGCAATCTGTTAAATAAAGTATTCATTCGTTCATTCATTCATTCATTCATTCATTCATTCATTCATTCATTCATTCATTCATTCATTCATTCATTCATTCATTCATTCATTCATTCATTCATTCACACACGTTTAAGAATATTGATGCCCTTGGGGAAATGTGTCATAGCAGCATGGGGGAGGGGAGGTACAGGTATAGACAGGGTGATGGTAGAAAAAGACATAAATATAGGGAATACAATTAACAAGGAATATAAAAATATGAGTGATAAACAGTAGAATAACACTGTTTACATACAATAAACAGTATACACAAAGGTGCAGATGAGGGTCTGTATGCCGTATTGGTTATATTATATGTTACCTTAAATATACTAGGCAATAAAGTAAACATATACTGTATACTATGATTAAGAGTAAAAGTAAACAGTTGACACAAGGTGCAGTATACACACGTTACCCTAACTGGCATGATATACGCCATGTGTCCGTGCAGGTTTTGGTGGTCTGACACTTAGTCGTCAGACTGACATTCCTAATACATTTACAAGTAACATTGTGACACGGTACTCATTGGGCACTCCCAGAAGACCTTTAGGAACATAAAACAGTACAAGACATAATATGTGGTGAAAATTAGACGGTGCAGGACATGCAGGACAGGGGCTCACGTAGTATAACATGGATCGTGAAATGGGCATTGACCATCAGTTGTTTTGGTATTAATATAGCTTCCATAATCCAAAAAAGTATAACTAAATCTCTCTCTTGAAGACTTTGGATGGCCAAGAGGAATGCTGTCACGTGCCACCTGGTGGAGGTGACGGTCAGGGACAAGGCCAAGCTGCAGCGGGTGCTACGCTCGGCTGCGCCCCCTTCCCTCCCTCGAGTCCCTACACTCCACCAGCGCCTTGAGGAGGGCGAGGGAGATCATGGCAGACCCCGCCCACCCGGGTCACGACCTTTTCACCATGCTCCCCCACGGCAGGCAGCTATGGCCGCCCAGGACATTGAAGACCCGCCACAGAGTAATAAGTTTAAGTTTAAGTAATACGTTTCTTCCCCTCAGCAGCTCGCCTAGTTAATGAGTCAGGTATCCCCCCCCCTGCTCCACCCCCCCCCCCCTCTATTGGGAGCTGCTAGGGATGGAATTTTAAATTAAACTCTATTTTGCACTGACAGCATATCATTAGCCATTGCACTTTAATGTCTTGTCTCGTTGTATCACTGTTTTGTCCTGTTTTGCACTAATCTTTATCTGTGAAAAAAGTGTATGCACTGTACTGTAAATGCCGTATCACGTTCCTATGTGTTTTTTTGTAAAGACTGCAGCTTATAGCTATATAAAAGGACAAATGTATGTCCCATTGTACCAATCAATGGGATATATTGCATGTTGGCTATAACCTGCATTCTTTCAAATGTATAATTAATCAATAAAACGGATATTTAACAAATAAGAAATACAAATGCCACAGAAGGCATTAAATAATTATTATTTTCAATCATTTCACAATAATTGCATAATTGTGTTTGAATATCTGAGTAATTAAGTAATTATACATTTGTCCAAAATAGCTGGTTCAGATATGGTTAATCCAGCTGCCCTGTGATCAGATGAATCCATATTATTTATTTTTCCGACATCAAATGCGTAATTTTTTATCTTACAAATATTGTCATATTTATTTAAATGATGATTAATTAATTCCAAGGAAGCCTGTAGAGTTGACATGAAGGAATCACTGTGATTCCTCCCAAATAAAGCCGAGTCCAAGCTTAGGGACGGTTGGGGAATCCCAAAATCTAAGATGTCTTAAATGGCCCTATAAGGTCAAATTCTTTGTCTTAAGTCTGTTGGAGAATGAGACCCAAGTTGTAGAACTTGTTTATCAAAAGGTCCTTTGTATTACATGTGATTTGGACCAGCCCATCTCGACGAAAATAGGGGTCAACAATCTGAATATAACAAGCATGTTTGACCTGCAGCCTTGTTGTCAGGAGAAACCTCTGCTTCTTGCTGTGCCCTGCTTTGCTGCCGAATAAACCAACCAAGAAACCAAGAAACCAAGGAGCCACAGCCCTGACAAATCGTTGTCCAGACTGTTTTCTTCAAGTACTCAGAACCAGCTTGTATCAAAGAAAGATACGACATGTCTAAGGTGCGTGTTTGTTTAAAGTGAGTGTGTGCATGTGGATGTGTGGATGTGGATGTTACATAGAGCCACTGAGCATCCTGATGGCCTGGGCCCAGGAGTTCAACACATTGAATCCCTATTGATTGATTGATTGATTGAACATTTTTATTAACAGATTGCAGAATGGGTACAATACAGTACGGCTCAATACACACAATTGTTAAGGGGATGCAGACCAGAGAAATACTTTCGTCTTGTTTACATCAGGGTCCCCCATTTTCAATTCATAATGAGTTGAAATGAATGAATCCAAATCTGATCCGATCAGATAGGGATTACAAGTTTTGAACTCCTTCTAGGTCTCCTTCTAGGTCTCTCTGTACTGGCCATGATACTCCGGTAGCGCTTGCCTGACCACAGCAGTGCAAAGAGGCAGTTGTTTGGGTGACTAGAGTCTTTGGTTATTCTCTAAGCCTTGGCCCTGCACCGCTTGGTGTAAATGCCTGGAGATTGCAAGTTCTCCCCTGTGTTCGCGTGGGTTTCCTCCAGGTACTCTGGTTTCCTCCCACACCATAAAGACATGCGTGTTAGGCAGGAACTACGGATGAAAACTTGCTCATTAGCTAATTCTGGCACATTTACATTGATGTGGAAACTGAAGATGTTGATTAATAAATGTGCACTGTCCCTGGGTAAAAAAATTAAAATAAACTTAAACTAGAGTGGGAAGCCCATCTCCAATTGTGCACTTATCAGTCTAAATCCAAGTAGTAACTTTTTTTTTTTTTACTTTTTGTTTTTTTTAGCATTTATCGCTTTTCTGGTCAAGCATGACCGACAGATACAGGGTGAAACGGGATATAGAGCAGGGGAAGACATTCTGGCAAATGACGGCGGGTCCGGGAATCGAACTCGGAGTCCACCAGATCCGTGACGCAGCACGGTTTTCCCCGACGCAGAAATAGCGCCGAGATATGCGGTGAGCTACTGGAGCTCCCCCCAAGGACCTGAGGAGACTCAGGTCCTTCAATGTGTGCAACAAACTGCTGCAGTCCTTTTACCAGTCTGTTGTGGCCAGCATCCTCTTCTATGCTGTGGCATGCTGGGGAGGCTACATCAACTCAAGGGACACCAACAAGCTCAACAAGCTGGTGAGGAAGGCTAGCTCCGTGGTGGGAGTCGAGCTACCTAGACTTGAGGTGATGGTAGAGAGGGGGATGATAAGGAAGCTGGATGCCATCATGGAGAACCCCTACCACCCCCTCTACGACGAGCTAGTCAAGATGAGAAGCTCGTTCAGCCACAGACTCATCCCCCCCCGACACTCAACTAACCGCCTCGGACAGTCCTTCATACCAGCGGCCATCAGGCTCCACAACAGTGGGCAGCGACTAGCAGCCTCCAGGCCCCACAACAGGGGGCAGCGACAGCGACTGCTACCAGACATTGACCTGGGACTTATAGGAACCCAAGGGGGACAAAGTAGACTACCCTGGTACTTTGATTAATGTATACTCCGTAGATAGTAAATTATAACACTACCTCTTGCATACTGCACCTCATGTGACACTGTGAATAATGTGAATATTCCTCAGCTAGTCAGATAGTAAATTATATTGACCATATTGATCAAATTGTTTACACTGCCTGTGTTGTCTTTTACTACCTGTATACTGTGTTGTTTTACTACCTGTACCCCTCCCCCCCTCCCCCCCATGCTGCTATGATGCCTGAATTTCCCCAAGGGGATCAATAAAGGAATATCTTATCTTATCTTATCTTATCTTAAGTAGTAACTTAAAGGAAAACTCCAACATTTTGGGAAATTTGCTTATTTGGCATCTACCCTGGAGTTAGACAAGAAGATACCCTTTTTCTTCTCTGTGCATAGGAGTAGGAAGACGTGCACCATTAGCCTAGCTTAGCATCAGTCACTGGAAGTAGGTTCCAGTAGTACAATTCGAAACTGGCCACCGTAAATGTCCAAACCCCCCCACCCCCACCCCCTCCTAATAGACAGTCTCCTCCCCACCGCATGTATATATTCTCTCCCCACTGTATGTATATTTCTCTCCCACCCACCCCCTCCAAATGTACAGTCTCCTCCCCACCGCATGTATATATTCTCTCCCCACTGTATGTATATTTCTCTCCCACCCACCCACCCACCCCCTCCAAATGTACAGTCTCCTCCCCACCGTATGTATATTTCTCTCCCACCCACCCACCCCCTCCTAATGTACAGTCTCCTCCCCACCGTATGTATATATTCTCTCCCCACCGTATGTATATTTCTCTCCCACCCACCCACCCCCTCCTAATGTACAGTCCCCTCCCCATCATATGTATATACTCTATCTATGGGTAACAGTACTGTATATTTTCATATCGTATATGTCACAAATGTAACAGTACTAAATACCTGTATGTCATGTATGTCCCTATAAATAAATGTCATGCCATAAATGTCATGTATGTTGTGTGTGTCATAAATGTCACTATGAGTTGAAAATGGGGGACCCTGATGTAAACAAGACAAACGTCTTTCTCTTTCTCTGCATCCCCTTAACAAGTGTGTGTATTGAGCCGTACTGTATTGTACCCATTCTGCAATCTGTTAAATAAAGTTTTCATTCATTCATTCTCCATTAGCCTAGTTCCCAACGTGAGTCTTCCTACTCCTACTGCATGCACAGAGAAGAAAAAGGTATGTATCTTCTTGTCTAACTGCAGGGTAGATGGCAAAAAAGCTAATTTCCCAAAATGTTGGAGTTTTCCTTTAATGTTACTAGGCCAGCTGGAGGATAACGAATGATACATTTGTATATAGCTAGATATTTCTACAAGATATATATTTCTGTTGAGACGGGGATTGGGTGGGTATGGACAAGAGGGGGGGGGGGGGGGTTGATGGTGTTAAATTCCTTCTCGGGGCAACTTGGAGATCGGCATCTGGCTCAGTGGCTGGCCATTGTTGCTCTCCTTGTCTTGATTCAGGGAGGTGCCTGAGCGATAGCGGAGGCCAGAATCAGTGTAAATGTCACAGGTCGACAGGGACATTGCTGTATTTGGTCTCTGAACGTTTCAACGGCTGTGAAACGCCCTGTCTTCTGTGTGGATTCACCCTGCTTTGATGTTTTGTTGAATGAATTGGCATGAATTGCTATACCGCGTTGGCCAAGCTACACACCCCAGGGCAGTGGCATTCGTTTGAATTCCTCTCCCCAGTCCTTAGCCGTCTCCCCACATCTGTATCTCTCCCATTCATCACTCCCAGCTCTTCTTTTGTATTTGAACGTAGGTACGTGTTTATAACAGGTGGTGTATTTGAGTTCCCAGTGTCTTTTCCTTCCCTTGTGTCTGCTTGGCAGCAGTACTGTATACCTGCCACCAGGGGTGTAAAAAGTACCCAGAAATTATACTTAAGTGAAAGTATGGGTACCGTCTCAAAATCGTACTCAAGTAAAAGTCAGAGTATCTGGCTAAAAACACACTTGAGTAAAAGTCAAAAAGTTTCTACTTTTAAATGTACTTAAGTACTAAAAACCTTTTTTCTGACTTGTCTCTTCTTCTGATAGCAGGTGTTTAATCAAGTCAAATCAAAGACCCCCGCTTTCTAGTCTTGCACAAGGACCAATCAGCATGGCGGGTTAATTTCCCATTGATGGGGATTTGATTGGCTGTTTTTAAAATAAAGTGCGGCCGCAGGATTGATTGATTGATTGATTGATTGAAGTTATTTATTTATTTTTAATGTTCAGATATTGGTTGAAGGTGTGTGTCTTTAGTCGACGCCGAAAGATTGGATGGGTTTCGGCTGTTCTAACTGGGGTGGGTAGTTCATTCCACCATTGTGGGGCAAGGACTGAGAATAGGCGGCTTCTCCTTGATGACCCTCCCGGAGCTCGGATAGGAGTAGGTCTGAGGCGGCCCGAAGATGCAGAGCGTAGGGGTCTTGAGGGTGTGTAGTTAGAGACCATTGACCGGAGGTAGGCGGGAGCCATTCCCTTCGCTGCACGATATGCTAGGTCGAGGGCCTTGAAGTGGATTCGTGCGGCAATGGGGAGCCAGTGCAGGTCCCTAAGAAGTGGCCGTGGGGTGACATGATCACTGACCTATATGAAAATCCACTCAGAATAAATGGCATCTCTTATCTGGCTTTTACAAAACATTTCTAGAGCTTAAAAAAAGTATTGTATTATTGTGTTCAGTGATACAGGTATAAATACACTATGCTAGTAAGCCGTGCTGGCCAGTGGTATAACTAATGCGAGTAGGTAAGGGATATTATATACAGATATAGATATACTGTATACAGGTTTGTAAACAGGAATGTATGCAGGTATATTCAGACAGGTGTGGATAAATATATATATACGGTAAATATACATATATAAATATATATATATTGTATACACACAGTATTATTCACATCATGGAGCATTGAGCCAGTGTCTGTCAGGTTCTCTAGAGGTCGACCTAGTCCTATGACCACGATCAGACTTATTTTTAATTAATTCTCCCAGGGGGGAGGACAGAGTGAATATAATGTTTTGTAAATTATACAGACCTGTTTGAACGACTTGAAATTTGATAAACTAAGAAAACTGTATTTTTACCATTATCTGACACAGTGATGATAGTTACGCTGCTTTTTGTCGAGGTCCTCTGGGGCTCTTTTGAAGAGCTGTCTTATGGGTTTGAGGATAGTGACACCTGTAAAATACCAGTTTTATATTTGACTGAGTATAGTGCTAATCCAATGTATGTACAGAGTTGTAATATTAAATGTACAGTGATACAGGTATAAAGACACTATGGTAGTAGTCATACTGACCAACAGCGTAACTAGTAAGTAAGTAGGGTAAGGGATATGTACAGATATAGTATCTACAGATATAAAAGGATTATATGCAGGTCAAGTTGCTTTGCAACATTTTGGAGAACTTTAATACCAACAGACGTGCGATTATTTTGATAATTGGCCACTTCTCCAGAGTCAGGCGAGAAGAATTTCCTCTCGGTGCCAACCGCTCCTGGAGTTTTAAGCTATAGGCCAGGGGTGCCCAACCTTTTTTGAACCAAGATCTACTTTTTAATTTACCACCTAGCCGAGAGCTACCAGCCTAAATTTGACCTACTCTCGGCTAGTATTAGAATTAATAGTATTAGTAATACCCATTCAATATGCACTTGTACAGCACTTTGTTCAACTTTGTCAGTGCTGTAAAGTTTAAACCTTTTTAAATCTTAGACAAACAAAACACTTTGCTTTCATGAAATATTGTAAGCCGTCATTTGAGGCTTTATTATAAAAGCAGCACAATGAACACAAATCTGTCAGTGCCGAGTCCGACCACATCTTAAATAACAAACAGCAGTGCTTGTTGTAGTTAACAAAGAGAGGCAGAGTTGATTTTGCAAAAAAAAAAAAAAAAAAAAAAAAAAATTTTTAATCTAATTTTATTAATCAAGATCTACTTGAAATCAGCCCGTGATCTACCTGTCGATCGCGATCGACTGGCTATAGCTATATAGGCTATAGCTGATCCGTATCCACTTCCATTCATTTGAACTGTTGGCCGTTCCTCCAAATAAACGACGTATATCGGAAACACGTACTGATTCACACCGAATGACACACTACGATGATTTCTCACACAGTTGGACCGTTAATAAATTCCAGGAAAGCGATGGAACAAAAATAGCTCTTTCTTTTGGTCAATCCATTGCGTTTGGGGGGGGGGGGGGGGGGGGGGGCTGCAATCCATGGAAGATTCACCCTCCGGGAACATATTTAAAGTGATGGTCCGCCAAAGTAAACGCTAAAAGCCGGTTAAAAGCTTAACAAATACGAAGCTCTGCCTTTATGGCGAGCGGACGTCGTATCGCGCTGCACTTGTTCCCTTGAAACCGGACATCCTTAGCAAACAGATCGACACTGGTTGTCTCCCCTAATGTAGCGCGACTTGTTTGAGGAGCGTGACACCATGGATGCCTCCATTGAGATATAGGCTAAGATGAACTGTAAACGCTAATAAAAGTTGTTTATAGGTGTCACTTTGGACACGTTATGTCTTATTGGATAGATACCGTGTGTGTGTGTGTGTGTGTGTGTGTGTGTGTGTGTGTGTGTGTGTGTGTGTGTGTGTGTGTGTGTGTGTGTGTGTGTGTGTGTGTGTGTGTGTGTGTGTGTGTGTGTGTGTGGTTGTCTTTTCTGTCCTTTTTTGGACGTTGGCCGGACCTCACAAAAGTATTTTTAGAGTAAGGGGGTTAGCGTGATTTTATTTATTTATCTAACCTTCATTTAACCAGGCAGGTTCAAATTCTTATTTATACAAAGACGGCCTGGCGAGAGGACAAAGGGGCCTCTCGAAGGGCAACAGGGAAAGGGGACAAAATATTATATATATATATATATATATATATATATATATATATATATATATATATATATATATATATATATATAATATTTTGTCCCCCTTTATATATAAAGTAAAATAGAAAAGAGACAGACGATACATACATCACAGAGGTGGGACATAATTAAAACACACACCAACAACCACATTTTTTTTTCGATCCACTTTTTCTCCCATTTTCTATACTTTTCTCCCATCCCAATTTCGTATCATCCAATTCAACCCTCCCCTGTCACGGACGCTGTTTCTTGCCTCCCACAAACCGGCTGCAATGTGGACTAAGTCATACATAGCACAAGTCCCCTCCGGTACTTGAGGTAACAGCAGTCGCATCTTTTCACCTGCGCAGCTCGATCTCTCAGTGGCGAGGAGTAACGCGTGGGAGGCTCACGCTGCCCCCGACACTTCCTGATTCTACTGCGCAGGCGCACCAACCGACCTGTAGGAGTCGCTGTCCACAACGCCCGATCCCCACCCATCAGTTTCCCACCCCCTAATACGGCCAATGTGTATTAGTACGGACGACCAGCTAAACTGAAAGCAAATGTGGAGCGCTGGGCTCAAACTGACGAGCCCAGTGTCTCCAGCATTTCGTGGCGAGTGCCTTGCACACTACGCCACGTAGCCGCCCACCAACAACCAAATTTAATCACAATGCATGTAATACATGAAACAGAACAGACAAATTATTACAGTTAAAAGGCTGGGTGACAGTTGCTGGTATATGTAAACAACTCTGTGATTAAAAGTAGTGAGGGGGGGGAGAGAGAGAGAGAGAGAGAGAGAGAGAGAGAGAGAGAGAGAGAGAGAGAGAGAGAGAGAGAGAGAGAGAGAGAGAGAGAGAAAGAAAAGTAAAAGTACACAATGCATGAGGGGAAAAGTGAAAAGGCATGCGTGCGTCTGAAGGCTAAAGAAAACAGGTGATATCGAGCGGGAGAGTATACGGAGAAGGGGATGCACCAAGGGGGGGGGGTCGTTCTCCTTCTAGAGTTGTGTATAAAATGGCTGTTTCCACGTAAACATCTGTGTCTTCATCATAAACAATCCCCTGCCTTGGTTTATCAAGTGTCCAACTCTAGCAATGATCACACCCACCTGCACTGGTGTCCAGGCCGTGGGTTTGATTTGAGCTCAGGGACACTTAATAAAGCAAAGTGTGCGAGAAAAAACCTTTTCTTGCACTAATTGGAGCGTAACTGTACTGAGCATACTACGTTTCTGAGTTGCAAAGAGCATCAGATGATCCTGATGTGGCTGTTTCTTTTTTTTTTTTTATAAATGTTTTTATTTTCAATTTTCAACATAGAACAAGACATCACAATACAATACCGTTAACAATAATAAAAATAACTAGACAATTCCGCGCGGGGGAAATTGTGAAAGTGTGGGTGACGCCTGTGCACCGCCGGCCAACGGGAGAGGGTCTCTCGCGAGTCTCTATGACAAACGGTACACTATTACACTATTACACACTATTACACACTATTACACTATTACACTATTACACACTATTACACTATTACACTATTACACACTATTACACTATTACACTATTACACACTATAACACTATTACACACTATTACACTATTACACTATTACACTATTACACACTATTACACTATTACACACTATTACACACTATTACACTATTACACACTATTACACACTATTACACTATTACACACTATTACACTATTACACTATTACACACTATTACACTATTACACACTATTACACTATTACACACTATTACACTATTACACTATTACACTATTACACACTATTACACACTATTACACACTATTACACACTATTACACTATTACACTATTACACACTATTACACACTATTACACTATTACACTATTACACACTATTACACACTATTACACTATTACACACTATTACACTATTACACTATTACACACTATTACACTATTACACACTATTACACTTATCTGAAATGAAAAAAAAAAAAAAAAAAGATCTAACCCCGACTAACCTTACTGTCATGCACTTGTCCTAATAAACTAACCTACACTGTAACACGCAACACTTTGATGAACATTGTTACTAAGCTGATAGAGTTATATCCTTCTTGCTGTCTTGTCGCACAGAACTTGTAAGTCGCTTTGGATAAAAGCGTCAGCTAAATGACTAAATGTAAATGTAAATGTACACTATTACACACTATTACACTATTACACACTATTACACTATTACACACTATTACACACTATTACACACTATTACACACTATTACACTATTACACACTATTACACTATTACACTATTACACACTATTACACTATTACACTATTACACACTATTACACTATTACACTATTACACACTATTACACTATTACACACTATTACACTATTACACACTATTACACTATTACACTATTACACTATTACACAATATTACACTATTACACACTATTACACACTATTACACTATTACACACTATTACACACTATTACACTATTACACACTATTACACTATTACACACTATTACACACTATTACACTATTACACTATTACACACTATTACACTATTACACTATTACACACTATTACACACTATTACACTATTACACACTATTACACTATTACACTATTACACACTATTACACTATTACACACTATTACACTATTACACTATTACACACTATTACACTATTACACACTATTACACTATTACACACTATTACACTATTACACACTATTACACTATTACACTATTACACACTATTACACACTATTACACTATTACACACTATTACACTATTACACTATTACACACTATTACACACTATTACACTATTACACACTATTACACTATTACACTATTACACTATTACACACTATTACACTATTACACTATTACACACTATTACACTATTACACACTATTACACTATTACACTATTACACTATTACACACTATTACACTATTACACACTATTACACTATTACACTATTACACACTATTACACTATTACACACTATTACACTATTACACTATTACACACTATTACACTATTACACTATTACACACTATTACACACTATTACACTATTACACTATTACACACTATTACACTATTACACACTATTACACTATTACACTATTACACTATTACACAATATTACACTATTACACACTATTACACACTATTACACTATTACACACTATTACACTATTACACACTATTACACACTATTACACACTATTACACTATTACACACTATTACACTATTACACTATTACACACTATTACACTATTACACTATTACACTATTACACACTATTACACTATTACACACTATTACACTATTACACGATTACACTATTACACTATTACACACTATTACACTATTACACTATTACACACTATTACACTATTACACAATATTACACTATTACACTATTACACTATTACACTATTACACTATTACACACTATTACACTATTACACACTATTACACTATTACACCGAGTACAATGGCACAATCCGCAAGTCTCTACGACAAACGGTTCAAGAGATACACTGAGGGGGTGTGGCCTAAGGGGGCGTGGTCTAATGATCGGGGGAGTGGTCAACATCGACCAATGAAAGGTGGTCAACATCAACCAATGAAAAATGAAAGAGGATATCCCTACTGAGTACAATGACACAACCCGCAAGACACAACCCGCAAGACAGAGGGCGCTGTCCAGCAATTCAGTACTGCAACACAGTGATGGGCAATGATGGGTTAAGTGGATGATGTCATTGGCAGGTCAGCTCAGCCATGAGCCCTGAGCCTCACAGCTGTTAAGGCTGAACCAATCAGCCGTGAGCACAATGACTTGCATATTCTGAATTTTCTTTACATGACTGCATTGTCACGTTGATTAAAAGAAAACTATAAGAGCTGAAGCGTTGTGACGTGCACAGAAGCACTACAATGAGTAGGCGAAGGGTTGTGTGCGATATTTTGGCATTCGTGCGATATTGTGGCACTCCTTCTGCGATCGGAACAGAAGGCTAAAAAATTGTGTGAAAAAAGTGATTTCTAGAGTGCGATTGCATGGCGGTCAATGGAGAGGAGAACCTTCAAACAAATGGTCGTCAGTTGAGATAGAAATGTGCAATTCCATTTATTTTTCTTTTGTGAGCGGACTGACAGCCGTGTCATCGTTTTGATGTGTTTGTTTTATTTCTACGTCCAAAATTGAGATCACACTCGCAATTCACCCAAGGTAGGGGAAAAAATATTATTTCAGCTGCTACACTCTAAATTGCAATGCATTTCCAATGGGACCGAAATTTTACCGTTTAAAGTCAATTCGTAGCCAGACGGTGCGGTGAAACTTTTACGAGTTCGAAGACCGCTGTTGCCATAGGCAAGCCGCTCGTTTTGATACCTTTCACGTGTATGGGGCGCGAACGCTCTGGCACGAGCGGTGTTTGCAAAATCGGTGGATCTCGCACTCTAAATTGCAATGCATTTCCGAAATTTTACCGTTTAAAGTCGATTCGTAGCCAGACGGTGCGGTGAAACTTTACGAGTTCGGAGACCGCTGTTGCCATAGGCAAGCCGCTCGTTTTGATACCTTTCACGTGTATGGGGCGCAAACGCTCTGGCACGAGCGGTGTTTGCAAAATCGGTGGAATAAAGAATAAAAAGAGTAACAAGAACAACAGTGTGGGTGGCAACCTGGCTTCGCCAGGTCACCCACACTAATGACACTAACAACAGTAATAATATCACAAGACAGGCAAAACAAATAAATAAAAATTAAAATTAAAAATTAAAATTAAATAAGGAAATGACAATAGAAAATAAAATAAATAAAATAAAATAAGTGTGGCTTTCACGTGTGCGCATTATCTCGTGTGCTATCTATATGTGTGTTCTACCTACCCATATGTGCGTGTGCTTTACCTATGTATATGTTTTATGTGTACATGCATATATGTGTGTTGTGAACGTGTGCATATGACCGTGTATTCCCTAGTAGCCCAGAGTGCATGTACAGTACTACTGCAGCCAAGAGGGCACGTACAGTATCAATGTAGTCAAGTGGGCATGTACAGTATTATTGTAGTCAAGAGGGCATGTACAGTATCACTGTAGTCAAGTGGGCATGTACCGCATTACTGTAGTCAAAGGTATATGTACAGCATTACTGTAGTCAAGAGAACATGTACCGCACTACTGTAGCCAAGAGGACATGTACAGTATCATTGTAGTCAAGTGGGCATGTACAGTACTACTGTAGTCAAGTGGATATGTACAGTATTACTGTAGTCAAGGGTACATGTACAGCACTACTGTGTGGCTGTTTCTTTAATGAACCTATACTGAACCGATGTGTTTGGCCTACATGTGCACTCGCTCTGCATACAAATTTATAGCAAATTGGGTCCAGAAAAACCTTTCAGATTTCAGAGATGGAATAGCCCACAGGTGTGCCTATATGACCTTTCTGTATGTTAGATTTACAACATGTCTGCTCATGAGATGGCCATGCGAAAATAAAAACAGACAAAAGAAGTCGGATACACCCACTTGCTCTCATGCTAAATCACCCAGTTACTGTTTTGCAAGGCGGCAATGTTGTAAATTATGATACAAAAACTACAGTACTGCAGTTTTCGCTCTGTATTTATTTATTATAGTTTTTTTTTGTAATCCTCTTTTTCTCCGCCATGTTCCTCCTACTGGTCGGTACAAGGGAACCCTGAAGTCCACCACATGCTTCCTCCGACACATGTGGAGACAGCCAGTGGCTCTTTTTTCACCTCTCTTTTTTCACTCTCATTGGTGAAGCGTAACGCGTGGGAGGTCACGCTGCCTTCCTCAAGTCCTGCCTCCGCTGAGCAAGCGCCCAGACCTGACCTGTAGGCGTCACTGTCCACAACGCCAGTTTCCCACCCACGGCTTCCCTCCCCCTAACCCAGCCAAACGAGTTAGTATAGCGATCAGCCCAAGCCAAGGCAATGCTGACTCCGGGAGTCGAGACTGCAGCCTCCTGCATTGGTGACGAGCGCAATCTCCGCTACGCCACCTGACCGCTAAAAAGTACACTTTATTGAATGTTTTTCAAGTACACAGTTTGTATAACGTTCGTGTTTATTTTTTGTGTGCCTATAAATAACTAGTAACTAACCACAGATACATGTAAGTGGGGTAAAGTATAATGTTTAAAATTGTATGTTTAGTGCAGTATAAATTTGCATATTTTCCTTTGAAATGTGTGTAAAGTAGCCTACAGTATATAGTTCCCTGGAAAAGTAGCTGAAGTACCTCAAAACTGTACTTAAGAACAATACTTGAAAAAGTACTAGTTATTATATAATTATGAAAAGAAAACATGGTTGCTGTTGATCTTTCTAAAGAATGATGAAACCAGTATTATCTTATGTCAGCCCACCCAACCACCTCAAATGTACAGTCCCCCCCCCCCCCCCCCAACCCACCCAACCCCACCCCACCTACCCAACCTCCTCCAATGTACAGTTTCTACGTCAAATGTATATACTCTCTTTTCTGGACTCTTTTTGTATCACAAACAGTACTGTATTTGCAAATCTGGTATGTCATAAATGTATAGATGTAGCAGTACTGTCTATCTGTATGTCGTGTATGTCATATATGTTATGATGAATTGAAAATAGGGGGACCCTGATGTAAACAAGATGAAAGTCTTTCTCTGGTCTGCATCCCCTTAACAATTGTATACGCTGTACTGTACCCATTCTGCAATCTGGTAATAAAGTTTTTAATCAATCAATCAATCAATTCAATCAATCAAAGTTCATGGTTAAGCCAACTTTACATTACCATGATTCCATCACAGACTACAGTAGATATTTCAACGTGAGGCCTTTTTTTTTTTTTTTTTAACCACTTGGCAAGTCGTCTGTAATGATTCTCTCCATGAACCTTCTTTCGAGGAACCAATGTTTACTCTCATTGATAAACAGAGAGGCCAGATTTGTGAATTCAACAGACACCAGGGTAAGTGAGCTTACTGTAATAGCCTTTTTGGCCGGAGGTTGAATAGCTGTGATGTTTAGGAGCCAACAACAACGTTGGCTCAATTTATGGGTCCTTGGAGTTAAGGTGAGAGAAGCGGATGCGTGACCGGAAGGTCGCCGGTTCAAACTCCCAAACCGACGGGGGGAAAATCTGGGCGGGGAAGTAAATGAATATCACTTGAGCAAGGCACTTAACCGGCCCAGCTGCTCCGGTGGAGCTCGTCGGTGGTCGATATAGTATCACACTGTGGTTGTACTCCCAGGTGTGAATGTGTGGAACTGTGTGACTGTGAAGCAGGGCAGGGGCGTCGTTTTGGTATGGCAAGGTACTCGCCATACCTTGGCAAATTTACATTTTAAAATGAAAGAAGAAAACTATTTTTTATTACAATTTATGTTGATTTAGAATTCGAATGTCAACATTATGAACGAAGCTTCGAACTATTCGGTACAGCCCTAGCATGTTTTGATATTGTCAATTATCTCACTTTTACTAGGTGACTTTTACTGTGACTAACTGAAAAATAAACCACAAAAAAAAGGGCAGCAGAGACAAATGATACAGGGACACAGGTAAGGTCTTACAATGGCTTAGTGATTATAACAGTGCAGTTCAGCATTCAGTAACCCATACTTTTTGTGAACGTGTTTTTGTTACTGCATTCTGTTGAACACACACCTCAAAACCCTACCTAAGGAAAATTGGCTCAATTGCAAGAAAAATAATAGACAGTTATGATATTACATTCTGCATAATTTGTATGCAAAATAGTGTGGTTCCCTGCTTTAGTCTGTTGACACATTTCTATACTAAAAATGCTTGTGTAGTCCTGTGTCATACCTAAATGTCATATAAGTGAATTGTATAGAAACAACTCACCAAAAGTGACTATTGCACAACTGATTTGACCAAAAAAAATATCCACCAAGGGGGTTTCCCTAGCACCCCCCCCCCCCCCCCTCCCTCCTCGCCATACCTTGGCTTTTACTGAAACGACGCCACTGAAGCAGGGCGTTGCTGAAAAGTAGCATTGGGCTCAAGAGAAACCTAACAAAAAAAACATTGTTTTAGAATACAAGTCACTGGTGTTTGATATAGCATAGCTTAGTGGAGCATAAGCAACAGCGAAGACACCACTGCTGCTCACTGTCTCTGCCTAACATGGCTGTTCACTGTCTAACTGCCTAACGTAGCTGCTCAATATTAGCAATTGATTAAGTGTAAGTCACTTGTTTTCTATAGCAGCTCCCAGTGCATGTAGTGCTTTAAAAGACAAGACAACAACTCATACTAAGTGATGGAAAATAACGTGAATGTTTGATGAATTACTTGGAAAACTACACATAAAGGTGGAATCTGTGATGTCGTCAAACAGCGACCTCAAAAGAGCCCCACTTGGTATTGCACTTTGTTTACTTTTTGTTTTGTTTTGGTCTGATGTGTGGGTTTGATTGATTGGTTGAATTGATTGAACACTTTATTAACATATTGCAGAATGGGTACAATACAGTACAGCTCAATACACACAATTGTTAACCTAGGATGGCTTAGAGTAGACGACAGAGTACAGCAACTTGCAATGGGCCTGGTCTACAAGATACACTACGCAACCAAGGTACCCATGTACATGTCAAAATACTTCCCAAAGGTCAGTGAATACCACGATCACAACACCAGAGGGAGCTCCACAAATCATGTAAAACCCAGATTCGGATCAAACAAGGGACTAAACACGTTTAGCAATTATGCCACATCAATGTGGAACGCCCTGCCTAAAGCTGTAAAGGAATGTGAATCACTACCCACCTTCAAAAACACTCTCAAAAAACACCTACGTGAGACTGCAATTCGAAACTGGCCCCTACAAATGTCCTAACCTAGTTGTACAGTAAATGACCAAGTAAGGCTTTGTCAATATTCAAATGTACAGTGTAAAATGTGTGTGTGTCCCCTTCCCAACCCCCCCCCCCCCCCCCCCCCCACCTCCAATGTACAGCCCTCACCCAACCCACCCAACCCCACCCCACCCAACCAACCTCCTCCAATGTACAGTTTCTATGCCAAATGTATATACACTCCTTTTCTGGACACTTTTGTATCACAAACAGTACTGTATTTGCAAATCTGATATGTCATAAATGTATAGATGTAGCAGTACTGTCTATCTGTATGTCATGTATGTCATATATGTTATGATGAATTGAAAATGGGGGACCCTGATGTAAACAAGTCGAAAGTCTTTCTCTGGTCTGCATCCCCTTAACAATTGTATGTATTGAGCTGTACTGTACTGTACCCATTCTGCAATCTGTTAATAAACTTTTCAATCAATCAATCAATCAATGCAGACCAGAGAAAGACTTTCGTCTTGTTTACATCAGGGACCCCCATTTTCAATTCATCATAACATAATATGACATACACGACATTGTCTATTGAGTTATTATTAGTGGTTATTATTGGTTAACTGAAAACTAAAACTAGGTGAGAATAAAACATTTTAGTTAACTGAAATGAAAACAGGAACTAGATTTAGAAAATGAACTGAAACGATATTGTGTACTGTACTTACAAAACTAACTAACTAAATGACTCATTTTGGTCAAATTTCTCACCATTGCCATCCCCAAGGCTTCTGAGGCAGTAGGAAAAAATACGTCTCAGCAGCTCCATCTTGCGGTGACTGGCTGTCTTGCAACATGAAAGGTTGTTTGGGGTAATGTCGTTTTGGGCTAGAGAAACTGAAAACTAGTACATTGAAAAATCACGGAAATACATATGTTAAAATGTGAATGTTCTAATCGAATGAGTAGCTCATATCTTCTATCATCTTCTATCATTAGGCTACATGCCCATGTCAAGTCCCGAATAGATAGACAATTATTGTGTTTCATTTTCAGTCATTATGAGCAATTACCGATAAATCCATTATTCTAAATAAAATAAAACAATCAATGGCGTAGACGCTTTTCAGTGGGATGCCGTTGCCGTAAGTGGTTGTAGCCATAGATAGAATCTGAATAGGGACATTTGATAGTCTTCTTGTATCAAAAACAGTACTGTATTTGTAAATCTGATATGTCATAGATGTAGCAGTACTGTCTATCTGTATGTCATGTATGTCATAATGTTATGATGAATTGAAAATGGGGGACCCTGATGTAAACAAGACGAAAGTCTTTCTCTGGTCTGCATCCCCTTAACAATTGTGTGTATTGAGCCGTAGGCTACTGTACTGTACCCATTCTGCAATCTCCTAATACAATTTTCAATCAATCAATCAATCAATCAATCAATCAATCAATCAATCAATCAATCAATCAATCAATCATTAGCTTCCCTACCCCCCCCCCCCCCCCCCTTCACGACCACGAGTTCCATCCATGTAACGCGGAAGTGCAAGTGGTCCATGTAACGCGGAAGTGCAAGTGGTCCATGTAACGCGGAAGTGCAGTGGTCTCTAATTGGCCATCCGCGCTGTCAGTTAAATGCAATAGGGTATATCTGCAGAGCCGCAAGCCCAACGTCTGGGCGGGGCTTCGGGGTACAAGCCCCGAAGCCCCGCCCAGACGTTGGGATTACGGCTCTGCAGATATACCCTACTCGCTAAATGCACTTCCGACAGCTTTCAACAGTCGGATATGACGTAGCATACACTGGTTTGGTTTGTAGGAAGTTACAAGTCTTGTGTGTGTAGTGTGTGCGTGTGTGTGTGTGTCCCGCTGAACGCGACATTGTGCCTAGTATCTAACTTTTAGGAGCTGCTGCTAAAGATCCCTCCATCGTCCACTTTTACAAATTGTAATATCACGCACACAAATGGCGTATCCGGGATACGGCGCGGTGAGTAGTGAGACAGAGTTATGATTGTTGCATAACGATAATAAGCTGGGGGGTCTTCTTCCTAATAATAGTTGCCATAATGGGGAGGGTCCGGAAAAAAGCACGATTATTACACACAGGATGAAGATGGACAGAACATCGTGTAGCTTTTCGTGTTACAAGGTTGATTATTATATATATATATATCCCCTAAATCGGAGGCTAACTCTTCTAGGTTGTTGGTTATTTGGCGTTCCAGTTTGACTGATCGCCGTGGCATTTTGATACCGCGATCGTTTCTGTTAGCATTTTATTGACATCATGATGTACCCCGATTTTTGAACGATGACAACATGTCTTTTATTATAACCAGGATCAGTGTTTAGTAGAACCAACTACTTCTAGCTACATATTATAACATGCCTAGAGAGGAGGGCAATACAGTACATTACTTAAACCCCTTAAAAAAAAGAACATTCCTTGAAACAAAAAGGTCATCCTCCTAGATTGGGCTGCTGTGGTGGAATGGCTGCACAGCCCACACACACAGTTACTACATGAAGTGCTGCTGCTTCCACAGCCAAGTCAGCAATGCCTGCATCCTGTGTGGCTATTATAGGTAGATCTGTGGTGCTTTAGAGAGAGGTACGTTTGTTACTGCACTCATCCGGACATTCCTTTGTGGGATATTCTGCAGGGACATACACACTCACACTATTGTACTCTGTTCTGACTTTTGTATTTTAAGTATGTGTTTCCATGTGTTTCTCTCTCCTCCTCTTGCCAGTATGGGGCCCAGATGCCAGGCATGCCTCACCAAGGGATGGGACAGATGGGAGGGCCGGCTATGGTCCCCCGGGGCCTCCAGCCTGGCGGCTACCAGCAGGCATACGCAGGGGGGTATCCAGCCACTTACGGCGCCCCCCAACCCCAAGCCGCCAACGACCCCATGTGGGCTTACTTCACCGCCGTGGCGGGCCAGGTACGATGACTGAACTTCACGGCTTTAGGTCCCCCCCCCCCCCCACCACACCACAGTTGGTGAATTTGGCAACGCCCTAACCTAAAATAGAGATGGTGGTGGTGATCATCGATTTTCATAGTTTCCAAAAATGACACTTCAGTTTTGTGGAATGGGCTCCTTGCGTTATGTAATAATTAGTTACACTTAAGACGTGGTGGTGGTCGTGTGTACGTTTACATCCTTCACCTTCAAAGACACTACGATGAGAAAATGTACAATAAAACCAGAAACGACGCTATCCAACGACGTAGAGGCGTATAAAGCACTGTGGAAGTGTTGGCGGTGCCACGGCTGTGTGGAGGTTTTAGTGTGGAAGTGTTGGCGGTGCCACGGCTGTGTGGGGAGGTTTTAGTGTGGAAGTGTTGGCGGTGCCACGGCTGTGTGGGGAGGTTTTAGTGTGGAAGTGTTGGCGGTGCGACGGCTGTGGGAGGTTTTAGTGTGGAAGTGTTGGCGGTGCCACGGCTGTGTGGGGAGGTTTTAGTGTGGAAGTGTTGGCGGTGCCATGGCTGTGGGAGGTTTTAGTGTGGAAGTGTTGGCGGTGCGACGGCTGTGTGGAGGTTTTAGTGTGGAAGTGTTGGCGGTGCCACGGCTGTGTGGGGAGGTTTTAGTGTGGAAGTGTTGGCGGTGCCACGGCTGTGTGGGGAGGTTTTAGTGTGGAAGTGTTGGCGGTGCGACGGCTGTGGGAGGTTTTAGTGTGGAAGTGTTGGCGGTGCCACGGCTGTGTGGGGAGGTTTTAGTGTGGAAGTGTTGGCGGTGCGACGGCTGTGTGGAGGTTTTAGTGTGGAAGTGTTGGCGGTGCCACGGCTGTGTGGGGAGGTTTTAGTGTGGAAGTGTTGGCGGTGCCACGGCTGTGTGGGGAGGTTTTAGTGTGGAAGTGTTGGCGGTGCGACGGCTGTGGGAGGTTTTAGTGTGGAAGTGTTGGCGGTGCCACGGCTGTGTGGGGAGGTTTTAGTGTGGAAGTGTTGGCGGTGCCATGGCTGTGGGAGGTTTTAGTGTGGAAGTGTTGGCGGTGCGACGGCTGTGGGAGGTTTTAGTGTGGAAGTGTTGGCGGTGCCATGGCTGTGGGAGGTTTTAGTGTGGAAGTGTTGGCGGTGCGACGGCTGTGTGGAGGTTTTAGTGTGGAAGTGTTGGCGGTGCCACGGCTGTGTGGGGAGGTTTTAGTGTGGAAGTGTTGGCGGTGCCACGGCTGTGTGGGGAGGTTTTAGTGTGGAAGTGTTGGCGGTGCGACGGCTGTGGGAGGTTTTAGTGTGGAAGTGTTGGCGGTGCCACGGCTGTGTGGGGAGGTTTTAGTGTGGAAGTGTTGGCGGTGCCATGGCTGTGGGAGGTTTTAGTGTGGAAGTGTTGGCGGTGCGACGGCTGTGTGGAGGTTTTAGTGTGGAAGTGTTGGCGGTGCCACGGCTGTGTGGAGGTTTTAGTGTGGAAGTGTTGGCGGTGCCACGGCTGTGTGGGGAGGTTTTAGTGTGGAAGTGTTGGCGGTGCCACGGCTGTGTGGAGGTTTTAGTGTGGAAGTGTTGGCGGTGCCACGGCTGTGTGGGGAGGTTTTAGTGTGGAAGTGTTGGCGGTGCGACGGCTGTGGGAGGTTTTAGTGTGGAAGTGTTGGCGGTGCGACGGCTGTGGGAGGTTTTAGTGTGGAAGTGTTGGCGGTGCCACGGCTGTGGGAGGTTTTAGTGTGGAAGTGTTGGCGGTGCCACGGCTGTGGGGAGGTTTTAGTGTGGAAGTGTTGGCGGTGCCACGGCTGTGTGGGGAGGTTTTAGTGTGGAAGTGTTGGCGGTGCCACGGCTGTGTGGGGAGGTTTTAGTGTGGAAGTGTTGGCGGTGCCACGGCTTTGGTGATGTTTTAGTGTGGAAGTGTTGGCGGTGCGACAGCTTTGGTGAGGTTTTAGTTCATCGGTCTAAAAGGAATGAGGGAATTTTTTACCCTTTTTAATTTGGGGTGTAGTCGGAGCTGATGCTGCGTTATTGACGGAACATTTTGTCCCTTTTTTTTTTTTTTTACTAGCAGAGTCTCGATCCAGTTCGAATCGCAATGAAAAATGTCCAACGTCACTTCGGGGAGGAGCACTCCGTTTTAACCAATCGACCGCCTGCCAACTAGAGCGCGGGGCGGGCACTAGGGCGGGCACTAGGACGCGGGGGGCGGCTCGTTGGGTTTCAATTCAGATTTTATCTTCACGCGATCACGAAAACCAAGATCATCGCGATAAAAAGATGACTGTGCCGCATGCCGCGTTGCTCTCATCTTGTCTTCCTTCACGGCGGGGCGCTCGTCCACCATTTTGCCAGAGAAATGTACCATCTTCCCCATTGCTTATTATTTAACTATCTTCCTTCATTCCACCTGTCTCTGTCCTGTCACCTCCAGCTCTATTCACTACTTAAAGGTGCTGTAAGTGGTATTTCTTGTTCAAATGAGTGTTCAATAGCTCTACATTCTGACAGGTCATCACTGAGTGTTTGGTCAGTAACATGGGTCTCCCAGTCCCTCAGCTCTGCAGTAAACATACCTGTTTTTCTTCTTGTCAAGCCAGATTAGTTTACTGCACTGGTAGGTTTTACTTGTTTAAAGCACACATTTGCTTAAAACTCGTTTTTGTTTCTTATATTTCTTATTTTATAGTGTGGAGTTCTCTCTCCTGATTGGATAAAGTATATTTTGTGTTCACTGCAGAGAGGGACAGGGACTGACTGACCAAACACTCTATATCAGCAATGGCTGTTTGAATGTCATTCATACAATTTATGAGTAAAAAAACAGGTGTGGACATTTCTTAAGGGACTGTCATTGGTTTGAAATATACAGTATGTGTGGACTTTGACATTTATTTACCCAGGGTAGATGCCCTGCTACACACACACACACACACACACACATACACATACACATACACACAGTTAAAGTCACACACACACATACAAAGTGATCTGTCTCATTATATAAACTGTCTGGTTAAACTACCATAGTGATCTGACTCATTATATAGACTGTTTCTGGATGCTGGCAGCTTCCTGTGTGTTTCCTGTTGCGTTGTGTTTTGAATGCACAGTGCAGAGTTCCAATTGCCTGCTTATACTGTAGAGTAGTGAACAGTTTATTTTCTCATATTTTTATATTCAGAGTTAATTATATTGTATATATCATTTTATTTGTATTTTTTTTACTTAATTTTTATATTCAGATCACATTTTATTTCCCATATTTATTGTCTTTCCTCTATTACCCTGCCCATACCTGTACCTCCCTTCCCCGTGCTGCTATGACCATAGACATGTATAAAGGCTAGATGACTCACCCGCGCTGCTGGCCAATGGAGACCGACGTTGCCACATGGTGGCCATCTTGCCACAGGCAGCACGCCCACTCGTAACATGAATGTCTATGGTGCAGCATGTACTATTGAAATAACCATAGCTTGCAAAATTTTCAACCGATTTTCAAACGGTTTGGTTTGTTATAAACGTCGGATGTATATTTATCATACTGCATACTTATAATGGACTTTCATATGAAAATAATTTCAACATGCCCAAGAAGCACCCTGAATCATAGCCACGTTAATAACGTTTGTAATAAACCAAGCCGTTTGTAAATCTTTTAAAAATGTTGCAAGCTATAGTTATTTCAATAGTACATGCACCATAGACATTCATGTTATGAGTGGGCGTGCTGCCTGTGACAAGATGGCCGCCGGTGAACTACGCTGGAGACTCCGCCTTGAACCATCTAGTTATATATATATCTATGGCTATGACGCCCGAATGTCGCCAATGGGATCACTAAAGGAACATCTTGTCTCTCTCCAGGACGCCGAGGTGGACGCAGATGAGCTCCAGAGGTGCCTCACCCAGTCAGGCTTCAGCGGCTCCTACACTCGTAAGTTCACCTCGGGGGGGGGGGGGGGGGGGGGGGGGGGGGTTTGGGCCTTTAAATGCCAAAGAAACCCACGTGACCCCATATCAGTGCTGCGGTCATTACATCGACACGGTTAACCTTTCTGACGCCTTCTCTCTTCCTCAACAGCCTTCAGCTTGGAGACGTGCAGAGTCATGATCGCCATGCTGGACGTATCCTTCTCTCACGGGCCTTCGGGTCGCCCCGTGCCGCTTGTTAATAAGAGTCCACAGTCCGCTCGGCGCGCGCCGGTCCTCGCCGCGCGCCGCCCTTAAAGGGGTTAGATAATTACGTACGAGTGTTGAGCGTTAGCCTCATTGCCTTCAATGTGAGAGTTGTTAAGAGTCGCTGGATTTGGCCCTCGGAATACGGTGTCATTCTGAGGCCCTGTTGTTGGCACGAATTAAAGCCTAGAGGGGCTGTATACTTGTAAGACAAGTCTTTCCTAGGAATCCAGATGAGAAGAAAGCATTAGAGCTGAATATCATTTAGAAATAAAGCTCAACGCAGGCGTATTTCTTGGGGGGGGGGGGGGGGGGGGGGGATCGTGGCGTAAAATAGCATTCAGATAGTTATGGGTGAAATGCCCCTTTAAAAAAATACATAGAAAATGTACTCTGTGGTCACCGGCTCTCCTTTAGTCTAAAACGTAGTCAATCTTTAACCCTTTCGGATGTACGACGTAGAACTTTTGAGACGTGGACGACGTTCTAATGAAGACGCGCCGGGGTCCTTGAATTCCCGCAGACCAGAGTTCAGGAAACGTACACCTGACGCGGGGTGTTTTTAAGGCGAAGGCCTATAACTGGGGCATATTGTGTGCATGTGTGGGCACGCACGCCTCGAATTTGTCTGTGCATGTCGCTGCGTTGTGAGTGACGATGGAGGCTGCTCGGAGGGGAAACCTTGACCCGCAGTTTTTGTGGCACGGTTCCCTTGTTGGAATATTATTTTAGGTTTTACCCATAATGCTTTGCGGCGGTTCCCCATTTTTCTTTCCAACTGAGGTGATGTGAAGTACAAGCCCACGGGAGGGGAGGGGAGGGGGGGGGGGGGGGGGGGGGGGGGGGGTGTTCCAGGCGGGAATATGACCTATCGGGGTCCATCACCTTTAATTGTCGGTTCCATCTAGGTGGCCAGTTGAGCTAAATCTGAGCGAGTAGGTAAGGGATGTGTACAGATATAGATATAGTATCTACAGATGTATAAAAAGTATTATATTCAGGCAGATGTGTACAGACGGATGTGGATAGATATACATACGGTAAGAATAAATAAATAAATATATATACATATACGGTATATACAGCATTATTGCTAGATTAAAGGATTATAATCCTTTTTGATGGTCTTTTCTGGTGGTGGGTGAGGACCTGGACGTGGGGGTCCGCCACCGTAGAATACATATGGGGGGGGGGGAATCGTCCTTTTTGTGGTGTAATAATTAGCGGTTACAGCCTTAACCAGACCACACAGAGGGATTACAGCGGCAAGATGGGCTTCAACGAGTTCAAGGATCTGTTCGCGGCTCTGAACGGCTGGAAGCAGAACTTCATGATGTTCGACCAGGACCGCAGCGGCACCGTGGAGCCGCACGAGATGTCCCAGTCCATGGCCTCCATGGGTGAGTGTTGGACACGTGGGATTCTTTTTTTAATATATTTTTATTAGCTTTTTTTTTTTTTTTTTTACACACAAAAAACATGTAAAAAGAAAAAATCTTTATTTACAGCCCGATTGTTTATTCATTTCACTGCAAACCATCTGATCAATATATCAACCCATACTACATAAAGCCGCTACTGACGATCAAGGAATTATAAACGACCCCCCCTTTACATCACGCATGATGAAGCATAATGTATACCGATCATATACATTTGAATTTTTTTAATATAGCGTGTATAGGAGAGAAACGCCAATCGATAATCTATATATTCTTCAGGGCCTATAACTACTGTTTTTGGAATTACAGCAGAAAAGATTAAAAACATACTTATATTCTCGACGGTATTAACACAACAATGTATGAATGAAAAAATATAACGTTCCCACATCCTGAACGATAGATAATCAATGTTGAATGGGCCATAGTAATGTCAATATAGCAATACAATTAAAAAAAGTTATAGCCCTGCAAAGAAGGTAAACATCTCCATAGCCTTTTAACGGTGGCAGAGAGTGGTATAAGATGGGCAACAATGCCCGGCGCCCAATGTGTTAAGGTACATACAGATACAATAATTAAATAAATGATGAATATAAAAATACAATAAACAGAGGCCTCCCAATCAACCACCCCCCTGAATCCCCCCCACCACCACCCCCCCTTTTTGTGCCGCATTTTGTGCCGCATTGCTCATTTAGTTTTGTGTTGTAAATGTACCGCACCCTTCCTTCGCTGTGGTGTGCCCCTCCCTCCCTCCGCCCCTCCCTCCCCCCCCTCCCCCAAGCCTATATAGTAGTTTCTGTTCATGTTGAGAGGGAGGAGGAAGTCGATACACGTTTCTCCAGTTATTTCTCAAACCAGGTGACTTGTAGTAACTCCTCGCCCCTGACGTCCGGTTACAGTTGGTCAGGTAGCCAGTTACAAGAGGTACACGATAGATGTCACGGGCGAGGAGTTACAAATGGCCACCAGTGGCTCAGGAGGTAGAGCGGTCGTCTGGTAATCGGAAGGTTCCTGGTTCGATTCCCGCTCCTCCCAGGCAGCGTGTCGAAGTGTCCTTGAGCAAGACACTTAACCTCTAACTGCTCCTGAGGCCTAACAAAATAAATTGTTTGGTTCCTGTTGGTTGTCAGTTAAGGCCATGGGTAGGTAGGTAGGGAATTTATTTTATAAAAAAAAAATCCCACGGCGACTATGGATAGGGAATTTCTTTATTAAATTAAAATGTTCACGACAACATGGATGCATGTACTCTGCCAGCATGTTTAATATCCATAATACTAAAGGTTTGACTAAGATTTTTATGAAACTTTATTGTAAAAAACAAAAACAAAAAAGTATTATTAATATATATTTTTTTTACTCATAAAATAAATTGGGTGGCACCTAAATCGGCAGGGTCGGTCGGCAACCGGAACCAAACCATTTATTTTGATAAGCCCGATGAGCAGGTTGACACCTTGCATGGTTGTCTCTGCCGTCGGTGTGTGAAATAATGTGTGAGTGCCATTCATGAAATGTGAGGAACACACTGTAAAGCGCTTTGGATAAAAGCACTATATAAATGTACCATTTTACCATTTTACCAGGCTTTGCTTCCTGTCTATAAGACTAAATTGAGGGCTCCTATCGTGTGTAAGAACAACATTTTTGCGTATGAACATTTCATGAATGAGGCCCATTGTTTTCCCTCAATTTACCTAGTAGTAAAGTAATGTTGCATCAGACATTGTTCCTAGTAGTAAAGTCATGTTGCATCAGACATTGTTCCTAGTAGTAAAGTAATGTTGCATCAGACATTGTTCCTAGTAGTAAAGTAATGTTGCATCAGACATTGTTCCTAGTAGTAAAGTCATGTTGCATCAGACATTGTTCCTAGTAGTAAAGTAATGTTGCATCAGACATTGTTCCCTTTTCTTGGAAAGTCTTTTTTCCGTGTGATAGCGAGAGCACTGATGTGAGGAAGTGTTTGAAGGAAGTAGCATCCAAAGACGGCTGGATCGCTACGTGTCCGGTAACGATTTGACTTTCGATGAAGGATATTCTCTCAATCCTCTTGACGTTTGTTTCAGGATTTACAATCCTGTTTCCTGTGGACGGCGAAAGGGCCACGTTCACATCAGCCTCGGTGCTCCATTCTGAATCATTGCTCGGATCAGATTTGTTTTTTTGTTCGGCTGTTCACATCACTTAAAAAAAAAAAAGATGATATCAGATCCCCACCCAGTGTGAACTGGTCACGCTCCTGAACTGACCCGCACGCACAAACAAACAATAAAGAAGATGGACGTACAATATTTTTTTTTAAACAAATGTCAATCTAGAGTGACAATAGTTGCATGAAAGACTGAGGTCGCATTGATTCAAGAGTCTTATTCGTCACATACATGCAGTAAAATGTAGGTGGCCGCCATGCCCGCATTGATTGTGCAAAAATACAAATAATAAAATAGAATAGATAATAAAATAGAATAGACATGATAAAAAGAACAAGAATAAAATACAATGCTAAGCTTAAGAAATAAAGGCAATGAGCAATGTTTACAATAATATACAAATATACAGTTAAAAAAAAATATATATATATATTTCATTGCATACAACCTGTATCTGATTTTAGGACCACATAATGGAAGTGGCCATAATCACACTGTTGTGAACAAATGTTATCAGATTTGGGCCACTCTCGCCTGCAGTGTGAACGCAGCCTAAAAGAGTGGGGAGTAGCAGCCGCTGTCGTCGTCTTTCTTCCATTTTAAAATCGTAACTTTTATTTAACCACGCGAGCGCTGAATAAAGGGTGCTGGTGAGAGTCATGCTGCTTACTTTCCTGAATGAAAGAGAGCGGTTATAAAAAAAAATCTGTGTATATATTAAGGCTGTCAAGTTAACGCGGTATTAACGCGTTATCGCCCGACTCTATTAACGCCACTTTTTTTTTTAACTTGCAATGAACTTTTAAGAAAATGTTTTTATTTAAATTTTTTTAACTTTTTTTGTAACTTTTTTTTACTAGACTTCACTCGGGTGTATTATTGATGCGCTCATTGATTGTGTGTGTGTGTGTGTGTGTGTGTGTGTGTGTGTGTGTGTGTGTGTGTGTGTGTGAGATATATATATATATATATAGTGAGAGAGATGAGGAAGGGGCAAGAGAGCTGGGAGAGTGTGTGTGTGTGAGAGAGAGAGGGGGGGGTGTTGTGATTACTCAGCCCTTGTGTGGGTGGGTTTGTTTGTTTGTTTGTTTGTTTATTAACACAGTTAAACAGAAGTAAAAACAATACATAATAAGTTATAACGATTGTGAAGGAGAAGTTAGAAGCCTAGAGGCTTATCAAGAACGTCCCCTGTTTTATAAAATCAAACATACAAAAATACAAAAATATGCATATTATAAAATACCAGAATACATTAAAAGATTTGTGTTAATACAAACATACATACACACGGTACATACATGCATATACTGTGTACATAATAATATATAACAACCCACCCACCTGCCTACAAACCTACCCACCCACATAACCAAATGCATACCTACATGTATGACCTGTTATCTATCTACTACTTTTGGGTGAATGTAACAAGTTCCTAACGTTTTCTTTCCCCTATTATTTCATGCACACTTTATTCATTGTTTTAAATGATTATTTTCTTAAGTCACTCTGTTTTGAATTTGATGCAAATTTGCAATGCATGAGGAGGGTCATCCTTTTGTGTTAAATGGCTGCATAAAGCAAGCGTTTGTTGACTCGCATGTTGATAAAAAGAGTATTAAAACTTGGAACTTGAAAAATATCTGTTTTAAGGTAGGGGGGAAAAAATGCGATTCATTTGCGATTAATCGCGAGGTAACTATATGGACAATCATGCGATTTAATCGAGTTAAATATTTTAATCGATTGACGGCACTAATATATATATATATATGTACCTTATTTGTGTTTGTCTGTGTTTGTGATGCCAGGCTTCAGAGTCAGCCCACAGGCCCTGAACTGCATCATCAAGCGCTACAGCAAAGGAGGACACATCTTCTTCGACGACTACGTGGCTTGTTGTGTGAAGCTCAAGTCTCTTACAGGTAGGAGCACCACGAGCACAGTTTACACACACTCAGGTCTCTTACAGGTAGGAGCACCACGAGCCACGGTGGACAGTTTACACACAGTCACTAGTAGACTGAAATACTACTACTACTACAAAAAAAAAGATCTAAGACACAAATTATACAATAAAATGGGGAAACCAAAGGGTCGATTGCCAGGGATATAGATTACCCATGAGATGTCGAGTCTTTGGTAAGTTATTTGGGTTTAAAGGTAGGACATCTCTAATGTTGTCATATAGCACTATAGCAGTGGTGTCTTAATTATATTGCCAGACACATAATAATGCCAAAAAAGGTCTGAGTTTACTAGTTTCGTTGTTCATTTTATTTATCCATTGATTTTTGTCAAATTGAACTTGTGTTAATTCTCTTGGTGCCTCAATGAATACAAGGAAGGCTATTTGATTCATTAAATGGTGGGTGAGATGGCATCCTTTGTGGATATCGGCTTATTATTATATATTTATTTTCTACACATTTCACTTGCATACATTAGGTTTCAATTCGTTCTTCACTCACAAGAGTGGTCCTTCGAATTCACACACGCGCGCACAGTCGCACACGTACACACACACACACACGCACGCACAAACGCACAAAACAAATCACCTCGGCTCTCACTTGCCTTGTATGTTGAATTAATTAAACTAATTTATTTGCAACCTATTAGTTTGCAAATAAATTATTTAAATTAATTTCACATACTCTGCAAGTATGTGTCAATTAATTATTCACCCGCAAGAGTTTGTAAGATTAGCAATTCTAGGTTAAATTGGTCCTGGACTTGGAGAACTAAGTAGAATACACATTACACACACACTACTCTCTCACTCTCTCCGTCTCTCTCACTCTCTCCTCTCACTCTGTCTCTCTCACTCTCTCTGTCTCTCTCTCTCGCTCTCTCTCTCTCACCCTCTCTGTCTCTCACTCACTCACTGTTCTTACTCACTCTCTCTCTGTCTCTCTCACTCTCTCTCTGTCTCTCTCACTCTCTGTCTCTCACTCTCACTATGTCTCTTACTCTCTCTCTCTTTCTCTCTCTCTCTGTCTCTCTCACTCTCTCTGTCTCTCATTCTCTCTCTGTCTCTCTCACTCTCTCTGTCTCTCACTCACTGTCTCTTACTCTCACTCTCTCTCACTCTCTCTCTCTGTCTCTCTCATTCTCTCTCTGTCTCTCTCACTCTCTCTCTGTCTCTCACTCTCTGTCTCTCACTCTCACTATGTCTCTTACTCTCTCTCTCTGTCTCTCTCACTCTCTCTGTCTCTCTCACTCTCTCTCTGTCTCTCACTCACTGTCTCTTACTCTCACTCTCTCTCTCACTCTCTCTCTCTGTCTCTCTCATTCTCTCTCTGTCTCTCTCACTCTCTGTCTCTCACTCTCTGTCTCTCACTCTCACTATGTCTCTTACTCTCTCTCTCTCTGTCTCTCTCACTCTCTCTGTCTCTCTCATTCTCTCTCTGTCTCTCTCACTCTCTCTCTGTCTCTCACTCTCTGTCTCTCACTCTCACTATGTCTCTTACTCTCTCTCTCTGTCTCTCTCACTCTCTCTGTCTCTCTCATTCTCTCTCTGTCTCTCTCATTCTCTCTCATTCTCTCTCACTCTCACTATGTCTCTTACTCTCTCTCTCTTTCTCTCTCTCTCTGTGTCTCTCACTCTCTCTGTCTCTCTCATTCTCTCTCTGGCTCTCTCACTCTCTCTCTGTCTCTCACTCACTGTCTCTTACTCTCACTCTCTCTCTCACTCTCACTATGTATCTTACTCTCTCTCTCTCTCTTTCTCACTCTGTCTCTCACATTTCTATTAAATAAAAACACGATGTAGGTGCAGACGACACTCTTGTGTGTTTGCTTAATAAGTCGAGACATTTGCGTTGGCGCGCTGTGAGAGACGGGACGTGTGTGTTTTTGATTCGCATCACAGGCCAGCTGAGTCACGGCCAGAGGCAGCAGAGGCCAAAGTGAATCGATAATAAGTTAATCAATGAGTCTGCCGGCCAGCTGGAAATGTAAGGCGTGTGACCTGTTGGACCTTGGGAGTGTGAGTCTCTCCGGTCCTCTCTTGGCAGAGCCTGAGACGTGGCCAGTAATAGCGACTCCTCTAAACTCCAACCCACACGTCAGACCAAAACAAGAGGTTGCTGTGTGAGGGCGTTACAGATTGGATTACTTGATTTTTTTGCTGGTTATTTGTAGTCACACATTCACACGTGTTTATAGGCCGTGAGCCACTAGGGTTCTACCAGCTAGCTCCAGGCTACCAGCTAGCTCCAGGCTACCAGCTAGCTCCAGGCTACCAGCTAGCTCCAGGCTACCAGCTAGCTCCAGGCTACCAGCTAGCTCCAGGCTACCAGCTAGCTCCAGGCTACCAGCTAGCTCCAGGCTACCAGCTAGCTCCAGGCTACCAGCTAACTCCAGGCTACCAGCTAGCTCCAGGCTACCAGCTAACTCCAGGCTACCAGCTAGCTCCAGGCTTCCAGCCAGCTCCAGGCTACCAGCCAGCTCCAGGCTACCAGCTAGCTCCAGGCTTCCAGCTAGCTCCAGGCTACCAGCTAGCTCCAGGCTACCAGCTAGCTCCAGGCTTCCAGCTAGCTCCAGGCTACCAGCTAGCTCCAGGCTACCAGCTAGCTCCAGGCTACCAGCTAGCTCCAGGCTACCAGCTAGCTCCAGGCTTCCAGCCAGCTCCAGGCTACCAGCTAGCTCCAGGCTTCCAGCCAGCTCCAGGCTACCAGCTAGCTCCAGGCTACCAGCTAGCTCCAGGCTACCAGCTAGCTCCAGGCTTCCAGCCAGCTCCAGGCTTCCAGCTAGCTCCAGGCTTCCAGCTAGCTCCAGGCTTCCAGCTAGCTCCAGACTTCCAGCTAGCTCCAGGCTTCCAGCTAGCTCCAGGCTACCAGCTAGCTCCAGGCTACCAGCTAGCTCCAGGCTTCCAGCTAGCTCCAGGCTTCCAGCCAGCTCCAGGCTTCCAGCTAGCTCCAGGCTTCCAGCTAGCTCCAGGCTTCCAGCTAGCTCCAGGCTACCAGCTAGCTCCAGGCTTCCAGCTAGCTCCAGGCTTCCAGCTAGCTCCAGGCTACCAGCTAGCTCCAGGCTTCCAGCTAGCTCCAGGCTACCAGCTAGCTCCAGGCTACCAGCTAGCTCCGCCCCATGGTTACAATTAGTAACGCTGCCAACGTTCCCTCTCAGGGAAACATAAAGACAACTGTATAATCTTTTTACCACAAAGTGCTTTGGTGAAGAATGATCAAACTAAAACTCTAAACGTCTAAAAGTATCACTTTAAAGTCACATACACATTATACACGTGCAAAGGCAGTTAAACGCTTCAATGCTTCAAACGTAGAATGCAGAATTGCTGGTCCCTTCCCGTTCCTGCTACAGAGAGTTGTAGGAGTTCATGGTTTCTTGTTTTGGTTATAGGGCGTGTAGTGGCTATTTGTCAAAGATATTTTCTTCAAACATAGATCTTGCCTCAAAAGGCCACTGATGCACCATTTGGTTTCAGTTGGGTTGTACTCAGGCAATTGAGAAGTCCAGTGTCCAATTTGTCCAGAGGCACAAATTCACATGTTGGTTGGTTGATTCTCCAGTTGAACAGCAAACAAATACATACATGTGTCCAGCCTCTCTCTCTCTTGCTCTGGTGAACAAACAGTCTTTCCTGGTGCATCACCTGCCATAGAAACACACCTACTACTACCTTGTATCCTGCATCCTGCCATTCACCCAACTACTGTTTGGTCTCTGGTAGGGGTGTAACGGTACACAAAATCCACGGTTCGGTACGTACCTCGGTTTTGAAGTCACGGTTCAGCTCTCAAAGTGAATCGATAATAAGTTAATCAATGAGTCTGCCGGCCAGCTAGTAGCTGGTAGCTCCAGGCTACCAGCTAGCTCCAGGCTACCAGCTAGCTCCAGGCTTCCAGCTAGCTCCAGGCTACCAGCTAGCTCCAGGCTACCAGCTAGCTCCAGGCTACCAGCTAGCTCCAGGCTACCAGCTAGCTCCAGGCTTCCAGCCAGCTCCAGGCTACCAGCTAGCTCCAGGCTTCCAGCCAGCTCCAGGCTACCAGCTAGCTCCAGGCTACCAGCTAGCTCCAGGCTACCAGCTAGCTCCAGGCTTCCAGCCAGCTCCAGGCTTCCAGCTAGCTCCAGGCTTCCAGCTAGCTCCAGGCTTCCAGCTAGCTCCAGACTTCCAGCTAGCTCCAGGCTTCCAGCTAGCTTCAGGCTTCCAGCTAGCTCCAGGCTTCCAGCTAGCTCCAGGCTACCAGCTAGCTCCAGGCTACCAGCTAGCTCCAGGCTTCCAGCTAGCTCCAGGCTTCCAGCCAGCTCCAGGCTTCCAGCTAGCTCCAGGCTTCCAGCTAGCTCCAGACTTCCAGCTAGCTCCAGGCTTCCAGCTAGCTTCAGGCTTCCAGCTAGCTCCAGGCTTCCAGCTAGCTCCAGGCTACCAGCTAGCTCCAGGCTACCAGCTAGCTCCAGGCTTCCAGCTAGCTCCAGGCTTCCAGCCAGCTCCAGGCTTCCAGCTAGCTCCAGGCTTCCAGCTAGCTCCAGGCTTCCAGCTAGCTCCAGGCTACCAGCTAGCTCCAGGCTTCCAGCTAGCTCCAGGCTTCCAGCTAGCTCCAGGCTACCAGCTAGCTCCAGGCTTCCAGCTAGCTCCAGGCTACCAGCTAGCTCCAGGCTACCAGCTAGCTCCAGGCTACCAGCTAGCTCCGCCCCATGGTTACAATTAGTAACGCTGCCAACGTTCCCTCTCAGGGAAACATAAAGACAACTGTATAATCTTTTTACCACAAAGTGCTTTGGTGAAGAATGATCAAACTAAAACTCTAAACGTCTAAAAGTATCACTTTAAAGTCACATACACATTATACACGTGCAAAGGCAGTTAAACGCTTCAATGCTTCAAACGTAGAATGCAGAATTGCTGGTCCCTTCCCGTTCCTGCTACAGAGAGTTGTAGGAGTTCATGGTTTCTTGTTTTGGTTATAGGGCGTGTAGTGGCTATTTGTCAAAGATATTTTCTTCAAACATAGATCTTGCCTCAAAAGGCCACTGATGCACCATTTGGTTTCAGTTGGGTTGTACTCAGGCAATTGAGAAGTCCAGTGTCCAATTTGTCCAGAGGCACAAATTCACATGTTGGTTGGTTGATTCTCCAGTTGAACAGCAAACAAATACATACATGTGTCCAGCCTCTCTCTCTTGCTCTGGTGAACAAACAGTCTTTCCTGGTGCATCACCTGCCATAGAAACACACCTACTACTACCTTGTATCCTGCATCCTGCCATTCACCCAACTACTGTTTGGTCTCTGGTAGGGGTGTAACGGTACACAAAATCCACGGTTCGGTACGTACCTCGGTTTTGAAGTCACGGTTCGGTATTATTTTCGGTACAGTGACAAGTGTGCATCACAGTCACGAAAGGGGCTAGCCGGCACGTAGCTTTAGTGCGATCCACCAGTCTTCGTCCATTACTGTGGTTAACTGGGAATCCGAAATTATCCCAAACGGGAGACTTGAATGTTGTGGGAGCATCTTCTAGCTCTGGCTGGTCAGTTAGTATTGACTCGCCATACTAAGGCTAATATGCTATGCTGAATTACAGCTCTCGTTCAGTGTAGCTGCGCGCTGCGTGGGATGAACAAACGACATCCGGTTACGGTAGTTGTGCACATTATATTAGGGCCGGGGGGGATTTAAGTTCCGCAAAAAAAAGGTTCCGTACCGTTGCAATCGTTCGGTGCACAGCGCGTACTGTACCGGAGGACCACATTGAGGCGGTACAGTGCGTACCGTTACACCCCTCTCTGGTGCTTTTAGTGCCCTCTAGTCACTATGCCAATCCTGAATAAAATGGGGTCACGGTATGAAAAAGTTTGAGAACCCCTGCTCTAGTGTCTACACAACATATAATTTACAAACAAAATGCAAAAATAACAAATAATAATAATGAAATAATTAAACTATTGAAATGGCTCCAACGACGGGGAGTTTATATTCTTCTTTTCTGTATAAAAAAGGGACATTCTCATTGTACCAGGACCTACCCAGAGACGCGTCCTTCCTAGCAGAATGATGACATTCTTTTATATTTCTATGCCAGCTGGAGATTGTATTCCATTCATCCTCTCTTTTTCCTGACTTGCTGATCATTGCAATTGTTTGACTCAATGGGGAAAGAAATTGCTTCCCGCTGTATTCTTTTGTGTCCCCTGGCTTAACGCTTAAGTCCCATCGACCAGGAGCAGTCTGCCCCGCGACTTGCCACTCTCACAAGGCAGCTGTGCGGAGATCAAAAGTATGCGCCCCCCCCCAAACTGGATGGAGTATACGATTGGCTTCCACTTATGGAGACATCTTAAAACTGTTTTGTTTGCGTGACATGTGATTGTGCCACAGTAGCACGAGGCCACCATGATTTGTCGAATGGAAAATGTGTAATAATTAGGGATGTTCGATATTGGCTTTTTTACATATACCGATATTGTCCAACTCTTAATTTCCGATACCGATATCAACCGATACCGATATATGCAGGGTCCCCCCCCCCCCCCCCCCAAAAACGGAATAATTTCAGGTAATTAACATTACATATCTCTTGTTGTGGAATTAACACAACATTATGCATACTTTTGACAATAAATAAAATCTGAATTTGTTCTTACTTGCTTGCCTGGGTAAATAAAGGTTGAATAAAAGTGAAAAAAAATAATTGAATACCGATCATTTCCGATATCGCCTTTTAATGCCAATATCGGTAGGCCGATAATATCGGACATCCCTAGTAATAATCCAATCATAAATCTCTTCACTATGGTAATAGTTGCCTCTTTCCAGGCTCTTGTCACACCGAGCCGGCAGACCACACTCTCAAAGTATCGCGATACTACTACGTATGGATTTCCCCCCCCACCCCTAGCTGCCTGTACGTCACCGCCGGCTAAACGCCTCTCTGGCCAACAGAGCAAAGACTTCTACCAAATCCAGACATCCGCGACCAAATTAGATTGAAAGAAAATGCGGCTATATAACTTTGAATTGGCTTTATAGAGTATCACAAATAACCCACAATTTAAATTTGTCTGAAATAGTTATTCAGTGTTGTGGTTATCAAAGTAAACGGACTATAGTTCTATGTCTTTTCCGCGTAAGGAAACCATACCTTTATGGCTGCGTTTGTCGTAATTTCCATGGACACTGTGAATAAAAAAGGCTGCACAGAACATTTAATTATTTAACTTTTTTTCAACTAATTTTCAAGGGACAATCATATAATATTATTAGTGCTGTCAATATACATTTTTCTTTACTAATTAATCTCACAGTTTTCTGTAATTAATCTAGATAAAAAATAGCATTTTTCTACTTAAGACCGAAGCTTGTAACAGATATTTACTTGAGTAAAATCATGGAATTAATGTAAAATCAACACAAAGAAAGTATATTTAGATTCAAAGACTATTTTAATAGCTTTCTTTGAATACAGTTTCTCTCCTGTGAAATACAAATGTTCAACAAAACCATCAACATTGACTCAGCTAGACCTCTTTTCTCATTGAAACGTTTTTTTATTTTGGTGTTTAAATTTCTTTGAATATTGTTTTTATTATGTACTGTACAATCGTTGTTTCTGTAAATGAGGGAAACCTCGGATGCTTACGATTTTAAATAAAGGTTGAAATGAAGATTGAAGATTTTTCACTCCATAGATTAATCTAGATTAATTTATTTTAATGCTTTAAATAATTTAAATTAATCTCAAGTTAAAGCATTAACTTTGACAGCCCTAAATATTATGTATACAATATGTTGAGGGTAATCATATGAGTATCAGTAGTTGGTTGACTTCCTCTGTGGCCTGGAGACACTTGACAGCCAAACGTCGTCCAACTCTCGGGTCATACTTTTGTGTCACGTACTTCGTGAATCCTCATCTCTGTTTTGTGTCATCATACTTCCTATCCTGTACAGAAAACTTCAGGAGGAGAGATTCTATGCAACAGGGGGCCGTTACCTTCCAGTACGATGATGTAAGTATCTTTCTCTCTTGCTCTCATACTGTGTACTTTTAATTCAAGTAACCTATCCCGACATTGAACATTGTGGTTTATGCTCCAACACTGGGAACCACACAGTACCTGAAGTGTAGCAAAACATAATTCTCATGTTTGATTTTATTTTATTTTATTAGGGATCCCCATTAGCTGGTGCCATAGCAACCAGCTAGTCTTCCTGGGGTCGACACACAAAACAACATACAAAAACAATTATTATGTTACAAATGGAGACGAAGGGACATTTATGCACATGTATTGGGACTGCCCACCAGTTAAGGCATTCTGGAAAGATGTGACCCATCAATTATCAAAACTCGTATCTTGGAATATACCAGTACACCCCTCTGTATTACTATTGAATGATGTTTTTGAGTTTGCAGTAAATCCACAGCTAAAGAGATTGGTTTTATCGGGTATCACAGTAGCTAAAAAACTGATCGCATCACGCTGATTTCAACCGGAAAAAATGTGCCGGAAGGTTTGGTTTCTTACATATCTCGATGTGATTTATCAAGAAATATCTACAGCAAGAATTCTGGGTCTCAACGAATCCAAAATGTCAATGTGGTTAGAAGTGGTGGAGAGAATAAAAGCTAGCTTATAATGGTAGTGTCTGGTTAGGAGTGAGGGATAATGGAGGTACTATCCAAGGAGGGGTCCGGGAGGGGGGGGGGTTCGAGCTGGAGCATGTGTGTAGGGTTTTAGAAAATAGGTATTAGGGGTATATCCTGTATAAGGCATTGGTATAATTGGTAATTTCGTTGGATATACACTGTACACGGTAAAATATTATTATAGACTTTTTTGTTTGTTTTCTGTTTCTGTACTTGCATGTCATTTTAGCCACCTTGATTGTTAGTTTCATTATGCATTGTGTGTTGAGTACTGCCTTTTAATAATTTTTGTTTTGCAATAATAATAATAATAAAAAAAAAAAATAAAAAAAATAAAAAAAAAAAATTATTATTGCAAAAAACTAAATTATTAAAAGTCAGTACACACAATGCATAATGAAACTACTGTAACAATTAAGATAGCTAAAATTACATTAGTGTAAAACAAAAAATTCTTTAAAAAAGTGAATACTGTAAATGCAGCAGATGTTTTGAGGCAGGTTATTCCAAAGAGGTAATGCTCTAAAAATAAAAGATCTCCTTAAAGCGTTGGTTTTAGGACCTGGCAATTCAAGCTGCCCACTACTGGAACCTCTAGTGCAGTGATTCCCAACCTGGGGTCCGCGGACCCCCTGGGGTCCGCCAGGGGGCGCAGGGGGTCCGCCAGACCACAGATGATTTGAGTTTTTTTTTTTTTTTTTTTTTTTTTTTTTTTCATATAAATATTTAATTAGCATATTTTTATCATCAAAAGCATGAATAGTCTCTCCACTACAATAAAAAATAAAGATAAATAAATAAACATCTAGACATGATTTTTGAACGTTAACAGTAGGCTACCGGGTAGCCGCTAAAACGCGAATCAGTTGACTGTATCACTTTCTGTAGCTAGCCTAGCACGCTAGTTAACTTTCTCGGCTCGTCTGCAGTCAGCCGCCAGAGGCGAAAATGTGTGACAAACGAAAAGGAGATGACGGCAGCTCATCTGCAAAAAAAGTTAGGACCTACAGCAATCGCGAAAATGACATCACCATGGGCTTCACTGAGGGACCAGACAAACGACCTGAGTGTGTGATTTGTGGAGAAAAGTTGGCAAACTCGAGCCTGAAGCCCAGCAAGCTGAAGAGACATCAGGCGTCTAAGCACCCAGAAACCGTTGGGAAGGATCCAGACTTTTTTCGGAGGAAAGAACAGTCTCTCAAGGCGAACAAGCAGAGACAAACAGTCTCTGGAGCGTAACAGTAAGAAGCATTTTGTATGAAAGTATTCTGTACTTCTGTATGACAACTATTAAAGAACTTGAACTTGAACAAGCCTGTTGATGTTAGAGTAGCGTGGAGCAGGGGTGGCAGTGATTTACAGAAGGCTACCGAAGCCTCCTTTGAGTGTTCGCTTTTAATTGCAAAAGCAAAGAAACCGCACAATATTGGCGAGCAGCTCATCAAACCAGCCTGCATCAAAATGGTTTAGAAACTGTGCGGCCCACAGGTGGCGGATAAACTAAAATCAGTACCACTCTCGAACAATGTAGTGAAAGACCGAATTGATAAGATGTCAAGTGATTGCGAGCAGCAGCTGTCAGAAAAGCTTAGAAAGGGTCCATTTGCCATACAACTTGATGAAACTACAACTGTCGCAGACGAGGCTGTGCTCATCGTTTATGTGCAATATATCGAAAATGAGGATCTGAAGCAGGACATTCTCATGTCAGTCAACCTTACTACCACCACTCAAGGTGAGGATATTTTTACTGCAGTGGATTCTTACTTCATTCAACATAAATGCAAACCGTTCACCATTAGGGCCTGATTTGAGAGGATGAATACAGGATTTGAATATTGGCCAACATTTTGAAATACATATGGTGCAAGATTAGATTTGTTGATTGAAGGCACAAGTCAAAGAAGCATAGTGGGTCTAATTATGATGCATATGCCTGTGTATAAGCAGTTTGTTATTAAAATGACAAAAAAAAGGTATTAAACCCAGCTAGGACAGATTCTCTCTGCTACTGATTGGAATTTCCTGTCTCATATTTAGTTTAATTTGTTGCATTGATTTGTTCCATAAATGCAAACCGTTCACCATTAGGGACTGATTTGAGAGGATGAATACAGGATTTGAATATTGGCCAAACATTTTGAAATGCATATGGTGTAAGATGAGATTTGTTGATTGAAGGCACAAGTTAAAGAAGCATAGTGGGTCTAATTGTGATGCATATGCCTGTGTATAAGCAGTTTGTTATTAAAATGACAAAAAAAAGGTATTAAACCCAGCTAGGACAGATTCTCTCTGCTACGGATTGGAATTTCCTGTCTCATATTTAGTTTAATTTGTTGCATTGATTTGTTCCATAAATGCAAACCGTTCACCATTAGGGCCTGATTTGAGAGGATGAATACAGCATTTGAATATTGGCCAAACATTTTGAAATGCATATGGTGCAAGATGAGATTTGTTGATTGAAGGCACAAGTCAAAGAAGCATAGTGAGTCTAATTGTGATGCATATGCCTGTGTATAAGCAGTTTGTTATTAAAATGAAAAAAAAAATAGTATTTTATGGTATCTTATTAGGAGGGGGTCCGTGAATTTCATCAGAGATGTTTGGGGGTCCCTGGGGGGAAAAAGGTTGGGAACCACTGCTCTAGTGTAATGCTCGTGCACAGTATTACTAAAAACAATCTGATTATGTATAAAAACAGGAGTTTTACTGCTCATGACCAACTTGAACAGCACAAGTATATTAAAAGACAATCTATTTTCAACGTTAAGCCAAGAGAGGCGGGCATGCATATGTGAGCAGAGCAGTAGCCTGGTTGTTCACACCAGCAGTAGAGCAGTAGCCTGGTTGTTCACACCAGCAGTAGAGCAGTAGCCTGGTTGTTCACACCAGCAGTAGAGCAGTAGCCTGGTTGTTCACACCAGCAGTAGAGCAGTAGTCTGGTTGTTCACAGCAGCAGTAGAGCAGTAGTCTGGTTGTTCACACCAGCAGTAGAGCAGTAGTCTGGTTGTTCACACCAGCAGTAGAGCAGTAGTTTGGTTGTTCACACCAGCAGTAGAGCAGTAGCCTGGTTGTTCACACCAGCAGTAGAGCAGTAGTCTGGTTGTTCACACCAGCAGTAGAGCAGTAGTCTGGTTGTTCACAGCAGCAGTAGAGCAGTAGTCTGGTTGTTCACACCAGCAGTAGAGCAGTAGTCTGGTTGTTCACACCAGCAGTAGAGCAGTAGTTTGGTTGTTCACAGCAGCGGTAGAGCAGTAGTCTGGTTGTTCACACCAGCAGTAGAGCAGTAGTTTGGTTGTTCACACCAGCAGTAGAGCAGTAGTTTGGTTGTTCACACCAGCAGTAGAGCAGTAGCCTGGTTGTTCACACCAGCGGTAGAGCAGTAGCCTGGTTGTTCACACCAGCGGTAGAGCAGTAGTTTGGTTGTTCACACCAGCAGTAGAGCAGTAGCCTGGTTGTTCACACCAGCGGTAGAGCAGTAGCCTGGTTGTTCACACCAGTGGTAGAGCAGTAGTCTGGTTGTTCACACCAGCAGTAGAGCAGTAGTCTGGTTGTTCACACCAGCAGTAGTCTGGTTGTTCACACCAGCAGTAGAGCAGTAGCCTGGTTGTTCACACCAGCAGTAGAGCAGTAGTCTGGTTGTTCACACCAGCAGTAGAACAGTAGTCTGGTTGTTCACACCAGCAGTAGAGCAGTAGTCTGGTTGTTCACACCAGCAGTAGAGCAGTAGTCTGGTTGTTCACACCAGCAGTAGAGCAGTAGTCTGGTTGTTCACACCAGCAGTAGAGCAGTAGTCTGGTTGTTCACACCAGCAGTAGAGCAGTAGCCTGGTTGTTCACACCAGCAGTAGAGCTGATCTTTATCATGGGTAACAACATCATCAATTTATAATGGTATTTATTCACAACAATATACATAAATATATCAATATAATCTGAATTGGTATGCATAACAATTATTAACATGTAGTACTATTATAATGAACAAGTATCTATTATAATTAATTGTAATAATTATATATCATATGTAATTATTATATATTCTGCTCTTATAAGAGGATTATTAGTCTCTTATTATTACTCTATTATTACTCTGCCTGAGAGACATGGTAGTCATGTATGTGTTTATCTATAAGGTCCTTATTGGGGAAACTGCCACTCACTTCTATGCTAGATTGGTCCTCTGGAAGATACCACACATGGTATGGAGAGAGAGAGAGAGAGAGAGAGAGAGAGATCAAGTGTCTCTCTGTTCTATCTCTCTCTCTATCACCTTGCGCTCTCTCTCTATCACCTTGCGCTATCTCCCTCCCAGTCCTTCCCTTTTCTCTGTCTCTCCACTCACTCTCCCACAACCCATCCCTCTCTCCGTGATTGTGAGTCTCTGTGTGTCTTTCTCTGCATTCCCTCCTCTCCTCATATCATTTGCAAGTTGGCAACCTGCAAATTATTATTATTATTATTATTATTATTATTATTATTATTATTATTATTATTATTATTATTATTATTATTATGTATATATTATAATATAAATGTAATATGAATGAATAACAATTTATAAATACAACATAAAATGTAACCATAAAATCTCTTTGACAAATCAAACCGATTTAATTGACAAAGAACATCCTACCATAACCACTTCATAAAATGTTTGTTTATCCAGTTTTTATGTAAAAAAAATAAAATAAAAAAAATATATGTACGATTTGCTTGTGGAGAAAATGGACCAGACACCGTAACGATGGCTGCAGACGGCGACGGTAGGAACGGTCCCATAACGGCAACATGGTCGCCAAAAGGAAAAAACTCTTCCCGGTGCTTCAGCTTCTCGTGTGGCATTAGACTAGGCAGAATTTCAGAAAATGTGCTTGTATAAAGTGCTGAAGGCATTTCGTGTTTATTTTTGGTACACAACATTTCTAGGGGTATTAAGGGGTGCTGAATCCAAATATGCTGTATACCAAGCTCAAAAATGTCAAATAAGGCCTCAAAATTGAGAAATCCAACATGGCCGCCAGCACCAGGCCCTCTCTCCACAAAAACAGGTGCTAAACCCACAGTTTTTATTCTACTGACATGAAACTTTGCACAGAACATCTGCACCTATGGAGGAAGAAAGTAGGAATATAGCTGGGGTGCAACCATGAGTAACAGGGTGTTTTTGACTGTCTAACTGTAATCTTTGTATAGGCGAGGATACAAAAAATTACATTTCTTCAGTGTTTGCAGGAATACTACAGCAATTTGGTAATAACTGTACAGTGTTGGACACCAACATTAGAATCCCCCAAGTCTTAGCTTTCTTCAGGTACCAAGTTTATGCAAGTAGCTCTTATAAATCTGGATATATAAGCATTTTAATGTAAGCATGCTGTTTTAGGCGAATTTTCTAAAAATAAATGGTGGGGCTTAATGAGTTAAGTGTGCCTACACAAGGTACAAACCTGAATTAAATGTGCTTTTGTAAGTTTTCTTACATACATCAACAAGGACGTAGTCACACCGGAGATTCAAGAATCCATACTTGGCGCAGAACACCTTGGACAGGCACAATTGAAAATGTTTGTGGACAAACATTTGTGTGAACCTCCAGATAGTGACCAGCACCTGAACCTGAAATCACCCATTCGAAAGAACAAAGCCAAGACATTTGCCTCTTTGTATGAAGTTGTGCAACTTTCCAAGAACAAGCAAAACACCATCAAAGTGGACAGGCAGATTCTACAAAGGCTCATCACAGCTTACAGAGCAGGTCGTAAGGTAGATCTTGACAATATCCTCCAGCATGAGCTCATGCCCATCCCGCCATCTCTGGCCACAACTAACGGGAGTCTACATTCCACCAACAAGTCTGTGTTAGCAAATATACTGACGAAACAAGTTAAAACGGCTGTGGGGCGGCTTTGGCTCAGGGGTAGAGCGGGTCGTCCAATGATCGAAGGGTTGGTGGTTCGAATCCCGCTCAAGCCCATGTCCATCCCATCGCCGTTGTGTCCTTGGGCAAGACACTTAACCTACTTGCCTCGTATGAATGTGTATGCATGTGAATGAATGTTGGTGGTGGTCGGAGGGGCCGTAGGCGATGATTATTCGCCGCGCTTCCGTGAGTCTGCCTCAGGGCAGCTCTGGCTGCAATTGTAGCTTACCACCACCGGTATGACTGTGTATGAACGAATAATGGACTCTGTGAAGCGCTCTGGGTGTCATGAAGAGCGCTATATAAATCCAAGCCATTATTATTATTAAAACCCCTGCCGATCTTACCCTTCAGGGACCCAGCTGCCTGGTCATTGATGGCCAAGCTCTGGTAATGGCACTCGGAAAGCCACCTGACACTACAACATTTGGTGACTATGCCAACAAGTTCACTGACACCGTGTTGAAGATGGGAGCAAAATACCAGAGGGTAGATGTCGTCTTTGACAGATACCATGACCAATCCATCAAAACAGGCACAAGGGTGAAACGCAAACAGCGCCATAGACCAGTACGTCATGAAATCAAAAGCAAGTCTGTTCCACTTCCTGCCGATTAGTCGAGCTTCATGGCCCTTGAAGACAACAAATCAGATATCGCTCTCAAACCACCTGATAGAACACAGCCCGGATTATGAACCTGTAGTTGTAGTATCAGGGAGGTTTACTGAAGCGACAACTGTCAAGTCAACAGATCCAGATCTTGAAGTCTCCTCTCTTGAGTGCTGACCATGAGGAAGCTGATACACGTCTGATTTTCTCATCCAGGCTCCAGTAGAAACAATCGTTGTGTCAGCGCGTGACACAGATGTGCTGCTTCTACTCTTGGCTCACTATGACAGAATCCGATGTACGCATCTCTACATGAAAGCTGGGACATCGAAGGATCCAAAATATTCTGGTAAAAAGCGGGGAGGTGGAATAGCTTTCATGTTGAACAACAATTGGTGTGATCCAGGCAACATGAAGGAGCTTTCAAACCACTGCTCCCCAAACCTGGAGTATATATCCATCAAGTGCCGGCCATTCTTTCTCCCGAGAGAATTAACGTCGGCCATTCTGATCGGAGTGTATATTCCACCACAAGCAAACACAGGCGACGCGCTCTCCAAGCTCCACGACGAGGTAAACAAGCTCCAAGCAGCTAACGTTGACGACGCTGCTATTTTGGTTGTGGGTGATTTCAATAGTGCTAATCTGAGAAAAGTGCTGCCAAACTTCTACCAGCATGTGACTTGTTCTACCAGAGGCGGGAACATTTTAGACTATTGCTACTCGCAATTTAAGAGTGGGTACAAATCACATGCTGCCAGTCCTTTCGCCAAGTCAGATCACGACCCCATCTTTCTTGTACCGCAGTATAAACAAAGTCTCAAGCGCATTCCTGTAGTATCGCGAGAGGTGAAGCGCTGGACGGTGGCGTCGGAGGAGACGCTCCAAGCTGCACTAGAATGTACAGACTGGGGGGTGTTCCGCGATAACACAGATAATATTAATGACTACACGGAAACAGTGCTGGACTTTGTTTGTACTTTGGTAGAAGAAACAATCCCCTCTACCACAATTAGAGTTTACCCAAACCAAAAGCCATGGGTAGACAAATCTGTCCACGAAGCTCTGAAGGCGCGCACCTCAGCATACAACGCCAGGCTTGTGACAGGCAACATGAATGACCACAAGGTGGTGAGATACAATGTTAGGAGGACAGTAATAGAAGCAAAAAGGCGCTACAGGGATCAAATTGAACTTCAATATGAACAGGCTGACTCTAGAGCTATGTGGCAGGGCCTCAGAACGATGACAGATTACAAAGGCACCTCCCTCAAACTGAACAGTGACATCCAACTGGTAAATGATCTCAATACCTTCTATGCGAGGTTTGAGGCTGGGAATAACAGCACCAGCCTACAAACCACTGCAATGGAGGGGGGGGGCACTGCTGATGGAGACTCAGTGTTCAGGATAACAGAACATGATGTGAGGAGGACGTTTAAGAAAGTGAATATCAGGAAGGCAGCAGGACCGGACAGTATCCCTGTTCCTCCCTCCCCATCAACCTGGACCCCCTGCAATTTGCATACCGCCCCAACAGGTCCACGGAGGACACCATAGCCCATGTGCTGCACACAGCAGAATCACACCTGAACAAGAGGCAGGGGAACTATGTGAGAATGCTGTTCATCGACTACAGCTCAGCATTCAATACCATAGTCCCCTCCAAACTCATAGCCAAGCTCAGGGACCTGGGCTTGAACTATGACCTCTGCCAGTGGGTCTTGGACTTCCTGACGGGCAGGTGGTGAGAGCAGGCAACTGCACCTCCTCATCCATCACTCTCAACATAGGGGCCCCCCAGGGCTGTGTCCTGAGTCCCCTCCTCCACTCCCTGTACACACATGACTGTGTGGCACAGCGGAACAACAACACAATCATCAAATTTGCTGACGACACAGTAGTGGTGGGCCTGATCTCTGCAAACGACGAGAGGGCCTACCTGGAAGAGGTTAAGGTTCTAGCGGGATGGTGTCAAGAGAACAGCCTCTCCCTGAACGTCAGCAAAACAAAGGAGATGATTGTGGACTTTAGGAGGTCGGGGTCAGGGACTACAGCCCCCTCAGCATCGACAGGGCACCGGTTGAGAGAGTGAACAGTTTTAAGTACCTCGGAGTCCACATATCCGAGGACTTGACATGGACCACACACATTGACAGTGTTATCAAGAAGGCACGACAACGCCTCTACTTCCTTAGGCGCTTAAGGAAGTTCAACGTGAGTCAGAATATCCTCAAGAACTTCTACTCATGCACAATAGAGAGCATCCTGACTGGCAATATCACCTCCTGGTTTGGGAATAGCACTGCACAAGACCGCAGCAGACTACAGAGTGGCCCGTTCAGCCGAACGCACAATTGAAGGTGGGCTTCCCTCTCTCCAAGACATTTACAACAAGCGGTGCATGGGCAAGGCTAAGAGAATAATCAAAGACTCCAGCCACTCAAACAACTGCCTCTTTGAACTGCTGCGATCAGGCAAGCGATACCGGAGTCTCATGGCAAGCACAGAGAGACTCAGAAGGAGCTTCTATCCCCAGGCCATCAGGATGCTCAATGAATGAACAATGAACAATAAGCAAACCATCAACACACCCACAGCGCACATACACTCACTTAAATAAACAACACACTGTAGCACCCACTTTATTATCTAACACACTCTCAGGAGCAACACAGAAAGAAACATTTCATGCAAAGTATTCTGTATTCTGTATGACAACTAATAAAGAAACTTGAACATTCACTTATATTGATATGGTAAAATAATATTTTTATTTTATTATATTATAATCTATTCTATTCTATTCAGGAAAAGTGGCATTGGATGAATCATGCAACTGCAAGACACCTGCGACACCCGCCTGAATACGATTGAGGACTGACAATAAATTACTGTACCTAAGCTACTGTACGCATATTAAGGACTATCTAATTTGCATAAATGGCATGTTGATTAAAAAAATTCAAGAGAAAAGAGTTTGATGAATAAATCCATGGCCTGGGATCATCCTGCTTTTCTTTCTTATTTGGTTGATGAGTTATGCATCAATAACGACCACCGTTTCTGCTATAAATATGAGTTTCAAGCAACATTTTCACAACTGATCTAAAATCAGGATATGATTTTAAATTCCTCATGTATGCAAACATATAAAAACACATTTCATTCATGTTTCTACCTTGTTTAGTCAAAAAGATATGCACTTAAATAGATTTCAGCCTGGCGCTGGCGGCCATGTTGGATTTCTCTATTTTGAGGCCTTATTTGACATTTTTGAGCTTGGTATACAGCAGATTTGGATTCAGCACCCCTTAATACCCCTAGAAATGTTGTGTACCAAAAATAAACACGAAATGCCTTCAGGGTTATGATTTTCTGAAAATTGACCCTGTCTACATATCCTAACATGTCTCTCTCTCTCTCTTCTCTCTCCCACTTCTCTCTTTCTCCCTCTCTATTTCTCTTCTCTCTCGTCTCTCTCCTCTCCTCAGTTCATCCTGTGCACGATGTCCGTCTGAGTGGATCTCTCCGTCTACTCTCTGGTTCTGGAAGTGTTCCCCTAAATCGCCAAAAGCCTCTGCCCAAGATGAAAAGTTAGCCACACTAATCGTACCGTGCAGCACCATTAGAAACCCACCGTCCCCCCCCCCCCCCCCCCCAAGACCGTGAAGTATTGGTGTGGATTTCTTCAGAGCTCGTCGAAAAAACAACAACAATGTAAAAACGAGGTTGAAACCGATGTTATGCTAGCAGCGCATACCCGGGTGGGGGGGGGGGGGAAGCGTCCGCCGCAACTCTGCGCAGACCTGCCAAAAATGTTCATAAGCGGCTTAAATTTGGGGGAAATTGAAGATCGTGTGCTGCGTGGGTTCCTGCACGCTTCAGGCCGACCCACCGAGGAGAAGAGCTGTTGCAGGTGGACATTTTATAGTAGGGTTGAATATACAGCCGCTGTAGTATCTCTGAGAACCATGGGTTTCTTTGCTGCGTCGTACAATTATTGTGGGTAATCTTAAAAAGGGATAGTTCTCATTTAAATACATTTTTATTTGACATTAAGTGATATGAAATACTTTGCCCCGTTGTCGAATCGATGCTTAACCGTTCGTTTACTTACCGAGTCCCCGGGGGTCGGGGTGGAAGTTCTGGTCGGATTTACGAGTGAACCGGGAAGATTCAAGTATAGAAGAATCGAGCGAGGACCGCCGTGTTCCGTTGTGGACGGTTAAAAACCTTCATCTGCATGTCGTGGTGTGGATTAACCGCTTTTTAGTTCAGTGCACCGCCCCTCTCTTAGCTTCCCGGTTCGCTTAGAACCCCATCTGAAGAACTCCAAACACAGGACTCTCATTAGTAAGCTAACAGTTGTCCATCGATTACACTGAAAAAAAACAAAAACAATCCCTTTGAATTTTTCGCCAGTGGCTACATTCATAGAGAAGATACTTCCGGAGACCAGAGGGGGGGGGGGGGGGGGGCCGAGCCCTACGGAGCTCTGTGACATGACGACAAGGGTGTTTAACCAACCAATCGATGGGCTTCTCTGGACCGCAGTCTCGGAGAGGGGGGAAAGGGAGGTCGGGACATGTTACCGAGTGAAAGAGGCGTCGCCACTCGAGAGTAACCCATCTACCGCTTACCTGCTTGCTGTAACGCTTAATCCATGTGTGCTGCCACGGGGGTCAGGCTGAACTGAAGACGTGTATCGCATATAGAGACACTCGCTAAATGTATCTGCTTGTTTAAATATTGTCGCAGGAGTGAACCAGTTCTAGATCTTGTACTTTGTAGGTGAGGGTTCAAAGGATTCGACTGGTCAGTAAAAGGTGCCCAAAACGTGCCATTATATAACCTCTGAATGTACGGTCCCATGTTAGGGCTTTTAAATGCCGCCAACCATATACGTGCCGTTTACAAGAACCACTGATATTTAACTTGACTAACATTGATGATACCTCCGTTTAATCTAGAGACCAACCTTTTTGTGTTTTATATTACTGTTAGATTGGAAGCGTCTCGATCTGAGGTGTGGGTGATTTCCTGTTAACAGATTCTCACATGCGTTCATTTGTGTGATGATCATGTTTTTCTTTTTCATAGCGATTCAAATAACCTTTGATTAAAAATCCTAAATTAATAAATTACTTTCAAATGATCATAATAGCATGGATTATATTTTAGGTAATATGCTTTGATGTTGGAATTTGATTTACAACTCGGGCTAAGGAACACTGTGCTTAAAGAAATATGCACTGATAAACATTGGTATTAATAATTAGGTCGGGAAAAAGACACCGTCGGCTATAGCCATTTAGTTGTGATTGACCCCTCTCAAACCCCGCCCTCCTTTCTTGGTCCTCCAACCACAACTGTCGCTTCCCTTGTCCAAGGGAAGCAACAGATGTGATTGGAGGATTGAGAAAAGAGGGCAGGGTTTGAGAGGGGTCAATTTGGCAATCCAATTTCTTCTGTTTTTCCCTCCTTTTTTATTTTTCTTAATCTGTGATTGAAACTTTTAGTTTCAGCATGAACAATGCCAAGTCTTTGAGGCAGATTGCAATGAGTTCAATCCTCATCATGTCCTCAACGAACGTTATGGGAAAAGTCATATTTTGTTATCCACAATAAACTCATTTTTATACTCTGTATGCATTCTGTTTATTTAATTTATACAATTGCGCAAATGGTTCAGTATATGTACACAATATATTTAATTTGTTTTAAATACAGTTAGGAACAGAAACATTCAAATTAGCTGTTAAGTGTTGCATTGTATAAAATACAGTGGCAAACATTAAAAAAAAAAAATGCATAAAAACAATTGTGAACAGCACTAGATTTAAAAAGTGACATTTATATCCAGTACAGCGAGTTCTCTAATCTCTGTGCAAAAGTTTGCAAATCCCATGAAAGTTCAGTAGATAACTCTACAGGCATCAGACAAGTCCAGGCAAGTTTTCAGCAACTTTTGTTCCACATCGGTGCTCGGGTAAGAAGAATGCTGAGGATGAAGAAATAATAATAACAACACCCCACATTTTGCTTTGTACCCGACCCGTTGATATCGCCGCGGTTCGTTAATGGGTTCTCAAAAGAAGAGATGGTAGTGTTTCCCGCCTGGCTCGTGTCAAACTAGAAGGATAGGACGAGGATGCTGAAGCGGAGGCTGGTTTTCGAACGGCTTTGTGCCGCCGCCGACTCATCCTCGTCTTTATCGCTCCAGATGTCGACCGTGCGATGAACACAATTAACATTACTCACCATCTCTGAATCCCAAATGATCTGAAAACTTAAAACCCAGAGTATTTTAAATAAGCAGTTGAGACATTTCATTGTTCTTACACCTCAAACCTTACCAACCATTTCATCACTTGTGCATTATGGTGCGAGGTGCTAAGAGAGTGTGTGTGTGGGGGGCTAGGGAAAGGCAGTCTGTGTGGACAGTTTGTTTAGAATAGGGGGGGAGGGGATTGTATTAAATATGGCCAATTAATGATCTCACTCAGTTCTCCTAATCTACCCCACAATGCCAACCGTGTAGCATCCTCTTTAGCTAGCTTTAGTGCTAACATTTACTACCAGAGATTGGAGCTAATGTCAACCACCACACGTTGCAGCTAGCTACGGCCATCTCGCTAATGCTCGCTAACGGCCAAAGGGGATCCTTTGCATTGTGGTATAGATGGACAATTTGTGACGCCGTCAAACCATGGAGGCTCTATCAAGAGACGGGAAGGAACCGAGAACTCCCTGGCTACTTCCGTCACCAGCTCTATCGGAGACGGGAAGGAAGGAACCGAGAGGCATGGTGGAACTCCCTGGCTACTTCCGTCACCAGCTCTGGGAACATAAGCAGACCTGGGTCTCTACAAAATGAATGGAGTGAGACAAAATAGCTTATACTAGTAAAAGTAGAGGAGGTTTATTTGCCACGTTTAGGGTCTTAGAAAACATGTTGACGTTTTAAATTTGGAATATCATTCAGTGGATCTTTTTGAAGAGATCTTATATTTTGGGTGCATACCGACGTTCCTGTTACCTACGCAGTTGGTATGTCAGTTTCTCTAATGACGTGTGTTGAGTTCTCGGTGAGGACATCGCCTCCCATTAACTTTCCCAACCGTCTTCCCTCCTTTGCTGTATCCAGCCTCGTTGGTACCATCTTTGAACATGGGCGCAGCCATACTTAATACGGTCCCTCATAGACAAAGTGGATGGCAGTGAAGTGTCAAGAGTTCATCTGGCATCTCGGTACACAGCATATACCTCCGTTATTCAAGTGGGCAGTAGAATTATAGAATTATAAGAGGATGAGCCACAGGCAGTACAGCCCTGGTAGATGACGCTACTTCTCACAAAGGGGTTTGCGGTGAAGCCATTTTCCAAATGTTTCCATGACAACGCCGACTCCGCCGTCTTATAATTCTTAGGCAGTAATCTGTGTGTGTAGCTACTATTACACCGGTTAATCTCTGAGAACTTGAAATCAATTTGCGCTATTGAACGATTTGAAATCAATTTGGCAGTATCGGTTGAAATCAAAACAATTTGGAATGGATATTGAATATTGATGAAAATACCCTTGGACATTGGGTTGACTTCAATGTTATTGGCCCAATGTGTTGTCCGTCATTAAGATATTTTATTTGCTACATATGGAGGATATGTGTCATGTATCACCCCCCCCCCCCCCTCCCTACACACAATATTTATTTTGAATCCAGGGTTTAAAAAACATAATTAAACAAGGTACATAGAGAAATAATGGCAAATTATTTAGAAAAATAACCCATTATTTCTAAGTCTCTCTTCATGAGTTCTTACATATCAATACTTCTCACAAACAGGTGATTTGAGACCCTTTTATAATAATTATGTTGCCAGGTTCATTCTCCATGCAATATGTGACTTTGTGTTGGAATTCATGTAAGTATGTTTTAAAACTAAAATGACTAATTCATTTTTCAACATGCAGCTCAACCCTTATCCGTTATTTTTTTTTAATTATTGTCGGGTACATTTACATCGTAGTGTAGAAAAGCCTATTCTTTTGTTGCATTGGATGTACGGTAGGATTTATATATAATTAATAAAGGCTAAAACAGGCTAATAAAGCTAAGGCTATAGAAGGCTAAGCTTCTCGCTCAGCCCAATGAGCTTTTTTTCTCGACTTTTTCTGATATAGTACCATACTTTTTCTGATATAGTACCATACTTTTTCTGATATAGTACCATACATTTTCTGATGCAGTACCATGCATTTTCTGATATAGTACCATACTTTTTTCTGATATAGTACCATACTTTTTCTGATGCAGTACCATGCTATTCCTGATATGGTACCATATACCTTTTCTGATATGGTACCATTGCAGTAATGTTTTTCTCTTGGCTGGATATTTTCTTTTACTTTACAAAAATGGATTCTTCAAGAATATAATGGAAGACTTTCAAGCATGCATGCACAAAGGAGTTTACCCATAACATTTGTGTGGGTTAGCCGCAGTTCTTTCTCCCAACTGTGAAAGGTATTCAAGATGCCCAGGGGTCGTGTCCAGGGGTCGTGTCCAGGCAACTCAAATAACTCATGAGGACCATTGATTACATAAAGTCGGTACTATGCCGTTAAATGGTGGTAATACGGTGTCATGTTAAAAAATTACACTAAATATACAGCTATCTTTAAGCATGGTCTTTCAAATCAACCACGGTTCTTTCAACCCTTATGAAGTGTTGTCGTGTTTTTGGACGGGGGGAAAACAATGGCTTTTTGGACGGGGGGAAAACAATGGCTGATTTGGAAAAGCACAGCAAACAAAGCAACGCCTTTTAAAGATCTGGAGGTAGCCTACAACCAAACAGCAGATTCATTTTTGTTCTTCTCTAGGTAAAATAACTGAAATACCCAGAATATTTTCTCATTACATAGTTGGAAACCAACCGTAATGTTCTATGTGGGGCGTAATATAGGCTATGTTTGTCATTATTGCTGTCATAGTGCTACGGGACTTTTAACACATCTACATGCCTGTGCATGAATATTATTACTTTGTATGAGGGCAGCACAATTCTTTTTATATTTCAAATTAAACAAGTGATCCTGTTGCACTTTGATATCTACGGAATATACGGTCCGTCTTCTACCAAACAGTCGTGTGTGTGGATGGAGTGTATACAGGCGATGGGCTGACTGTGTGACATAGAATAATATTAGTTGTTAGCCAAGTCAGCTCGTCGTCGTCGGCTAAACGCGCTACACGGCGCCCTGTTGGGAGTTGGTGACGTGAGTTTGTCGAGAGGATAAAAGAGCTCTCGCTCGTCAGCCGCTTTGACGAGCGATAGAAATGCCTTTTTTGAAAGAGTTCTTCAAGTAGCTTTTTCCCTAAGCGGGAGGTTCTTACAAAAAACGAGGCTTGTTCGCTACAGTCTGTTAAGCATGCCAGCATCACACACCTGATTGCCCAGTGAGTCGTTATCGTGTGTGTGTGGAACATGCAATCGAAAATAAATCCACATTTTTTTTTGAAAAAAGAAAGTTACATGCATATCTCTTTTAGAAAGAGCACGTCGGGTGCCTTGTGTCTCTGGCAGTGTTTATATTTGAAATATGTACAAGGTAAATGGTTACTATACATGATATTAATAATATAGTGTATAAATAGCTCTGTATAAATGGACTTTATACATCTAAATCAGAGACTTGGAGAAGGGTGGGTATTCTGAAAAGGAATGGAAGAAAGTCAGCAGTGTATTTACTTTTTTTTTTCTTTTTCTATTTTTTTTCCTTTTGCATATTCAGTCTCTTTCTTAGACCCTGAGTCAAACTTGAGAGAAGACCTCCAGTTTTATTTCCCGTAGCGTCAAAAGGGGGTAGTTGGGGGGGGGGGGGGGGGGTGTGAGGAGCCCAGAAGAGAGGCCTACTTCCCTGGAAGCCCTGGGTCAGAAACTGGCCTTTGGAGCTCCATGGGTCTTGGGCTGCTGGACGGGGCGTCGGGGAGCGAGGCTTGCCGAACTGACAGGAAGAGGGATCTAGGTTGTTGCTGTTGTTGCTGTTGCTGTTGTTGCTGTAGCTCTAGACTAGAGTCCATTTTGTTCAGTGTGTGTCTGTGCTCCGTGTCCGTGTCCCTCTCTAGCAGTCCGGCAAAACTCCCGCCTGGAAGAGTCTCTGTGGGTAGTAGGAGGACCGGCGAGGATTCTTTGGAATTATTCTGCAACTTCTCGGAGTCGGGCGTCTGAAAGAGAAAAAGGGAACAACAGTGACGACCACCAAAAGGTAATGGACTTGACAACTGAGTAAAACGAGAAGTAACGGACTTGACAAAACCGTGAAATAGCGAGAAGCGATGGACAGTGACAACTACACACAGCACCGCAATACCGACCGAGAGCAAAGATGTACAAAAAGATGTACAGTGCAGTAGGCCTACTTGCATTATGGAATATGGTATTTAAACAAAACACAGGTGAGCAAATGGCTAAGACGTTGTTAGCCCTCATACACACCTACAGTATGTTTTGAGGTATTGTACTTTGGAATTAACTACCTCTGCCTACCAAGCAAAGTCAAACTAAAAGTATTTTTTAAAACAAAGGTAAAGGCTCAACTAAGGGAAGAGCAACTGGCCCAGCAGCCACAGGGCAGGATGCGTGAATACTTTCGGCAGCCAACATGCCCTTCCGCGTTGCTCTGATTGGCCGAGCGCGCGCATGAGCCGCAACAAGCTCGCCAGCCTCCTCAGCCGCTTAACGCAATTTATACAAATGGGAGTATTGATTACGCCGTAACGAATCATTAAAAAAAATTACCGTTAACTGGAATATGTTGTTTCTTTACACATATGTTGGATTATGTAATTGGTTTGTCATGACAAACTAATAAAAAATCGCAAATTAACTGGTGGCTACAACAACACACAGTAACTACATGCATCATTGTTTACAATGAACGGTGGGGCTGTTGTTGTAGCCACCGGTTAATTCGCGATTTTTTATTGGCATGTCAGCACAGGGAGCATTTTCACCTGAATGTCATTGAACCAGGAACTCTACAATGTTAATTTTTTTTTAAAGATTCATATGAATAACCACAATGACAATTTCTACCGCATTCCTCCAATCTCAGATTTGAATGGATGAATGATCAGTCTGTAGTGGCCAGCGTCCTCTTCTATGCTGTGGCATGCTGGGGGGGCTACATCAACTCGAGGGACGCCAACAAACTGAACAAGCTGGTGAAGAAGGCTAGCTCCGTGGTGGGAGTCGAGCTGGTCAGACTAGAGGTGGTGGCAGAGAGGGGGATGAGAAGGAAGCTGGCTGCTATCCTGGAGAATCCCTCCCACCCCCTCTACGACGAGCTAGTCAAGATGAGAAGCACGTTCAGTCACAGACTCATACCCCCCCCAACACTCAACTAACCGCCTCGGCCAGTCCTTCATACCAGCGGCCATCGGGCTCCACAACAGTGGGCAGGGACCGCTGCCAGACATCCAACTACTAGGAACCTAGTAGCTGACTCCCACCTAAAAGGACAATATACTACCTCATGCATACCGCACCTTATGTGAATACTGTATACTTCATCAGATCATATATTTAGCATTTTTAGATTATATATTAGATTAGATTTAGATTATTGGATTATTAGATTATATATTGTAACTATTTATTGTAGGGCAAATATAACTGAGAGGGCGTACATACCCCCATCTCGCACCTTGTTGCCCATATGCCACATGTCCAGAGTTAATTATATTGATTTGTTATATTGTTTACACTGCTTTTTTATTATATTTTATTTTTGACTTCTCCACTCTACTATAATTATGTCACCTGTACCATGTCTTCTACTACCTGTACCTCCCCTCCCCCCTCCCCATGCTGCTATGATGCCTGCATTTCCCCAAGGGGATCAATAAAGGAATATCTTATTTTTTCATTACATTTATACAGCGCTTTTCTAGACACTCAAAGGCTCCCTATCACCGTGACATTGTTACCAGGGGTGTAACGGTACACAAATACCACGGTTCGGTACAGTTGGGGAAAGTTTGGCTTTCCACGTTCCACTCAGGGGTGATGTAGTGTGCAGTAACTAACTGTACTTGTAGAGCTGTTCGCCACACTATGAGACTATGCTAAATTACAGGTAATCTCTCAGTGTTGTGTGTGTAACTTGAACGAACACCCGGCCCTTTGCGCAAATGATATTTTGGGAAGAGGTGAACTTGGAATTTTGAATAAAATTATGCACGCAAAAAAAAAAGTTCTGCATGTGCGGCCGTTAGTGGTTAACATGCCGTTGTATTCGTTCGGTACACAGACGTACTGAACCTAAGGTCCAGTACTGAAACGGCTCGGTACGTGTACCTTTACACCCCTAATTGTTACTGACAAGTCCAGAGGACAGAGTGCTCCCCGCTGGACGACAACAACACCACTTTCGGCCTTGACCGGGCCTTGAACCGGTGATGTTACAATCGCCTGTTTTATAGTAACACTACTATAGTGTTGCATTTATTTATTTTACATTTTATTTTGGATTTCATGGTGTTTTTGTGTTTTGTTCTTGATTTATTGTGATGTTTCTTCTTGACTTGTTTAAAGAAGACGTGTCCGGCCCATGGGGACATTAACGTGTGTTTTGTCGGGTCTTACAAATACATTTGATTTGATTTGATTCCATTGATTAGTCCAGAGCTCTACTCATGTAGCCTCTCTGCTCTACTCATGTAGCCTCTCTGCTCTACTCATGTAGCCTCTCTGCTCTACTCATGTAGCCTCTCTGTTCTACTCATGTAACCTCTCTGCTCTACTCATGTAGCCTCTCTGCTCTACTCATGTAGCCTCTCTGCTCTACTCATGTAGCCTCTCTGCTCTACTCATGTAGCCTCTCTGCTCTACTCATGTAGCCTCTCTGTTCTACTCATGTAGCCTCTCTGCTCTACTCATGTAGCCTCTCTGCTCTACTCATGTAGCCTCTCTGCTCTACTCATGTAGCCTCTCTGCTCTACTCATGTAGCCTCTCTGCTCTACTCATGTAGCCTCTCTGCTCTACTCATGTAGCCTCTCTGTTCTACTCATGTAGCCTCTCTGCTCTACTCATGTAGCCTCTCTGTTCTACTCATGTAGCCTCTCTGTTCTACTCATGTAGCCTCTCTGCTCTACTCATGTAGCCTCTCTGCTGCTCTACTCATGTAGCCTCTCTGCTCTACTCATGTAGCCTCTCTGTTCTACTCATGTAGCCTCTCTGCTCTACTCATGTAGCCTCTCTGTTCTACTCATGTAGCCTCTCTGCTCTACTCATGTAGCCTCTCTGCTGCTCTACTCATGTAGCCTCTCTGCTGCTCTACTCATGTAGCCTCTCTGCTCTACTCACGTAGCCTCTCTGTTCTACTCATGTAGCCTCTCTGCTCTACTCATGTAGCCTCTCTGCTCTACTCATGTAGCCTCTCTGCTCTACTCATGTAGCCTCTCTGCTCTACTCATGTAGCCTCTCTGCTCTACTCATGTAGCCTCTCTGTTCTACTCATGTAGCCTCTCTGTTCTACTCATGTAGCCTCTCTGCTCTACTCATGTAGCCTCTCTGCTCTACTCATGTAGCCTCTCTGTTCTACTCATGTAGCCTCTCTGTTCTACTCATGTAGCCTCTCTGTTCTACTCATGTAGCCTCTCTGCTCTACTCATGTAGCCTCTCTGTTCTACTCATGTAGCCTCTCTGTTCTACTCATGTAGCCTCTCTGTTCTACTCATGTAGCTTCTCTGCTCTACTCATGTAGCCTCTCTGCTCTACTCATGTAGCCTCTCTGCTCTACTCATGTAGCCTCTCTGCTCTACTCATGTAGCCTCTCTGCTCTACTCATGTAGCCTCTCTGTTCTACTCATGTAGCCTCTCTGTTCTACTCATGTAGCCTCTCTGCTCTACTCATGTAGCCTCTCTGCTCTACTCATGTAGCCTCTCTGCTCTACTCATGTAGCCTCTCTGCTCTACTCATGTAGCCTCTCTGCTCTACTCATGTAGCCTCTCTGCTCTACTCATGTAGCCTCTCTGTTCTACTCATGTAGCCTCTCTGTTCTACTCATGTAGCCTCTCTGCTCTACTCATGTAGCCTCTCTGCTCTACTCATGTAGCCTCTCTGTTCTACTCATGTAGCCTCTCTGTTCTACTCATGTAGCCTCTCTGTTCTACTCATGTAGCCTCTCTGTTCTACTCATGTAGCCTCTCTGCTCTACTCATGTAGCCTCTCTGTTCTACTCATGTAGCCTCTCTGTTCTACTCATGTAGCCTCTCTGTTCTACTCATGTAGCTTCTCTGCTCTACTCATGTAGCCTCTCTGCTCTACTCATGTAGCCTCTCTGCTCTACTCATGTAGCCTCTCTGCTCTACTCATGTAGCCTCTCTGCTCTACTCATGTAGCCTCTCTGTTCTACTCATGTAGCCTCTCTGTTCTACTCATGTAGCCTCTCTGTTCTACTCATGTAGCCTCTCTGTTCTACTCATGTAGCCTCTCTGCTCTACTCATGTAGCCTCTCTGCTCTACTCATGTAGCCTCTCTGCTCTACTCATGTAGCCTCTCTGCTCTACTCATGTAGCCTCTCTGCTCTACTCATGTAGCCTCTCTGCTCTACTCATGTAGCCTCTCTGCTCTACTCATGTAGCCTCTCTGTTCTACTCATGTAGCCTCTCTGTTCTACTCATGTAGCCTCTCTGTTCTACTCATGTAGCCTCTCTGCTCTACTCATGTAGCCTCTCTGCTCTACTCATGTAGCCTCTCTGCTCTACTCATGTAGCCTCTCTGCTCTACTCATGTAGCCTCTCTGTTCTACTCATGTAGCCTCTCTGCTCTACTCATGTAGCCTCTCTGTTCTACTCATGTAGCCTCTCTGCTCTACTCATGTAGCCTCTCTGTTCTACTCATGTAGCCTCTCTGTTCTACTCATGTAGCCTCTCTGTTCTACTCATGTAGCCTCTCTGCTCTACTCATGTAGCCTCTCTGCTCTACTCATGTAGCCTCTCTGCTGCTCTACTCATGTAGCCTCTCTGCTCTACTCATGTAGCCTCTCTGCTCTACTCATGTAGCCTCTCTGCTCTACTCATGTAGCCTCTCTGCGCCGCCGGACAGATTTGCTCGGGAGAAGCCGCGTGGCGTACGGTACCTGCGGCGGCGAGGCGGGGCCCAGGCCGAGGGCGAGCTCCGTCTGGACGGCGGAGGAGGAGGAGGAGGAGGGCGCCGGCTGGATCCTGATGGCTGGCCTCGGGAACTCCGGGGGGGCGGAGGTGACGGTGCTGTAGGCCGGGGGCCCCACCGTGGTCTGCCTCTGGAGCAGCTGCAGGATGGCCTGGATGTCCGCGGTCATCTGGGACTCTAGTCTGAGGGGTCGTGAGGGAGGCAGAGGGCTCAAATGAGACGGCGTGCGATCACGAGACGTGGCGGTTCTGTATGTGATCACAAAGTAATTAGTGTATATAATTGACCACATCTGCCCAGTTGTACAGCCCTGGCCTATTCCTTTTTTTTTTTTTACTTATAATTGTACTATATTCTATTGTGCTATATTTAATTTAGTTTATATCCCATATCATTTTATTCAACCTCTTACTTACTTACTGGTTCTGTATGTCAAGACATGGTGGTACAAGACCGTTTTCTCTTCATTTTGTGTGTTTTCTTTTTGCACCAATGCCTATAGTGTACTTGCCTAGTGCCTAGTGTACTTGCCTAGTGCCTAGTGTACCACACGCCAACGTTATGGTGGAGGACATTGGTATCTATCTTTGTGTCTGACTCTGGAGAAGACGGTAAGAGCATTTCACATAAAGGTGGCGTGTTCCTTGGGAAATTAGCTTATCGTCGTCTGTAGTGTGGTAGTGAAAGGGTTAACCGTCTGTAGTGTGGTAGTAAAAGGTTAACCTTCTGTAGTGTGGTAGTGAAAGGTTAACCGTCTGTAGTGTGGTAGTGAAAGGGTTAACCGTCTGTAGTGTGGTAGTGAAAGGGTTAACCGTCTGTAGTGTGGTAGTGAAAGGGTTAACCGTCTGTAGTGTGGTAGTGAAAACGGTTAACCTTCTGTAGTGTGGTAGTGAAAGGGTTAACCTTCGGTAGTGTGGTAGTGAAAGGGTTAACCGTCTGTAGTGTGGTAGTGAAAGGGTTAACCGTCTGTAGTGTGGTAGTGAAAGGGTTAACCTTCGGTAGTGTGGTAGTGAAAGGGATAACCGTCTGTAGTGTGGTAGTGAAAGGGTTAACCGTCTGTATGTGGTAGTGAAAGGTTAACCTTCTGTAGTGTGGTAGTGAAAGGGTTAACCGTCTGTAGTGTGGTAGTGAAAGGTTAACCTTCTGTAGTGTGGTAGTGAAAGGGTTAACCTTCTGTAGTGTGGTAGTGAAAGGCTAACCGTCTGTAGTGTGGTAGTGAAAGGGTTAACCGTCTGTAGTGTGGTAGTGAAAGGGTTAACCGTCTGTAGTGTGGTAGTGAAAGGGTTAACCGTCTGTAGTGTGGTAGTGAAAACGGTTAACCTTCGGTAGTGTGGTAGTGAAAGGGTTAACCGTCTGTAGTGTGGTAGTGAAAGGGTTAACCGTCTGTAGTGTGGTAGTGAAAGGGTTAACCTTCGGTAGTGTGGTAGTGAAAGGGATAACCGTCTGTAGTGTGGTAGTGAAAGGGTTAACCGTCTGTATGTGGTAGTGAAAGGTTAACCTTCTGTAGTGTGGTAGTGAAAGGGTTAACCGTCTGTATGTGGTAGTGAAAGGTTAACCTTCTGTAGTGTGGTAGTGAAAGGGTTAACCGTCTGTAGTGTGGTAGTGAAAGGGTTAACCGTCTGTAGTGTGGTAGTGAAAGGCTAACCGTCTGTAGTGTGGTAGTGAAAGGGTTAACCGTCTGTAGTGTGGTAGTGAAAGGGTTAACCGTCTGTAGTGTGGTAGTGAAAGGGTTAACCGTCTGTAGTGTGGTAGTGAAAACGGTTCACCCTTTCACTGTGACTATACAGAAGCCCTTTCACTGCCACACGACAAATTGTTAACCCTTTAAGTACCACACTACATAAGGTTAACCCTTTCACTACCACACTACAGACCTTCCGTATCTCCTTTATATACATTTCTGTATCATGAAGTGGATTTAATAAGTCAAACTATTAAAGATTGACATATTTGACCTGATTTATTGAATTTATTTATGGATCCAAAGACACAACAAATCCAAGGGATGACATGGATGACATGCAAAAGTGACACTTATTTCCAGCATGGTCCCCGATGTTCTGACCAAAGGACTTAATACACAAATAACATATAAAACAACACATAAAGCAAAAGTCCAATACAATAAATCCATATTCTACATATCTAAAAACAAGACAATAACATCCTGACCAAATACCATAAAATAGCGCATTTTTATACCATCATTAAAACAATAATCCAAGTATGACCTGACAGCTATCTGCCACTTTACCCCAAAGATATGAGCAAACCTGACCTTTAAACATTCCTCTAGATTTAATACTAAGTGGAAGTCTGTTCCACGTTGAGATCCCTGTGTATAAAAATGAGCTCTGAGCCACAGACTTAACCCGACCTGGATTCATCTGGTTAGTCTATTTCAAAGAAAGAGCAGATATTCAGTAACCCTCCAGTCACCCTTCAAAAAACTCCCACCTTTCTTCCTAGTGACGGAAACTGCAATCTCATTAACACTTTGAGCGCCATGCCTGGTTTTCCTTTTTACCGGCTGAATGCCACCATCGGCGCCAATGTTAACGTTAATATCGCCTAATCTATGTTTTAAATTATGGCTATGTGTCTAATCTGCCCATCGCATTATCAAAGACTATTTTCCAGTCAGTGCTGTCAAGGCAGATTGTTTTTTTATCGCGTCGTTTCCGTTTCAGAGCAGTTAGAAAAGCCCCCGTTTTGATATAAAAAACAGCCCATTCTGGAGCATTCTATGAAAATCGTCTTTTAGTGGAATATTCCACAACGTTGATATTCGTCGGCCTTTTTATGAATAGTTTTCAAATAAACGCTAGATGATCAATATTATACGTGCACGCAAGCACATTACGGCCGCGCACGGATAATCGCCTCGTTGATTTCCTCTCGGACTTTTACAGTGAAACCGAAAGAAGACATTTCACAAAACAGCCTATATTTTCATCAAACTTACTCTGATTATCCTAACACTGATAACATAGAGTCCTTACCTGACATCAGATGGTATCCAACTGGTATATTCCAATTCCTGATCACCATTCGAAAAAATCGATACGTGTATGGATCCAACGCGATACTGTAGAACTCCATGATCAGCGGGGATCTGAGGTTCCAGAATGAACTGTGGTAAGCCCGGCTGGATCAGTGGACTGGAAAATGTGGAGTACCGGATTTTTTCCCCCATTCATTTTCATTGAGTCCATTCCAAAATCACTTATGTCATCTGGGAGACGACAGGGGGCGCTTTTTTCCACAGTGATCGCCGGCGCCGCTCGGCTATACTCGGGTAGGCTCGGGTGATGCAATATTTTTTCAGATCGCTAAAAAAAATAATAATAATAATTCAGAGAAATCTCGTGAGTGGCTTTCAACCACCTATAAAAAAACACGAGAAATCTCGTGAGTGGCACGGAAAGAGTTAAAAACATATCTTTTTCATGTATTGTTCCAATTTTTTTTCATGAATTTCATTATTAACTTTAGTCCTCACCATACATATAGAATATTTATTCATTTTCAGGATTTTAACAATTTTTTTTAAATTGGGGTTAGGTAACCATAACCCTAACCCTAAAGAAAATAATGGTTAAAATCTTGAAAATGAAGAAATGCACAAACCTCTTGGAGGCCTCATCCATCCTTTTATCATGTTACTTATGAATAATTCTCATTTTAAACTGTACAGGCTGTGTATTAAAAAAATTTGTTTAACATGGGAGTCAACCTGTTAATTTCTGCGACTAGGGTGGAAGGTGTATAAAACACGCTTAATAGTGATTTTTGAAAAGAAACAAACATGGATTATTGTGACTCAAATATGTGATACTGAGCTACTTTCTTGGCATATACATAAAATAAAGCCAACGCTATCCACAAACACACGTGGAAAAAAAAGGCTATTTGACGAGAATTGCGACAAAGGTGCCCGTAGGGTTACGCTTTGTCCTCTCACTGTATATTAAAGGTCTCACATGATGAAAAACGGCTTTCTCCTTTGTATGGATTACAGTCTGTAATGTAATTTAGGTTCCTGGGAAGTCTTCAGATTAACAAGCCAAATCAGGAGAGAACCCCCAGATATTTGTACTTGTTTCAGGAAATCCTGCCAAACCAGATTTTCTTACTGCACTGGTAGATTATTATTCGACCTGTTTCAAGCACATAGCACATTTGCATAACACTAGTTCTTGTTTCTTATTTTTGTCAGACCATTTTTTGCAGCGTAGAGTTCTCTCTCCTGATTGGATAAAGTGGGAAGGGATACCAGGAAATTATTGTTGTGTCACTCAACCAGGCCCAAATGTGTCACACACCTCTCTCTCTCTCTCTCTCTCTCTCTCTCTCTCTCTCTCTCTCTCTTTCCGACACCCTCCCCTCCTTCTCTCACTTTGCTCTGTCTCTTTCATGAAAGATAAGGATATGCCAGCATGACCCCGCCCCCATCTACTACCCTGGTCATTTCTCATATTGTTATATTCATATATTCATAAAGTGGGAAGGGATACCAGGACATTTATTTTGTGTTTACTGCAGAGCGGAGGGACTGAGAGAGAGAGACCCATGATGTTACTGACCAAACACATCAGTGATGGCTGTCAGAATGTAGAGCTACTCTTTTTAACAAGTAGACCACTTATTTTAAACGACAAAATAAGACGTACAGCACCTTTAACCTCTTAAAAAAGTGATGTGGTTAAGAGTGTCATTTTCCTATTTAGTATTTTCAGAGGAGTGGTCAATACTCATTATGAACAGTAGGGGGAGACTCAAAACCACAAGCAGTTCTGAGCAGCAGTGCAGCCCAGGCTACCGGACGGACTCCATTCCCCTCTAGGACACCGTACCCTGGCTCAGGTCTCCCTTGAAAACAGGATACCTCCTCTCAACGGGTCTAGCCCGGTTAAATCAAAAGTAAACACTAAATCATACATGACTATCGTCGTCATACATGCTGGCGAACACGGTATCCATGGTGTTCCACTGCGTCATCATCGCAGACGTCTCGGCGGGCGAACAACAGCTGATTGTAATCAGACAACAGGTGATGCTCATTAAGTGAATGACAGCCGCGGCCAGTGAGCCGTGCCATGTTGGTAGGAAAGTCACGGCCCACCAGGAGAATACTATGAATAGGCCGGCGTGTGTGTGGAGTCACTCACAACGCGACGCACCAACCCCCTTGATTAAAAAATGGCACTACACTACTGGGTCATGGAGCCCCAGGGGGCGCCAGCGAGGGGGTTTGATTAACTTATAGTTATTATGGAGTACACTGACTCAGCACGGTAAAAGAAAGTAAGAATGTCCATTTATAGTGGGGTTGTTATTCCACACCTACAGAGAAACCTGAAATCGATAGTTATGTCATTCTATGTTAAAGCTGCGCTCCGGGTGTTTAGGTGACTAAACTCTGGGGGTATATTAACGTTGTATATGTCCTTAAACCGTTTAATTTCTAGATCTAGAATAATGTGTTTTAGGACTTTAGAATCTGCCATTCGTATACTGCATCTCGAAATACAAGTCTGTTTTTACTTTTATAAACAAACCCGCTGCTGCTGCTGCTGCTACCGAGTCATGTGACGTTCATGTTTAGCGGTCGCACGCGGATAAAAGGCTCAGACAGATCAGGCTCAAAGAAATGTCTTCAGTCTTAATACATCAGTATGTAAACAAAACGAATGGTGAGGAGGCACTGCAGTCAGGCACCTGCGCAGATGGACCTCAAGGAGGGCTTGACCACCTGCTGCTTGTTGACCTCCCAGGCTATGTTCAGACTTTCATGCGACTTTCACTTTAGATTGAATTTTTTTTAATGTTTTTGGTAGATATTTTTATTTGTTTTTGTTACCGCGCAGTTTGGTAGAGAGAGAGAGAGAGAGAGAGCGAGAGAGAGAGAGAGAGAGAGAAGAAGTACGGGAGATAGACGGGGGAAGACATTCGGCAAAGGTCGCCGGGTCCGGGAGTCGAACCCGGGACGGCAGGCGTTGCACCGCAGCGCTGTACGTGGTGCGCCACCCTGGCGCCCCTCTTCTAGATTGACATTTATCACAATTTCCAACGTCCATCTTCTCTATTGTTCATTCGCGTATGCGGGTCAGTTCAGGAGTGTGACGGGTTCACACGCGGGAATCTGATATCGGCCCCATTTAAAAAAAAAATTATGGGAACAGCCAAATAAAAAATAAAAAACGAAATCTGATCTGAGCAATAAATCAGAATTGAGCACTAAAAGGCCTGCCGTGTGAACGCAGCCAGAGACCCCTGTGACGACTCGGCGTGGGGCTGGGTGGCTGGGCCCTGGGTGGCTGGGGGGCTGGGTGGCTGGGCCCTGGGTGGCTGGGGGGCTGGGCCCTGGGTGGCTGGGGGGCTGGGTGGCTGGGCCCTGGGTGGCTGGGGGGCTGGGCCCTGGGTGGCTGGGGGGCTGGGGGGCTGGGCCCTGGGTGGCTGGGGGGCTGGGCCCTGGGTGGCTGGGGGGCTGGGCCCTGGGTGGCTGGGGGGCTGGGCCCTGGGTGGCTGGGGGGCTGGGCCCTGGGTGGCTGGGGGGCTGGGCCCTGGGTGGCTGGGGGGCTGGGGGGCTGGGCCCTGGGTGGCTGGGGGGCTGGGCCCTGGGTGGCTGGGGGGCTGGGCCCTGGGTGGCTGGGGAGCTGGGCCCTGGGTGGCTGGGGGGCTGGGGGGCTGGGCCCTGGGTGGCTGGGGGGCTGGGGGGCTGGGCCCTGGGTGGCTGGGGGGCTGGGCCCTGGGTGGCTGGGGGGCTGGGCCCTGGGTGGCTGGGGGGCTGGGCCCTGGGGGGCTGGGGGGCTGGGCCCTGGGTGGCTGGGGGGCTGGGCCCTGGGTGGCTGGGGGGCTGGGCCCTGGGTGGCTGGGGGGCTGGGCCCTGGGTGGCTGGGGGGCTGGGCCCTGGGTGGCTGGGGGGCTGGGTGGCGCTGGGGGGCTGGGGGGCTGGGTGGCTGGGGGGCTGGGCCCTGGGTGCTGGGGGCTGGGTGGCTGGGGCGGTGGCGCTGGGGGGCTGGGGGGCTGGGTGGCGCTGGGGGGCTGGGGGGCTGGGTGGCTGGGGGGCTGGGTGGCGCTGGGGGCTGGGGGGCTGGGTGGCGCTGGGGGGCTGGGTGGAGGCTTTGGGCGAAGTCTTGGCGGAGGACCGAGGCCTTGTCCAGATGAAAACTATTTAGATATTTTTCGTTTTTTCATTTAAAAAAAGGTTTTCGTCTGGACATGGCCTGTGAGAGTTTTGGTGGGGGGGGGGGGGGGGGGGGGGGGGGGGGAGAAGAAAGCACAGTGGTCTCTGAACAAACACCATCTGTCTCCCTGTCCCACCATCTCTCTCTTATCACTCTTCCTCACAGTCACTCAACCAGGCCCCCACATGTGTCACACACCTCCTCTCTATTTCCGACACCCTCCCCTCCTTCTCTCCACATGTCGCTCTGTCTCTTTCATGAAAGATAAGGATATGCCAGCATGACCCCGCCGCCCCCCCCCCCCATCTACTACTCTGGTCATTTCTCATATTGTGTTATATTCAACAGGTTGTTCACTGTTTATTTTTTCTCTCATATTTTTATATTCAGATCTAATTGTATTGCCTATATTTATGTCTTTCTACTATTACCCTGCCCATACCTGTACCCCCCACACCCCACCCCCCCTCTCCCATGCTGCTATGATGCCCACATTTCCCCCAAGGAGATCAATAAAGGAATATCTTATTTACTTAATTACTTACTTATTTACCTACAGTATGCGATCAGACGCAGTAATCATTGGTATAATATATTACCAATGTATATTTCTAAGCCCTGCTCTTACCACCTTACACCTCATCTATGCTGCTCTGGAACACCAGACCACTCTTAAAGGAACACGCCAACATTTTGGGAAATTTGCTTATCGTCTTCTCCAGAAATGGAAGCGGACAGTGTTCTCAACTTCGGGAGAGGTGTTAGTTGGACAATGCTTATAGGCTAAGCGGCACTGTCCGCTTCCATTCATTGTGCTAAGCTAGGCTAACGTGCAAGCTCATTTCCCAAAATGTTGGCGTGTTCCTTTAACGCACTGCAGCGATTGTCTAGTTCTTCAGGTTCCCCGAGCTAGAACTCATCTTGTAAGGAGTGCTTTTTGTATCGACGAAAACGCTTGCCACGTGACCTAAAACTGAGGGCGTCATCCCTATGTTCCCCGGGTCCTATGTTCCCCGTTTTTTTTTTTAAAGAAAGTGTCCTATGTTCCCCACTCCCGAAATAAAGGTTCTATGTTCCCCGGTCCCACCCGGTCCCAAACGCTCCCGGAAAAAAAGGGGTCCTATGTTCCCCGCTGAAATAAAGGTCCTATGTTCCCCGCTGAAATAAAGGTCCTATGTTCCCCGCTGAAATAAAGGCTCGCCAAATGCTGAAATAAAGGTCCTATGTTCCCCGCTGAAATAAAGGTCCTATGTTCCCCGCTGAAATAAAGGTCCTATGTTCCCCGCTGAAATAAAGGCTCGCCAAATGCTGAAATAAAGGTCCTATGTTCCCCGCTGAAATAAAGGTCCTATGTTCCCCGCTGAAATAAAGGTCCTATGTTCCCCGCTTCAAGAAGACGCTTGCATTGTTACTGTTCACATGTGTGGTGTTACTGTTCACATGTGTGGTGTTACTGTTCACATGTGTGGTGTTACTGTTCACATGTGTGGTGCCGTCGTCGCCGTCACAGTCATATTTACGTGAATATAGGTTGCAATACACGCTTCAAGAAGACGCATGACATTGGGTATATACTAATTACAACAAGACATTAATTAATTGCATTGTTACTGTTCACATGTGTGGTGTTCCGTCGTCGCCGTCACAGTCATATTTACGTGAATACTCTGTCGCTTTTTCGGGAGCCGCAACGGGAGTGGGGGAACATGGGACCCGGGGAACATAGACATGCTCCCAAACTGAGTACTCTTGTCTCTTTTGGACGGTTTAGATTCTTCATTAATGACCGGCCTACGTCGACTAGCAGCACCAGTAATTGCTTTCTCTGATGTGATTTCAGCTGTATTTATTTTTGACTGTGCATTGGAGATTTATTGTATGTTTTAAATTGATTGTGTGTGTGTTTTGTCATCTCAAATGCCATGTGTGTACAGTACACTCTGCACCATTGGAAATGTGGGTCTCTCTCAATGTCTCCCGAGTTGAAATCATAAAAAAAAAGATATACTGTTGTTTTAAATGAGTTTGTTTCCTTTTCTGTTGCCTTCATTCCTCTGAGTTGCCCCCGCGACTGAAATAAACCTGATATTGTATTGCCTATTTATTTATGTCTTTCTATTATTATCCTGCCCATACCTGTACCCCCCCCCCCCCATGCTGCTATGATGCCCAAATGTCCCCAAGGGGAAAAATAAAGGAATATATTATCTTAACCCTTTCACTACCACACCACTTGTTTTATTTTTAGAATTCCTAAGGTCTAAGATGGTTAGTGAACATAAACAACTCTCAAATCCACAAACTAGAGAGCCTAAACTCAAACGTGTGTCACATTCACACTTGACACCAGTGATGCCGAACTGTTCAAAACATTCAAAAAACAAACGTCGTCTGACAGCTTCAAATGAAAATGGTAGAACGGAGAGGAAGTCTTGTCTTGAGGTTTTATTTTTGGGATTGCTGTCATTTCCATGTTCGCATGGATTCTTTTGTGACTTGATTTATGGCTTGTGGCAGAAGCACCCAGGCTGTGTGACGAGGCGCACCTGCTGTCCGCTCAGCGCTGCACGTTGTTTTGTTGATATTGTCGCATCTGGAAATGTCAGATTTCAGAGATTGGAGAAATTGGCCTCTATATATATATCGACAAACGCTGACTTGCCCTACTGCATTTTAGTCGACCTCAACAGTATTTGTTGTATTTTTTTTATCTCCCTCTATCACCTGTAGTTCTGTATCGTTAGTGGCTTAGCTTGGCATCACACTGCACTATCTCGCGTACGTGCACGCGTACTGAATAAACCACAAATGTACCTCTAATACCAGTATTAGTCTGACCACACCCCTCATCAGCTTACCTTCATAAGCAGGTGTGTGGTCACCTGCTCTCCTCCTTCTCGCTTTCACCACAAGGAAGAAGTGCCTCGGTAGATCCCCACACTTGACACCATGATGGAAGAAATTGGATTAGGAACAGCTTGGGAAACAAGGATACGTTGACATCATATCTTTATTTTCTCTCTCACTATTTTCGAGAAAATACGGCGATATTGTCTTCGTACTGGAGTGTCTAGAAGATGATGATCATTCTAAAAACCCTCCACCGGTTTTCGTATTGGGAGCACGCCGCTGCATGCTTCTCAACTGCAGTTCCTTGCTGTGTTTGTTGGGGTGAAACCTGTCAGGCCACAGCTGAACTGTCGGACATGCCGCTGTTGTGAGAAGCGGTGCGTTCCAGGTTGGGTGAGTAGTGTTTGCTGGCGGGCTCCACTTGTCTGTTAGTGCTATGGGGGCTACTTGACAAAGTTTATGGAAACCGGCCCCAGGCTAGGGTCCTTTGTTTAGCCGCCTAGGCGACAGAAGGCCTTGGTCTGGAGACCATTATAGTTTTAACTAGTGGGCCGCGACCATTGACACTGGTGATCCCTGTGTGTTCTGGACGAGTGGATTCTCTCTGTCACCGTGTTAAGGCCCCATCTTTCATATCCAAATGAGAGTATTCCTTCACGAGGGGATATGTGCATGTAATGTGCGATAGCGGCAGATTCATGTGCAAAGTCAGCTACACAGGCCAGTTGGTACTGTGCTGATTCCGCCGGATGTGGTAAAGTCACCGTTGTGAAGCGGTGTTGACATCTTGTTTTCTCTTTTCTCTTAAAAAGTGAGGAGAGGTTCAGAACGGCGGCCTGTCTGGGTGAGTGTTATGTCATTGTTTACATGTTCATAGCTTACGGTTAGCCAGTCAGCTGTTAACTGCTGCGTTAGCCTGCTGGATCGCTGCATGGCCTGCTTAAGGCCTACTATTAGCCAGTCAGCTGTTAGCTGCGGGGCTAGCATGTCGTGGTCGCTAGGTAACGTTAGCTTGCTGCTATGGCCATGGCTGGCGCGGGGTAGCTTAGCTTCTCGCGCGCCGCCGGGAGCTCGCTTCTGATCGCCGTTAGCTTGATGCTATTCTGTTGAACGTGCTTTGATTTTAACATGTTTTACACTCTTGACCGCAACGTCATCCTTGACAGGGGATGTTTCGTCGACCCTGCCCTGAGCCTGGACGGGGATTGCGTCAACAAAGAGGACTGTAGCGACTGGTTGGAGCGGCGACGCTGCCCGGATCGAACAACACAGGACGGCTGTGTTCTACGGTGTCTTGTGACTGCACTTCGCTGATCTGCGTTCCGGGTAGGAACGGGGTTGACCAGACCTCATAACACGTCTTCTGGTTTTACTTTGCTAAATGTATTGTGAATAACGGTGTTTTTTCCCAAGACGTGTGTTGTTGCAATGCATTTAGGATACGTTGCGGGTTATGTGTGAGCTGTTTTTGTCACTGGCAGTTAGCTTCTCCGTGCAGATCGTGATGTATTGATCTGGTTGTTGTGTGAGAAACATCATGGTGTTTATGTGTACCGTGTACTCACTACTAAGGCAACTAACCTATGAAGCTATGCTTGGTGACAAGTGAGTAAAAGAATGTTCTTTCTCAGACTGTAATGACAATGAACAGTGTGTTCACACATTAACAGGTTTTCCTGTTTTAACTGGCCGTATTGAGGGTAAAATAGGAGGATTGTGTTTTCCCCCCCGGTTCCCTGGGGACTTTATCACCTCCTATCAGACATGTTGTGCATTAATTGTGTCTTTTGTGTGGTAGGGATACGATGTAACTCTTAGCTTGATTGCTGAGGTTGTGCTAAATCTGCTGGAGAAACTTATTTCCTAAAGGGAAATTGGTTTGGTTGCTGTCATGTGTGCTTAGCAAGGCCTGTGGTCGATACTAATCAAGAATGATGTATTCTCTCATTGTGAAAAAAACGGCGTTCCTCTGTTGAGTGTTTTTGCCATTTTTTGTAGGTGATGATGGGTTGTGTGTGTCATGTGACCTACAACTGGGTTGTACTGGCCACAGAAGCACATGTGTATGTTGGACCGGGGTTCTTAGAGCCCTCTCTATTCTGTGTTTTTCCTTAGTAAAAATCAGATAGCAGGTTAGCTCATGCGCTGTGTGGAGCTGTGAAACGCTTCATAGAGCTGACTATGACTGTGTCATATTCTCTTTTTGTCGTTACGTCGTATCATGGGTGTGGGGTCGTAAAGGGGTGAACTGGTAACCTTTCCTCTCCCCATTGTTCTGTCGGTCAGGGGTACACCCCCTGTCCTTCAAGGTTCCCGTCACGTGGCGGTTCGGCACGTTACGGGGGGGGGGGGGGGGGGGGGAGGGAGTTCCTGGTCCCACGGCCTGGTATATTGGGCGTGTGCACCGCAGGAATTCCCCCGCCATAGAGTACGTCACCGTGCGCGTCTCTGTTGGTAGGACTTCCGTGTGCTGTTCAGGTCCATGTGATGGATCTGTTTTCAGGGGGGGTGGTCAGGGCTCCTCCTCACCAAGCGCCTATTCAGGCCTTCTGTGAGTTCGGACTCCTTCTTCCATGTGAGGAAGCCTCCATCAGAGTACAGAGCCTTCCTCCTCAGATTGTCAAAGTGAGTGGACCCTCTAGAAGGGTCCTTTTCTATTGTATGTATATTCGATTCAATTCGTTTATTGAGTGTGTATGGGTTCAGTGCCTCTTCCCCGGAGGCCCTAAAACCAGTTTTTTACATGGCTCAAGGTGCAATATATTCTTTTCAATCTGTACAGCTCGCGTGGGAAGTCTCTCTGGGGATCCCCGTCTCTTTCCTATGGGAGGGTGGTGGGATGTAAAAATGTGAACATTTTTTACCCCGGCTGTGTAGACTGGGATACATACTGTTGATGCTTCCTTCTTTCTATTCCAGAAGTGTTGGAGTTAGGGAGTGTCACACCCCTCTTGTCGTTCCCCTGGGCGCCTTGGGGATTCAATGACAGGTCTAAATAGCCTGTTCATTGATGGGGGTGTGTCCCGACGCACGTATAGTGCTAGCTCGCTGTAAACAGGCGATTGACTGGCACGCCTTGGTTGCTTGTGGTTGAAACAGCGTTTTTATAAAGCAACTGAGATGGGGGTTTTTCCTCTTCCGACGACCACATCCCATGACCTGGGTGGGTTGTCGATGGATTCTCGTTCATGTCTGGGGGATGATGACGGGATGGATCTGAACATATGTAGTGGGGTCTCACGCCCTTGGGGTGGGCCACCAGGCGCGGTTCGTCCGAACGTCTGGGTGGCGCCTTCTTTTCATGTTAAGATCAACACGCATATCTGCCCTTCTCCTGGAGTAGGCATGTCGGCGTGGTTAGGGCACGGGACTGGTTCTGGTCACGCTGGTCCAGATCAGTTGAACCCGTTGTCCGCCGGGGATGCAGATCTGCTGTTCTGGTACCCTGAGGGACTTGGGCTTTTTTCAGGGGGAAAAATGCCAGGTCGGTCTGGGTGTCACAGGGTTAAGCGCTATGGAGACCCTGGTTGGGTATGTTTTTACTCAGCACTGTCGTCATGGCTTACAGCCATGCCATTCTGTACGCGCTCGATCTCGTCGGATCTCGGCCGCTACACAGGTTGGTCCTGGTTAGTACTTGGTTGGGAGACCGCCGGGGAATACCAGGTACGGTGTGCTTAGGGGCTGGTTCTCCATTATTTTTCGCTCCTCTCTCACGCATGGCGAAGAGGGGCCTGTGGGGGTGGTTTTTTGACCTCCTCTGGTGACCCTGTGCTTCCCGTACCGCCAGGCCCGGTCCGAAGTGATGTTTGCGACCCGTAGGCCTGGGTTAACCCTTTTTGGAAACTGAAACACTTGTACTGCGGTATAGCCGGTGTATACCCGCAGGTGTGTTTTGGAGTTTTTTCTTGAGGGGTTATAGGAACAACCACCGCATTGGGTAACACCGAGGTGGTTGATTCCCTGGTGTGTTGGAGCAGTGTCAACTCCCGGGTTCACCGTTTGAGGGTGCCCCTGCACGTTCATGACGTCTGCCAATCGTGTCAGCCTTCTCTGCCTCGACCCCTCTGGGTGGGGGTTGTTAAATGGAGGCTTGGTCATGCAACACCGCCAGCTTACGCTCCTTCCGCCGGGGCGGCTGTGTTCAGCTGTCCCCTCTGGCGCCTGTCTCGTCCGCAGTCTCCAGGCTAGGGTTAACAGCCTGTTGCCTGGTTTTTCCCCGGTGCGCTGCCTGCTTCCGTTGGTTAACCTTTTTTGTGTGCTTACGGCCATGCTGACTGCCTGTTCTGCAGGGTCAGTGTGCCAGGCGGTGTACTATTGGGGGGACGGGGCCCGCTCGGCTTACGGCCATACCGACCTGAACACGCCCGATCTCGTCCGATCTCGGAAGCTAAGCAGGTTCTGGCCTGGTTAGTACTTGGATGGGATTCCGCCTGGGAATACCAGGTGCAGTAACTGAGGGGCCTTTGTCCGAATACGCTGGCGATGTGGGGGGCGGGGCACTACGTGCCCACCTGGTGGGGTCTTGATGCTGGCATCATGGACTTCTCCGGGCCCCCATTCTAGGGAGTCCAGTCCTTTTGGTGGGTCTGGGTCTTCCTTCGTGCTCCGCTGCTACGGCCTTGCCACGGGGTTGGGTTTGCCCTTGACCCCGTGATTCTGGGGGCAGTAACGAGGTTGTTCCTCCGTTCGTTCCCGGGTGGCATGCGGGTTGTGCGTGTGTGTAGTCGTGGGGTCAAGCCACGGTCTGCTCACCCTGTGCGTTGAGTTGCTTGAGTGCCTCTTCGCACGGTCGGGTCCGTCGCCCTCCCGTGACGTCCCTAATAGGGGGGCTACCCGCCATTAGGGGGGGTCGGGGGGGCTCGGCCCTCCCTGTTCTGATGGTTGTGGGGGGGCTGTCAGCGGGGTGTATTTGTCAGCCAGTGGCTCCGCTTGGCCTCCCTTGTGCAGTGTGATGCCAAGCTAAGCCACTAACGATACAGAATGATAGGTTATGACTATAACCAAGTTCTGTTAGTTAGGGGCGATGCTTGGCATCAGACGGCCGCTGCAGCTCACCTTGTGGTGAAAGCTTGGGAAGGAGGAGAGCAGGTGACCACACACCTGCTTATGAAGGTAAGCTGATGAGGGGTGTGGTCAGACTAATACTGGTATTAGAGGTACATTTGTGGTTTATTCAGTACGCGTGCACGTACGCGAGATAGTGCAGTGTGATGCCAAGCATCGCCCCTAACTAACAGAACTTGGTTATAGTCATAACCTATCGTTTTTCATGTGAAGAAAGACTGTCCGGGTTTAAACTGTGTGGATATCAAACAGCGAAGAAAGACTGTGAGGTTTTAAACTGTGTGGATATCAAACAGGGAAGAAAGACTGTGAGGTTTTAAACTGTGTGGGTATCAAACAGGAAGAAAGACTGTCTGGTTATAAACTGTATGGGTATCAAACAGGGAAGAAAGACTGTCAGGTTTTAAACTGTGTGGATATCAAACAGGGAAGAAAGACTGTCAGGTTTTAAACTGTGTGGGTATCAAACAGGAAGAAAGACTGTCAGGTTTTAAACTGTGTGGGTATCAAACAGGAAGTTAAAGTCTGTTGAAATTGAATCGTTGGTTTGGTTCCTATCAATCAATATTTGTATCGTCATTGTCTGCATTGCTTTGACCCTTTTTCTTATTCTCTGCATTGCTTTTATTCTATCTATTTTATGCTCACGTGATGTCTATTTTACGGCTGTAAAGCACTTTGGGCTGCAATTCTTGTATGAAAAGTGCTTTACAAATAAAGTGTATTACTATTAAACAGTTGTCTACCACCCAGTTGCCTACCCAGGGGGGGGGGGGGGGGGGGGGGTATTTTTCTTGTTTTGAGATGGTAGGAAGCAGTGTTGGCAAATGGGAAATGTTAAAATGATGGCTTGCAAGCCATAAGCAAGAGAACAAATTCATTCGATCTTTATTTAATTTAATTTAATATTTAATTTGATCTCGATCAAGATCAAATGGGCATACAGAGGGCAAAACTATATCGTACAAATACAATAGTTATGGTACATTTGGCAACCCTGGTAGAACGGCTGGGAGACGAGAGAAGGGGAGAGACGGGAGGTAAAGGTTAAGCACTACACCTCCTCCTCCTCTACACCTCCTCCTCCTCCTCCTCCTCCTCCTCCTCTACACCTCATCCTCCTCCTCCTCCTCTACACCTCCCCCCTCCTCCACACCTCCTCCTCCTCCTCCTCCTCCTCTACACCTCCTCCTCCTCCTCCTCCTCTACACCTCCCCCTCCTCCTCCTCCTCCTCCTCCTCCTCCTCCTCCTCCTCTACACCTCCTCCTCCTCCTCCTCCTCCTCCTCTACACCTCCTGCTCCTGCTCCTCCTCCTCCTCCTCTCCTCCTCCTCCTCCCTACCTGTTAAGGTGCTCCTGCAGGAGGTCCAGCCGCTGCTCCACCTCGCCGTAGGTGAGGTCCGTGTCGCTGTCCTCCTCCCCGACCGGAGGCCCCTGACACGGGGCCGGCTCCTCCACGCCACCGGCCCCGGCACGCTCGGACGTCCACTCCTCCGTACTGAGGTCTGTAGGGAGACGCACACACGCACACACACAGACACACACACACAGACACACAGACACGCACACACACACACACACACACACACGCACACACACACACACACACACACGCACGCACACACGCACACACACACACACACACACGCACGCACGCACGCACGCACGCACGCACGCACGCACGCACGCACGCACACACACACACACACACACACACACACACACACACACACACACACACACACGGTTCACATTCCTGCACACAATACGGCATGATGCTACAGTTCACTGGTTGTGATTTGATGAAAATCAGCTGTTTGTACTTTTTGCAATTTTAGACTAATAAGTACATCTTGCAGGGTGTCAATGGAGAGTTGTAAATATTTAGTTGCACAGAATCAGCAGCACAATAGAGAACTAGAGAACGGTGTCATCCGCGTAAAGGTGGCTTCGACAGCTGCTCAGAGACGAGACAATATTATTAAATGTAAATGGTAAATAAGACGGGGCCCTTGTATATCTTTTTATATTTAGAGAGCATGGCTGATATGACAATACTATGTTTTTGCACCCGACGATCAACAAATGAGACACAAAATTCCTCTTATATAAATAAACAACATTTATTTAACACTAATGTTATTGTCTCGTCTGCATTGTCTCCGTTTGCTTAAGTAGATCTGCTCTCGGCAGGGCACTCATTTTAAATGGTTCACTCTCACAGCCTGTTCATATCATCTACCAAGTGACTGACGTTAGAGGAGACAACACGGAGATAGAGAGGAGGTTCTTTCTCGCGAATCCTCTCTACTATCTCATTATTAAACACAGTCAGCTTGGCGTATTGAAGCACAAACAGACACACTCACACAGAGGGAGTGAGACACGCAAGCACACAAATGCAAGATTTCCTTTTTGTTTATCAGTCCCCTGTGAGCTCAGGAATCGGGCCGATTATCAAAAACTGGGATTAATATTGGATGCCCGTTATCTCAAAATGTCAATATGGACCAGATTAATCGCTAAAATGGGAGATTGGGGGTTGATTGCAATACAACTAGGGCTGTCAAAATTAAAGCTTTAACTTTGGAGATTAATTTAAATTATTTAAAAGCATTAAAATAAATTAATCTAGATTAATCTATGGAGTGGAAAATCTTCAATCTTAGCGCCGCGGATATAAGAAAGAGGTCCAGCTGAGTCAATGTTGATGGTTTTGTTGAACATTTGTATTTCACAGGAGAGACACTGTATTCAAAGAAAGCTATTAAAATAGTCTTTGAATCGAAATATACTTTTTTTGTGTTGATTTTACATTAATTCCATGATTTTACTCAAGTAAATATCTGTTACAAGCTTCGGTCTTAAGTAGACAAATGCTATTTTTAATCTAGATTAATTACAGAAAATTGTGAGATTAATTAGTTAATTTTTTTGAAAAATTGAAAAATCTATTGAAAGCACTAAATAAAACATAAAAATGGTCACGGTACACAGCGCAAAAGCGGTATGGGGGGGGGGGGGGGGGGGGCGTCTACTACTGTCCATCCATCTCACTGAGCAAAAAAACACCAGTGAAATCTGATCCCGGGTCAGAACCGAGATCTCGTCACAACTTCGTAGCAACGGACCAGCGGACCGGGGTTTTGTGTTTTCCTCACGAATGTGAGGGAGCGCTTCATTGGTGTCTCGGGGATGGGGTGCGGGGTGGAGACACATTTGTGGCGTGTCGCTCCTGCTGATTATAGGAATCAATATCAGTCTACTCTCCACTCCGACAGGAAGAGAGAGAGAGAGAGAGAAAGAGAGAGAGAAAGAGAGAGAGAAAGAGAGAGCCAAATTAGAGGATATTGCAGTCAAGTGAGCGCCTGCTGACATGGATTCTAATCTCAGAATAGAAGCACGCTGGGTAGAAAAAGTGTGTCAGTTCAATTCCAGTGGAGTCCTGTTGCGTGGCGTTTATGTCTCCGGTCCAGTATTGTGTGTGTGTGTGTGTGTGTGTGTGTGTGTGTGTGTGTGTGTGTGTGTGTGTGTGTGTGTGTGTGTGTGTGTGTGTGTGTGTGTGTGTGTGTGTGTGTGTGTGTGTGTGTGTGTGTGTGTGTGTGTGTGTGTGTGTGTGTGTGTGTGTGTGTGTGTGTGTGTGTGTGTGTGTGTGTGTGTGTGTGTGTGTGTGTGTGTGTGTGTGTGTGTGTGTGTGTGTGTGTGTGTGTGTGCACGTTCATGTACTGTACCAGTATTTATATGCATGTGTGTGTGTGTGTGTGTGTGTGTGTGCACGTGTGTTACTGTTGTCTCAACAGAGAGTGATTTCAGGTCAATGCTCTACAGACACAGACCGGCCCCTATTGTGTTCCGTCAACACGTAGGATTCACAGTTAATGTGAGGATTTCTACCCAAAGCCAGACTGGTTACATCAATAACTCCAACCCCTTGTATTCTGTGGAAGCTGGTCACCGAACAACGATTCTCTTTGATAACGGACCGGCTGACGCTTACACTAACCTCTTCCTCACCACAAAACGGCGATTTAAAACGATTTTTTGTTAAACTTGCTTTTACCTTGTGCCGTGTGTATTTGATTAATTCCAATCTGGTGACAGCTCAATACAACACTGAGTCTATCACAGTAGGTATATCTCATAAAACTAGTAAGTATGGTTTGTGCTCAAACAACACCCTGAGGTTCACACTGAACTTTGGACAAACAGGCCTTTATGTCCGCTGCCCCTGCAGCGTGGAACCACTGGCAGACAGAGAGAATAGAAATCCTTTAATAATCCAGAGGGAAATTTCGGCACTGTACAGATCGCTCACATTGAACAACAATAAACATTTAGGTAGTCAATAGGACTCAAATAAGAATAAGAATATAATAATATTAAAAATAAGAATTAAATAGAATAAAGAATAAAATACAGTCCGGGATATACATTGTGGTATGCATTTCTAAAATCTTAAATAATAAACTATACAGCCAAAATATACAGAAATATACAGTAAAATGTACAGTAATAAGTGTCCAAATGTCCAGGAAGATTGTGAGACGTGTAAACATGTTAAAGTGGCCAGAAAGATTTCGCCAGATCTGCAGCTATAGTTGAGATGATTCAGGGTTCAGAGGCCGATTCAGTTGGAATTGGCAATTGCTTCCCATCGCTAGATACCAATCTGTCTTTTATGGTTCTGTGAGTTGCTACTTCCTGTTTAGCTATACAGTATGTTTTTTTTAATGTTTGCACCACTGTATTGCTACTATACTGACTATAGGGATCCCTGGAAAAAGGGGATCTTGTAATCTCAATGGGACTCACCTAGTTACATAAAGGTTGAATAGAAGAGCAAAACACAATATGGAAACATGTGGTCCGGTCTACACATATCGGTCTACACACATACTGCCTTTCCTCCATGTAGTACACACAGTAACTCCACACGGTATCTGTAGATGTATGGTGATGTGGTATGTTCATAGGCGTGGTTTTATATAGGGCCGCTATAGGGACATGTCCTACCAAAGCCACATCGTTTTATATAGGGCCGCTATAGGGACATGTCCCTACCAAAGCCACATCGTTTTATATAGGGCCGCTATAGGGACATGTCCCTACCAAAGCCACATCGTTTTATATAGGGCCGCTATAGGGACAGGTCCCTACCAAAGACACATCGTTTTATATAGGGCCGCTATAGGGACATGTCCCTACCAAAGCCACATAGTTTTATATAGGGCCGCTATAGGGACATGTCCCTACCAAAGCCACATCGTTTTATATAGGGCCGCTATAGGGACATGTCTCTACCAAAGCCACATCGTTTTATATAGGGCCGCTATAGGGACATGTCCCTACCAAAGCCACATCGTTTTATATAGGGCCGCTATAGGGACATGTCTCTACCAAAGCCACATCGTTTTATATAGGGCCGCTATAGGGACATGTCCTACCAAAGCCACATCGTTTTATATAGGGCCGCTATAGGGACATGTCCTACCAAAGCCACATCGTTTTATATAGGGCCGCTATAGGGACATGTCCTACCAAAGACACATCGTTTTATATAGGGCCGCTATAGGGACATGTCCCTACCAAAGCCACATCGTTTTATATAGGGCCGCTATAGGGACATGTCCTACCAAAGACACATCGTTTTATATAGGGCCGCTATAGGGACATGTCCCTACCAAAGCCACATCGTTTTATATAGGGCCGCTATAGGGACATGTCTCTACCAAAGCCACATCGTTTTATATAGGGCCGCTATAGGGACATGTCCTACCAAAGACACATAGTTTTATATAGGGCCGCTATAGGGACATGTCCCTACCAAAGACACATCGTTTTATATAGGGCCGCTATAGGGACATGTCCTACCAAAGACACATAGTTTTATATAGGGCCGCTATAGGGACATGTCCTACCAAAGACACATAGTTTTATATAGGGCCGCTATAGGTACATGTCCTACCAAAGCCACATCGTTTTATATAGGGACGCTATAGGGACATGTCCTACCAAAGCCACATCGTTTTATATAGGGCCGCTATAGGGACATGTCCTACCAAAGCCACATCGTTTTATATAGGGCCGCTATAGGGACATGTCCTACCAGAGCCACATCGTTTTATATAGGGCCGCTATAGGGACATGTCCCTACCAAAGACACATAGTTTTATATAGGGCCGCTATAGGGACATGTCCTACCAGAGCCACATCGTTTTATATAGGGCCGCTATAGGGACATGTCCTACCAGAGCCACATCGTTTTATATAGGGCCGCTATAGGGACATGTCCTACCAAAGACACATAGTTTTATATAGGGCCGCTATAGGGACATGTCTCTACCAAAGCCACATCGTTTTATATAGGGCCGCTATAGGGACATGTCCTACCAAAGACACATAGTTTTATATAGGGCCGCTATAGGGACATGTCCTACCAAAGCCACATCGTTTTATATAGGGCCGCTATAGGGACATGTCCTACCAAAGACACATAGTTTTATATAGGGCCGCTATAGGGACATGTCCTACCAAAGCCACATCGTTTTATATAGGGCCGCTATAGGGACATGTCCTACCAAAGACACATAGTTTTATATAGGGCCGCTATAGGGACATGTCCTACCAAAGACACATAGTTTTATATAGGGCCGCTATAGGGACATGTCCTACCAGAGCCACATCGTTTTATATAGGGCCGCTATAGGGACATGTCCTACCAAAGACACATAGTTTTATATAGGGCCGCTATAGGGACATGTCCTACCAAAGACACATAGTTTTATATAGGGCCGCTATAGGGACATGTCCTACCAAAGCCACATCGTTTTATATAGGGCCGCTATATGGACATGTCCTACCAAAGACACATAGTTTTATATAGGGCCGCTATAGGGACATGTCCTACCAAAGACACATAGTTTTATATAGGGCCGCTATAGGGACATGTCCTACCAAAGCCACATCGTTTTATATAGGGCCGCTATAGGGACATGTCTCTACCAAAGCCACATCGTTTTATATAGGGCCGCTATAGGGACATGTCCTACCAAAGCCACATAGTTTTATATAGGGCCGCTATAGGGACATGTCCTACCAAAGACACATAGTTTTATATAGGGCCGCTATAGGGACATGTCCTACCAAAGACACATAGTTTTATATAGGGCCGCTATAGGGACATGTCCTACCAAAGACACATAGTTTTATATAGGGCCGCTATAGGGACATGTCCTACCAAAGCCACATAGTTTTATATAGGGCCGCTATAGGGACATGTCCTACCAAAGCCACATAGTTTTATATAGGGCCGCTATAGGGACATGTCCTACCAAAGACACATAGTTTTATATAGGGCCGCTATAGGGACATGTCCTACCAAAGCCACATAGTTTTATATAGGGCCGCTATAGGGACATGTCTCTACCAAAGCCACATCGTTTTATATAGGGCCGCTATAGGGACATGTCCTACCAAAGCCACATAGTTTTATATAGGGCCGCTATAGGGACATGTCCTACCAAAGACACATAGTTTTATATAGGGCCGCTATAGGGACATGTCCTACCAAAGACACATAGTTTTATATAGGGCCGCTATAGGGACATGTCCTACCAAAGACACATAGTTTTATATAGGGCCGCTATAGGGACATGTCCTACCAAAGACACATAGTTTTATATAGGGCCGCTATAGGGACATGTCCTACCAAAGACACATAGTTTTATATAGGGCCGCTATAGGGACATGTCTCTACCAAAGCCACATCGTTTTATATAGGGCCGCTATAGGGACATGTCCTACCAAAGACACATCGTTTTATATAGGGCCGCTATAGGGACATGTCCTACCAAAGACACATAGTTTTATATAGGGCCGCTATAGGGACATGTCCTACCAAAGACACATAGTTTTATATAGGGCCGCTATAGGGACATGTCCCTACCAAAGACACATAGTTTTATATAGGGCCGCTATAGGGACATGTCCTACCAAAGACACATCGTTTTATATAGGGCCGCTATAGGGACATGTCCCTACCAAAGACACATAGTTTTATATAGGGCCGCTATAGGGACATGTCTCTACCAAAGACACATCGTTTTATATAGGGCCGCTATAGGGACATGTCCCTACCAAAGACACATAGTTTTATATAGGGCCGCTATAGGGACATGTCTCTACCAAAGACACATCGTTTTATATAGGGCCGCTATAGGGACATGTCCCTACCAAAGACACATAGTTTTATATAGGGCCGCTATAGGGACATGTCTCTACCAAAGACACATAGTTTTATATAGGGCCGCTATAGGGACATGTCCTACCAAAGACACATCGTTTTATATAGGGCCGCTATAGGGACATGTCCCTACCAAAGACACATAGTTTTATATAGGGCCGCTATAGGGACATGTCCTACCAAAGACACATCGTTTTATATAGGGCCGCTATAGGGACATGTCCTACCAAAGACACATCGTTTTATATAGGGCCGCTATAGGGACATGTCCTACCAAAGACACATCGTTTTATATAGGGCCGCTATAGGGACATGTCCCTACCAAAGACACATAGTTTTATATAGGGCCGCTATAGGGACATGTCTCTACCAAAGACACATAGTTTTATATAGGGCCGCTATAGGGACATGTCCCTACCAAAGCCACATCGTTTTATATAGGGCCGCTATAGGGACATGTCCCTACCAAAGCCACATCGTTTTATATAGGGCCGCTATAGGGACATGTCCTACCAAAGCCACATCGTTTTATATAGGGCCGCTATAGGGACATGTCCTACCAAAGCCACATCGTTTTATATAGGGACGCTATAGGGACATGTCCTACCAAAGCCACATCGTTTTATATAGGGCCGCTATAGGGACATGTCCTACCAAAGACACATAGTTTTATATAGGGCCGCTATAGGGACATGTCCTACCAAAGACACATCGTTTTATATAGGGCCGCTATAGGGACATGTCCTACCAAAGACACATCGTTTTATATAGGGCCGCTATAGGGACATGTCCTACCAAAGACACATCGTTTTATATAGGGCCGCTATAGGGACATGTCCCTACCAAAGACACATAGTTTTATATAGGGCCGCTATAGGGACATGTCTCTACCAAAGACACATAGTTTTATATAGGGCCGCTATAGGGACATGTCCCTACCAAAGCCACATCGTTTTATATAGGGCCGCTATAGGGACATGTCCCTACCAAAGACACATCGTTTTATATAGGGCCGCTATAGGGACATGTCCTACCAAAGCCACATCGTTTTATATAGGGCCGCTATAGGGACATGTCCTACCAAAGACACATAGTTTTATATAGGGCCGCTATAGGGACATGTCCTACCAAAGACACATAGTTTTATATAGGGCCGCTAGGGACATGTCCTACCAAAGACACATAGTTTTATATAGGGCCGCTATAGGGACATGTCCTACCAAAGACACATAGTTTTATATAGGGCCGCTATAGGGACATGTCCTACCAGAGCCACATCGTTTTATATAGGGCCGCTATAGGGACATGTCTCTACCAAAGACACATCGTTTTATATAGGGACGCTATAGGGACATGTCCTACCAAAGACACATCGTTTTATATAGGGCCGCTATAGGGACATGTCCCTACCAAAGACACATCGTTTTATATAGGGCCGCTATAGGGACATGTCCTACCAAAGCCACATCGTTTTATATAGGGCCGCTATAGGGACATGTCCTACCAAAGACACATAGTTTTATATAGGGCCGCTATAGGGACATGTCCTACCAAAGACACATAGTTTTATATAGGGCCGCTATAGGGACATGTCCTACCAAAGCCACATCGTTTTATATAGGGCCGCTATAGGGACATGTCCTACCAGAGCCACATCGTTTTATATAGGGCCGCTATAGGGACATGTCCTACCAAAGACACATAGTTTTATATAGGGCCGCTATAGGGACATGTCCTACCAAAGACACATAGTTTTATATAGGGCCGCTATAGGGACATGTCCTACCAAAGACACATAGTTTTATATAGGGCCGCTATAGGGACATGTCCTACCAAAGACACATAGTTTTATATAGGGCCGCTATAGGGACATGTCCTACCAAAGACACATAGTTTTATATAGGGCCGCTATAGGGACATGTCCTACCAAAGACACATAGTTTTATATAGGGCCGCTATAGGGACATGTCCCTACCAAAGCCACATAGTTTTATATAGGGCCGCTATAGGGACATGTCCTACCAAAGACACATAGTTTTATATAGGGCCGCTATAGGGACATGTCCTACCAAAGCCACATCGTTTTATATAGGGCCGCTATAGGGACATGTCCCTACCAAAGCCACATCGTTTTATATAGGGCCGCTATAGGGACATGTCCTACCAAAGACACATAGTTTTATATAGGGCCGCTATAGGGACATGTCCTACCAAAGCCACATCGTTTTATATAGGGCCGCTATAGGGACATGTCCTACAAAGACACATAGTTTTATATAGGGCCGCTATAGGGACATGTCCTACCAAAGACACATAGTTTTATATAGGGCCGCTATAGGGACATGTCCCTACCAAAGCCACATAGTTTTATATAGGGCCGCTATAGGGACATGTCCCTACCAAAGCCACATCGTTTTATATAGGGCCGCTATAGGGACATGTCCTACCAAAGACACATAGTTTTATATAGGGCCGCTATAGGGACATGTCCTACCAAAGACACATAGTTTTATATAGGGCCGCTATAGGGACATGTCCCTACCAAAGCCACATAGTTTTATATAGGGCCGCTATAGGGACATGTCCTACCAAAGACACATAGTTTTATATAGGGCCGCTATAGGGACATGTCCTACCAAAGACACATAGTTTTATATAGGGCCGCTATAGGGACATGTCCTACCAAAGACACATAGTTTTATATAGGGCCGCTAGGGACATGTCCTACCAAAGACACATAGTTTTATATAGGGCCGCTATAGGGACATGTCCTACCAGAGCCACATCGTTTTATATAGGGCCGCTATAGGGACATGTCTCTACCAAAGACACATCGTTTTATATAGGGACGCTATAGGGACATGTCCTACCAAAGACACATCGTTTTATATAGGGCCGCTATAGGGACATGTCCCTACCAAAGACACATCGTTTTATATAGGGCCGCTATAGGGACATGTCCTACCAAAGCCACATAGTTTTATATAGGGCCGCTATAGGGACATGTCCTACCAAAGACACATAGTTTTATATAGGGCCGCTATAGGGACATGTCCCTACCAAAGCCACATCGTTTTATATAGGGCCGCTATAGGGACATGTCCTACCAGAGCCACATCGTTTTATATAGGGCCGCTATAGGGACATGTCCTACCAAAGACACATAGTTTTATATAGGGCCGCTATAGGGACATGTCCTACCAAAGACACATAGTTTTATATAGGGCCGCTATAGGGACATGTCCTACCAAAGACACATAGTTTTATATAGGGCCGCTATAGGGACATGTCCTACCAAAGACACATAGTTTTATATAGGGCCGCTATAGGGACATGTCCTACCAAAGACACATAGTTTTATATAGGGCCGCTATAGGGACATGTCCTACCAAAGACACATAGTTTTATATAGGGCCGCTATAGGGACATGTCCCTACCAAAGCCACATAGTTTTATATAGGGCCGCTATAGGGACATGTCCTACCAAAGCACATAGTTTTATATAGGGCCGCTATAGGGACATGTCCTACCAAAGACACATAGTTTTATATAGGGCCGCTATAGGGACATGTCCTACCAAAGCACATAGTTTTATATAGGGCCGCTATAGGGACATGTCCTACCAAAGACACATAGTTTTATATAGGGCCGCTATAGGGACATGTCCTACCAAAGACACATAGTTTTATATAGGGCCGCTATAGGGACATGTCCTACCAAAGACACATAGTTTTATATAGGGCCGCTATAGGGACATGTCCTACCAAAGACACATAGTTTTATATAGGGCCGCTATAGGGACATGTCCTACCAAAGACACATAGTTTTATATAGGGCCGCTATAGGGACATGTCCCTACCAAAGCCACATAGTTTTATATAGGGCCGCTATAGGGACATGTCCTACCAAAGACACATAGTTTTATATAGGGCCGCTATAGGGACATGTCCTACCAAAGCCACATCGTTTTATATAGGGCCGCTATAGGGACATGTCCTACCAAAGACACATAGTTTTATATAGGGCCGCTATAGGGACATGTCCTACCAAAGACACATAGTTTTATATAGGGCCGCTATAGGGACATGTCCTACCAAAGACACATAGTTTTATATAGGGCCGCTATAGGGACATGTCCTACCAAAGCCACATAGTTTTATATAGGGCCGCTATAGGGACATGTCCTACCAAAGCCACATAGTTTTATATAGGGCCGCTATAGGGACATGTCCTACCAAAGCCACATAGTTTTATATAGGGACGCTATAGGGACATGTCTCTACCAAAGCCACATCGTTTTATATAGGGCCGCTATAGGGACATGTCCTACCAAAGACACATAGTTTTATATAGGGACGCTATAGGGACATGTCCTACCAAAGCCACGGAAACATGAATTGTCCCTATCAAAGAAATTGCAGAATGAAAACTATAGTGTTACTTGTTGCCAAAGTGTACATGTAGGTTGCCAGCTGCATTAAGATCAGCAAGCAATCCTATTATCTGCAATATCCAATCAACAACCTGGACTTTCCTTCCTCCCTAAGATCATCTGATCATCTCTTTGTACCTAAAATAAAACTTTATTTACGCTCAAATTAGTGCCAAAAGGTCTAAGTGTCCCTACAAAAGCTTAAATCAAACCTACACCCCTGGGTATGTTGTGCTGGGTATGTATAAAGCAAATATTTTTATATTTCTCTAGGAATTAGGGGGTGGGGGGGGGGGGGGGGGAAGAAGGCGAGGGGGACTGGTTTTCACATTGATTATTTTTTTTTATCCACTTTTTCTCCCAATTTTTTTCTATTTTTCTCCCATCCCAATTTCGTATTTCCAATTCTTCCCTCCCCTGTCTTGAACGTTGCTAGACTATGCCTCCCACTGGTCGGCTGTAGTGAGGATTGAAGCCTTGCATCACGTGTCCCCTCTGGTACACGAGGAGGCAGCCTGTCGCATCTTTTCACCGCAGCAGCTCGAACTCTCAGTGGCGAGGAGTAACGTGTGGGAGGCTCACGCTGCCCCCGATACTTCCTGTTTCCGCCGTGTTTCCGCCGCACCGGCGTCACCCAAACGACCTGTAGGAGTCGCTGTCCACAACGTCCAATCCCCACCCACCGGCTTTCCCACCCTCTAACACTGCCAATTGTGTTAGTATGACGGCCGGCCAAGCCGGTAGCAACGCCCAGAGCTGGGCTCGATACCAGCATCTCCTGCGTTAGTGGCGAGCGCCTTGCCCACTGCGTCACTCAGCCGCCCCACATTGATTCTTTTTGAAGTTCCATGATGGCTATGGGAGTAGCAACAGTCAAGTGAACATGAACTGAAGAAGAGTTTGAACATGAACTGAAGAGGCGGCCGGGTAGCACAGCGGACTAAGCGTCTGTCTACAACCGCAGAGACACTGGTATCGAATCCGACACAAGTGGCACTGTCAGCGGGAGGGAAGCCGGTGGGGTGGTAATCTGGTCGTTGTAAACAGCGACTCCTACGGGTCGGTCAGGGCGCCTGCACAGCGAGGGAGGGAAATGGTGAAGGTAGTGTGAGCCTCCCACGCGTTACACTTCACCAATGAGAGTCCGCGCTGGCAGGTGAAAAGAGGCTGCTGGCTGTCTCCTATGTATCGGACAGTGATGTACCTGAACGCGTTCAATGAACGATCGTTCATGAACGCGTTCGTATTTTGGGCGAACGTGAACTGAACGTACTGATTATCCGCTAAATGAACGTAATTGAGAACGCGTTCATTCTCAGCGCTGTGTAACGGAGTTCAAAAGTGCGTTCATTCTCAGCACTGTTATAACGGCGTTCAAAGATGTGCCAGATTTCATATGTATTTCAGCCGAAACCCCTGTTAAAACACACCGTAAACAGGCTTTAAAATTATGTGGAAAACCAACCGATCTGGCAACGCGCCTGTACACCCCCTGCTACGTCATCAGACTCATCACAACAACAGCTGAATCTTGCGTCTGCGAGCAGAAGCCCAGAGCTGCGCAGCAGCAGGTCGAGAGCAGCACTCGCTCAGAGAACTCTACCTCTAGATGTCGGCGCTTGGGGATTTAAAATAGTTTAACGTTAAAGTCAGTACTGACTCAGACGGAAACAATCTAACGTTTGTCTGTAAACTTTGTCCACCCGGTTTGAAGAAGCAAGTCCCCACATCGACGCGACGACGTCGACAGCAACATTGAGAATATGCAAACGTCCTGTTTTAGTTTTCATAATAAAGACAATTCAAGCAAAGTTGTTCCTCATGTTTTTGAAAATATACTGTAGAGATGAAAGCTGCAGTGTGGACTGAATGCGCGGTGCAAAGCGTTATGGAAATGCCAGTATTCTGATTGCTGTCTGTGTGGTTCAATATTTTTTACAAATAATAGTTTGCAGCAACGTATTGAAAAAAGAACTAACAAAATGGGCCGTTCAATATCTCCTTTATGTTCGAAATGTCAAACAGACCTGGGTACCTACAGGCTACAGTCTATCACTACTTTTGGGAATCTAAGTGTTTATCCAGGTTCTGGGGCCAAGTGATTGATTGATTGATTGAACACTTTATTAACATATTGCAGAATGGGTACAGTATACAGCTCAGTCATGAATTGAAAATGGGGGACCCTGATGTAAACAAGACGAAAGTCTTTCTCTGGTCTGCATCCCCTTAACAATTGTATGTATTGAGCTGTACTGTCTGTATCAGGGTCCCCCATTTTCAATTAATCAGGACATACATGACATACAGATAGACAGTACTGCTACATCTATACATTTATGACATACCAGATTTGCAAATACAGTACTGTTTGTGATACAAAAAGAGTCCAGAAAAGAGAGTAGGCCTATATACATTTGACATAGAAACTGTACATTGGAGGAGGTTGGGTAGGTGGGGGGGACTGTACATTGGAGGTGGTTCGGGGGGGGGGGGGGGGGGGGGGGATAAGCCTCAATTTTTACAAATGTGGTATAGAGATGGTTTGCTTTTCCTTTTTGCTTGCTTCTTTTTGTTTTGTTTTTGCTTGCTTATGGTGTGGATGATGGCATAGAGATGAACTGGAGGACCCCCCCCCCTCCATTGTCCCAATGTGTGTTTTTGTAATGTAAGTAACTACGTGAAAAATCTATATAAAAAAAAATATATATATCAAAAAAGAACTAAATTAGTTCATTTTTGAAACCATGAACTTTAGTTCAAAATTTTGAATTATGAACTATGAACTGAACTAGTTCATTTAAAAAATTGTGAACTGTGAACTGAACTAGTTCATGTAGAAAGTGAACTTCCCAACACTGGTATCGGAGGGAGCTAGACTTCAGGGCTCCCTAGACCGGCCGGGGGGGGGGGGGCACATGCGCGCAATGACCAGGAAGGGGAGGGGGGAATTGGCATAACGACTAAATTGGGATGGGAGGAAATACAGAAAAACAGGAGGATAAAAAGTGGATAAAAAGAAAAGAGCATGAACTGAAGAAGACTGTGAACATGAACTGAAGAAGACTGTGAACATGAACTGAAGAAGACTGTGAACATGAACTGAAGAAGACTGTGGACATGAACTGAAGAAGCCTGTGGTTGCAGTCAAACCGTGGGTCCTGTCCTGAATAAACCACCGACGTATCATTCACGGTTCTATGGGTTTCGATGAACACTAAGGCAATGAAACCAAGATCCCGTTAACCTTCAGTACATAATGTAAACACCTGCAATTATGCCACATCAATGTGGAACGCCCTACCCAAAGCTGTAAAGGAATGTGAATCACTACCCACTTTCAAAAACACTCTAAAAAAACACCTACGGGAGACTGCAATTCGAAACTGGCCCCTGTAAATGTCCTAACACAACCCCCCCCCCCCCAATGTACAGTAAATGACCAAGTATGGTCTTGTCAATATTCCAATGTACAGTCTTGCTTGTACAGTTGTACAGTGTCCCCACCCACCCACCCCTCCTACCCAACCCAATGTCAGTTTCTACGTCAAATGTATACTCTCTTTTCTGGACTCTTTTCGTATCACAAACAGTACTGTATTTGCAAATCTGGTATGTCATAAATGTATAGATGTAGCAGTACTGTCTATCTGTATGTCATGTATGTCATATATGTCCTGATGAATTGAAAATGGGGGACCCTGATGTAAACAAGACGAAAGTCTTTCTCTGGTCTGCATCCCCTTAACAATTGTATGTATTGAGCTGTACTGTACTGTACCCATTCTGCAATCTGTTAATACAGTTTTCAATCAATCAATCAATGCTAAAACTGGAGTTACAAGGTTTCTACCCCACATCAGTGATCGTGGGTCTATGTGCTGTATGTGGTTTTCCGGGGGCACCGTGTAGCTAAAATCGGTAACACTTGCCTTCGAGAGAGAGAGAGGCACAGATAACGATCAAGTGCTTAGAGAACTAATGAGCGAAGTGCGGGAACAGAAGAGGTAAGATGGTAGAAAAGGGAGATTTGAGAGTCAAACGGAGAGTTCTTTACCATTCTGGAAGGACTTCCCTGCACTGAGGAGGCGTCAGGTCTGACACTTGAGTGAGTGACTGATGGTTGATCGATGGTTTGTTAACACGCAGCAGGGCCTCATTAGCTTCAGCTACTCGATCATTATTAGTGTGTCCCCTTCCGAAGTAACGCGTTACACTGAAAGCATTAGCTGAGAGACAACAGAACTGCCTGTGTTGTAGGGCTGACCTTCGAATTTTCTTTTGGAATTCGAAGCTTCGGGGCAGAGATTCAATTTTCATTCGAAGCTTCGAGATAAATTTTTTTATTCTTTTAATAATTTCTTTTTCTTTTTCTTTTTTTATGGTGTGGGACTTGTACAGCACGTTGTTCAACTTTGTCAGTGCTGTAAAGTTTAAACCTTTTTAAATCTTAGACAAACGAAACACTGCTTTCATGAAATATTGTAAGCCGTCATTTGATGCTTTATAAAAGCAGCACAATGAACACAAATCTGTCAGTGCCGAGTCCGACCTCATCTTAAATAACAAACAGCATTGCTTGTTGTAGTTAACAAAGAGAGGCAGAGTTGATTTTGCAAAAAAATAAAAAAATAAAAGAAATCATAATTTATATATATATATATATATATATATATATATATATATATATATATATATATATATATATATATATATATATATATATATATATATATATATATATATATATATATATATATATATTTTTTTTATAATCACATTTTATTTTCATATTCGAATCCCATGCCCATCGAACGAAGCTTCGAAGTATTTAAGACAGCCCTACTGTGTTGCTCACATTTTTCACAAAGTCACCCGTCACGTGACGACGTTTGAGCAGCATTACAGTGGAGCAGAGAGTTGTTGCCTCTAAAGTTGAACTTTTCACTAAACTCATGTGGTTCTTGGCTCGTGATCAATATATATATATATATATATATATTGATCACGAGCCAAAAAGAGAGAGAGTTATTGCCTCCTAATGTTTAACCTTTCACTAACCTCCTTCATGTGGTTCTTGGCTCGTGATCAATATATATACATACAGTATATATATACTGAATACATAGCGCGGAATACATATTTCCCGTACGCAGCGTTGGATCAATAAACGCGATCGATATTTGGAATGGCGATCAGGAATTGGAATCATCTTTTTGGAGAACATCTGATCTGAGGTAAGGAATCTATTTTACCAGTCTTGGGATAATCAAAGCTGTTTTCACAGAGTTATCAACGTGTGCCCTATGTGTGTGTGTGTGTGTGGTGCGCTGATCAGGAAATGAGAGATTCGATTTTTCAGCTCGCTTCTCTAGTGTGCATAAGTACACATATACTATCGATAATCTAGCGTTTATTTGAAAACTATTCATAAATAGGCCGAAAAATGACAACGTTTTTTGTGTATCCCAGAATATTCCAGTAACGGGCGATTATCACAGAATCTTTATATTTTCCTGAAACTTTCAAGAAAACGAGGGTTTTTCAAAACGGTATAAAACGGAAATGAACCGATTAAAAAACAATCCGTTTCGACAATGTTGACTGCAAACAAGTCATTGATAAGCGACGGCCAGATTAGACACATAATTAAATTTAAGACATAGTTTATGCCTTCACAACGCTATCATTGAAGTGGGTGCTGGCATTCAACCATGTTTTGAGACGGGGAGGCGTGGCATCCAAAGTGTTAAAGAAGACTTGTCCGGCCCATGGGGACATTAACTTGTGATTTCGGGCTTTACAAATAAATGTGATTTGATTTATGTGGTTCTTGGCCTGTAATCAAGAAGGGGAGGGGGGGGGGGATGACCTGCTGCCTGTCGATAATCCTCTTACTGTTTTATTACCACGCTGGGTTTGATGTTTTCATCCTAACCACACATAATCCTTGTTTGGTTTTTTAATAGGTGTGACATTCCACTTCTGGGGTTTAGGGATATTCAAGTTTTTCTTCATGTATTTATAGAACCCCTCCCCCAATTACCCTTTTTAGCGGAAACCTTCAGAGGGCGTTCGTGTTAATGAAAGCAGTTTGTATTCGAGTCCTCGCTAATTTACAGTCGGAATGAGTAAATAAAAATATATATATATATTGCAGATTTACAGCAACTGTAAACAGCTTTACAGGGCAGTAAATAACTCCAATGTGCAACAGTTTTCCACGGTGATTCAGATTGTGTTGCGTCTATCTTTCTCTCTCTCTTTCTCTTTCTCTCTCTCTCTCTCTATATATATTATATATATCTTTATCTCTCTCTCTATATCTTTCTCTGTGCTGTCCTTTTGGTTGTGTCAGAAAGGCATCTCCCTCTCTCCTGTTTGTCTGTCTGTCTTTCCATCTCTCCCTTCCACTTTGTGTGTCTCTCTCTCTTTCTCTCTCTCTCTCTCTCTCTCTCTCTCTCTCTCTCTCTCTCTCTCTCTACCCCCCTCCCCCCTCTCCCCCTACCTTTGGTTCGGGAACTAGAACCTTTGATGTTCGTCCTAAAATAGGACAGCCTACCTGCCACCTGAGATGTTTGACGCAAGGTGCGAAAAACTGACGTCTGATGTTAAAAATTAGACGTCTGGTGTTTTGAAGGTGAGGACGGAGGGAAACGATTATGACGAGCGCGAAGCTCGTCTCCCGAGGAGGCATCTGCCACGTGTCCGAGTCGGAAATAAATGCAAGGATGGAATACGAGTAGAATAATAGAATAATGTGACGATGATAACAACGTGAAAGAGTAAACAAAGGCCTCCATCTCACCTGTGGAGGAATTTACCATGAGTAAGGATGTACTCAGTCGAATGTAGACACAAGTTTATTTAGCTCAAACGGAGTATCAAGTACAAATAGGTGGAGAGTTATTGCTGGATGACTCCAGGAGAGACACTGGCCTAGTAGTATCCCCCCAAAGAGCTCCATAGTCCAGTAAAACCTAGGTCTTTATAGTAGAGAGAAAGGGATTGTGGATTGGATGGCCCTGGTATTGGATTGGAGGGGGAGCCAAGAGGGGGGGAGGGGGGAGTTAGAAGGAGGAGGAGGGGGTTGACCGGAGAGGGTTGAAAGGGAGGTGACAAAGGTGTATGAATGGGGGGAGGGTAGACAGATTGGAGAGGTGTGGGGGGGAATAATAAGAATGGGAAGGGGGAGGGCGGTCAGGTGGCGTAACGGAGATTGCGTTCGTCACCAACCCCGGAGCGGCTGTATTCGCCCGTTCGAATCCAGCTCACAGCTCCGGGGGTTGTCACCAGCTTGGCTGGCCGTTCACACTAATACAATTGGCAGTATTAGAGGGTGGGAGAAGCTGGCGGGGTGGGTCCGGGTCGTTGTAAAACAGCGACTCCTACAGTTCGGTCGGGGGCGCCTGCTAAGCGCGGATAGGACCTGAGGGGGATAGTGTGATCCTTCCACACGCTACGCCCTCTCAGTGAGAGTCCGCGCTGCCAGGTGAAAAGAAGCGGTTGATTGGCTGGACGTGTGTCGGAGGAAGCACGTGGTAGCCTCCACTCTCCCAGATGATCTGACTGTGGGGGTAAGTGTGCAGCGACCAGGAAGGGACTGGGAATTGGCATAACGACTAACATTGGGATGGGAGAAAATCGGAGGAAAAAGGAGGGGGAAAAAGACAAATAAAAAAAAAAAAAAATGGGAGGGGGGAGGGGATCATTATTCCACACACCTTTGTACGACTGGCTCTGTGCGCCGCCCCCGTCGCCCGCCTGCGCGTCCGTACTTCCGGGGCTCAGAGCGACGCCCGCGGCGTGGTCCCGGACCAACGGGTACCCCAGCACGCCCGCACACAGCGGCCTCTGCTCCTCCTCCTCCACCCGCCCTTCCTCCTCCTCCTCCTCCTCCTCCTCCTCCTCCTTGTGTCCTTCCTCGGTGACGGAGTCCCGGTTCCTCCTTCTCTCGGCCGCCGACGCCGCCTGGGAGCAGGCGAACAGCTGCCTCTCCCGCTTGGCATCGCAGTGCGCGTCTGGCGCCTCCGTGCTGTGGGCTCCTGGAGGGAGGGGGGGGGGAGCAGAGGCTTCTCACTCTTTTTGTCAACTCATTTCCCAGGACTTTTTCAATGATATTGATAACTGTTTTTAATTTAAAACATGATCACAAACCTCCCTACCTCAGTAAGTAACTGTTTTTTATTTAAAACATGATCATAAACCTCCCTACCTCAGTAAGCAACTGTTTTTTATTTAAAACATGATCATAAACCTCCCTACCTCAGTAAGCAACTGTTTTTTATTTAAAACATGATCATAAACCTCCCTACCTCAGTAAGCAACTGTTTTTAATTTAAAACATGATCACAAAACTGAACTCCCATATTAGATCTCAGTGCAGCTTTTGGTACTATTGATCACAACATCCTAATAAATCAACTTGAAAAGCGTATTGGTTTCTCTGGCTGTGTGTTGAACTGGATCAAAAAACATATATCAGAGGAAGGATGTTTTATATTAGTCTAGGAGGCCATACATCAGAGAAACATGAAAGCCGCTAGGGGGTTGCACAAGGGAGCTGTCAGCAATAAACAAATGGATGAACGATAACTTTCTCAAATTGAATGTGGATAAAACTGAAGTTCTATACTTGTTGGCCCCAAATCAAAAAGAGAGATGCTAACAAATAATCTAGGAAGCTTAACCACTTAAACCGGTGGTGACAAGTCCCGGTGTCATCCTGGACTCAGATTTGAACTTCAACCTCATTTAAACAAAGTAGCTTTCTTTCATCTCAGAAACACAGTGAAGGTACGACCATTCATACATCAAAATGATGCAGAGAAGCTAATTCATGTGTTTATATCTAGCCGACTAGACTACTGCAATGCACTATTCACTGGTCTCCCCAAGAAAACTACTGAAAGAATCCAGCTCATTCAAAACCCTGCAGCTAGACTACTAACTAATGCCAAAAGGAGGGAACACATGAGTCCTGTCTTAGCTACTCTACACTGGCTTCCTGTAACTTTTAGAATTGATTTTAAGGGGCTTCTCCTCACGTGGGGTATGGTTGGAAGCGGACACTCGTTGGCTACAACGCTGACCAATCATTTTCACCAACAACGGTGAGCGGTCAGTTCTCGAGCGTATACTGTCCGATATGGTAATTTTTTACGCGGGCCTGTAAAAAGACGCTCGCCTGACATATCGTCATGTAACTCGAGAACCGAGGCATTGGAATTGGTCGAGTGAGGTGCATGGCGTTCGAACGGTATATTATATGTTCGGCGAAAAATGCAGCCCTGAGCCGGTAGACGCTCGCAAAGTGCTGCGACGTGTGTGCATGGGCATGGCGGCCTGATTTCGGGCCGGTGCTTGGTAAGAGGTTTTTAAACAGTAATCCAGAACTATTTTATTGCACTGTAAAAAAACTGTGATTTTATAGTATGTCTCCACTTTATGTGCTAATTTCATCATTCATGTATTTTCTATTCTACTAAAACTGAATCTGACAAAATGGCATCCAATGTAATCAAAAAAGTCAATCAACGAACTCGATTCTTGTACCGGATCTCCTCTCTGGTAAACAAGAATACCCTGAAGACTCTGGCAGGAGCACTCATTCAAGGGTACTACGACTATGCTTGCACCTCATGGTACCAAAGCACCTCAAAGGTGCTAAAAACAAAATTACAAACATCTCAAAACAAACTGGTCAGACTACTGCTTGACCTTACTCCAAGAACCCACCTCACCCCTGCCCACTTTGACAACCTAGGATGGCTTAGAGTAGACGCCAGAGTACAGCGACTTGCAATGGGCCTGGTCTACAAGATACACTACACCACTAAGCTCCACAAATCATGTTAAACCCAGATTCGGCTCAAATAAGGGACTAAACACGTTTCGGAATTATGCCACATCTATGTGGAACGCCCTACCCACAGCTGTAAAGGAATGTGAATCACTACCCACCTTCAAAACCACTCTCAAAGAGCATTTACGGGAGACTGCAATTCAAAACTGGCCCCTGTAAATGTCTAAACCCAACCCCCTCCAATGTACAGTTCCCCCCCACCCCCCCGCCCCACCATCCTCCAATGTACAGTTACCCCACCCCACCTACCCAACCTCCAATGTACAGTTTTGCCCCATCAAATGTATTTAGACTATTTTTGTATCATAAACAGTACTGTATATTTGTAGATCTGGTATGTCATACATGTCTAGATGCAACAGTACTGTCTACCTGTATGTCATGTCTGTCATATATGTTATGATGAATTGAAAATGGGGGACCCTGATGTAAACAAGACGAAAGTCTTTCTCTGGTCTGCATCCCCTTAACAATTGTATGTATTGAGCCGTACTGTATTGTACCCATTCTGCAATCTGTTAATACAATTTTCAATCAATCAAATTCAATCAAATCAAACCAAAGTGGCCTGTTGGGAAAAACTGTGATTTTATGTCTGCTCATTTTACTCTTGCTATTATTTTACTTATTTTTACTTTTATCTCTACGCCCTCATACTATGACCTTCATCATGTTTATAATTATTAATATATCTGCATTATTTTATTCCACTTTATGCTTTGCTCTTGCTGCTTGTTTTACACAGATTTTATGTCTTATTTCTTACTGATGTAAAGCACTTTGAACTGCAATCCCCTGTATGAAAGGTGCTATACAAATAAAGTTATTATTATTACCTCAGTGTGTAACTGTATTATTTCCCTTTTTTGTATAATGATGTACTAGAATTGTTTAAACGTGTAATCTCAACGACAATGCAAATGAGGGTAAAACCTCAATGTTAATTTAGAAAATAAATAAAGGTTTCAATCCATCAACCAATCAATCAATCAATCAATCAATCAATCAATCAATCGATATCGGATGTTTTGATGGTAGAAACGGAGGAAAAGGGATTGTAAAAAGTGTGCCCTCCAGTGTTACAGTGAGACGGTGATACTGTAGTCAGAGAGAGGGCCCGTAACCATGGTTACCAATTAGAGATGCCTGAATCAATGCCAAACGCAGTGCTGCCGCCGCTGTGCCACGCGCGGACGCAGGCTCCAAACACCCAGCTCTCCCGTCTCTCAGAACTCTAATTACAAGTACTCCCCGCGGTGCGCGCCAAGCGCCAAGCTCTCGCCCGAACCTGCCAGTGAATCTGTCATTTAGAAATGCTGCATTACAGCCTCGGAGAGAGAGAGAGAGCAGAGGAGAGAGACTGGTACACATCGCTCCGGCGTGTTCAGGGTCTGAGCGGGCAAACGCAGTTAGAGCGTGGTTATCTTTTACACCGACTGGGCCCCGGTTAAAGGCTCAATCTGTGATCTAAAACCTAAACAAATGGGGTAGGCCGGGCCCCATCATCGAAAACAAGAAATAAGAACTTAAGGGCGGCTGGGTGGCGCCGCGGACATTGGCGCTCGTCACCAACGCAAGAGACACCGGGTTCAAATCCGGCTGTCGGCTTGGGCCGGCCGTCACACTGGCTCAATTGGCAGAGTCAGCGGGGTGGAAGTCGATGGGTGGTAATGTGGATGTTGTGGACAGCGACTCCTACAGGTCGGTTGGGGCACGCCTGCACAGCAGAGACAGGAAGTAGCGGGGGGTAGTGTGAGCCTCCCACACGTTACACCTCGCCACTGAGAGTCCGCGCTGGCAGGTGAAAAGATGCGACGGGCTGCCTCCTCGTGTACCGGAGGGGGACACGTGATGCAAGGCTTCTACCCTCCCTACGACCGACCTGTGTGGGGCATATGCGAGCAACGTTCAAGACAGGGGAGGGGAGAATTGGAAACAGCGAAATTGGGAGGAGAAAAATAGAAAATAAGGAGAAAAAGTTGATCAAAAAAATAAAAGAAATAAGAACTTGTTTTCATTCTCGACTTGATTGAATGCGTGGGAACATAAACTAATATCCCCACACAGTAATATAGCTGAAAAACAATCACAGATCCGGGCTTAAAGGAACACGCCGACATCATGGGGAATGTGCTTAAGGTTTTCTTCCGAGTCAGACAAGAAGATACTGTAGATACCAATCTCCTCTCTGTGCGCTCAGTAGAAAGCTATCCGACTGGGGCGCCCCCCGGTGGTGCACCACGTAAAGGCGCTTGCATTGTAATCGCAACGTCCTGGGTTCGAATCCGGCCCGGGACATGTGTTGCAGCTCCTCCCCATCTCTCTCTCTCTCTCTCTCTCTCTCTCTCTCTCTCTCTCTCTCTCTCTCTCTCTCTCTCTCTCTCTCTCTCTCTCTCTCCCAAATTTCCATCTGTCCTGTCAATAAAAGCACTTAAAATGCCACACAAAAAAAAGTTCTAAAATAATTTAAGAAAGCTATGCCGCTGCATGCTGGCCTAGCTTAGCACAAATTAATGGAAGCGGATACGGATCAGCTAGCCTAGCTTAAAACTCTGGGAGCGGTGCTTTGGGTCGACAGCTACAGTATAGGCTAGCTGATCCGTAGGCAGACACAGTACGATACAATAGCTGCGGGCGCTCGTTACTGTTGTGTGTGACGTGAAGTTCATTTGGTCTCTGGCTGCACATCCACACTGAAACTCAAAATCGGGTTCACTAAAGTATTTTGGGGGGGGGGGGGCGTGGCCCGGAACCCAGACAGACCTGCGGAGGATGATTTCCGCCCGTAGGACGTCCGCCTTCGAGACCCGAAAACGTCCTCCGTCTCCGAGTCGCTGCCGTCGTGGTACGTGGTCTGTGGGCACGGAGGAGCAGAGAACGTACGGCGTGAGGCAACAGGGGAAGATTCAAGATTCAAGAGGTTTATTTGTCACATACATACAGTACCAGTACAGGGCATATACAGTGACATGCGGGTGGCCTATGCCCGCTTTGATTGTGCACGAATACAATAGTAAATAAAATAAGTAGAAGATAATAAAATAGACATGATAAAATAGACATGATGAAATAGACATGTTAAAGCCCCGAGATGAATGCAATACAATGTTAGCTACAAATTAAGGGTCCTATGTACACACTACTATATACAATATACTGTTTTTAGTGTCTGTTGTGTGTGTGTGTGTGTGTGTGTGTGTGTGTGTGTGTGTGTGTGTGTGTGTGTGTGTGTGTGTGTGTGTGTGTGTGCATGTTTATGTTTACGTACGGTGTGAGACGGCGGTGATGATGGCACAACATCTACTATATAGCATGTGCACGGGAAAACACACTTACGCACACACCCACACACATACACACACACACACACACACACGTACACACACGTACACACACCCACACAGGGGCTAAATTGGACGATCCGTTCGTCTGTCTCGAATGAACATGTCACTGAACAGATTGCGGACGCGGCACCGCGGAGGTTAGGCTGCGTTGATACGCAGACGAGTCACTCCATCACAGCCCCACGGAGGAGAGACGCTCCATAATCCATACGACACGGAGAGAGAGACCTAATAGGGTGCAGAGCGACACGCCTCTCTGGCTCGGGGGGGGGGGGGTGTTTTCTCCAGGGCTCTCGTTGTCGGCAGTAATTATAATTATAACTTTTGCACGCAAAAAGGCCGACAAGGATAACCCGACGAAGGGCATCGCGCGCCGAGCGAGCGGGTTTTCCCCGAATAAAACGCCTTTTAACCCCGCACTACCTAAAACGGTTAACCCTTTCACTGCGACGATACACAAGGGGGGTTATAACCCTGTCACTGCCGCACTACCTAAAACGGTTAACCCTTTCACTGCGACGATACACAAGGGGGGTTATAACCCTGTCACCACCGCACTACCAAAACGGTTAACCCTTTCACTGCGACGATACACAAGGGGGGTTATAACCCTGTCACCACCGCACTACCAAAACGGTTAACCCTTTCACTGCGACGATACACAAGGGGGGTTATAACCCTGTCACTGCCGCACTACAAAACGGTTAACCCTTTCACTGCGACGATACACAAGGGGGGTTATAACCCTGTCACTGCCGCACTACCAAAAACGGTTAACCCTTTCACTGCGACGATACACAAGGGGGGTTATTATTATAACCCTTTCACTGCCACACACAACAGCAGGTTACCGTCGGTCGGTCGTGTGATAGTATAATAAAGGGTTAACCTTCTGCCGTGTGGCAGTGGGGAAAGGGTTAACGGCAAAGTGAAGACGACGAAGCGGTGAGGCAGTTTTTTTGGGGATTCACCGTTTTTGAGGAGGCGGGACGTCCCTATAGAGGTGGGGGGGGGGGGGGGGGGGGCGGCCGGTAACCAAACACGTCGCGGGTTCGATCGCCGCCCACCGACACTCCTCCCAACTGTGAGCTGGTGACTGGTATTACATCTACGGTGGTGCCCTGCCAACTGTGCCCAAGTGCCCTTGAGCAAGGCACTGTGACCACTGCGCTGCTGGCGACCCCTGCATGCGCTCTGACCTCTCTGATGTGATGCGTGTGTGTGTGTGGGGGGACGGGGGCCGGGGGGGGGGGGGGGTTGGGGGGGGGCGGCGTGCACGTGTAACTGGGAGGGATGTGCGATGTGACAAATTTCAATTGCCTTGTGTACACTGACAATAAAGTAATCTTCTTCTTCTTCTTAATTGTCAAGCCTCTCCTCTCCTCTCCTGGGAGGGGGTGCGGGTGGGGTGGGAGGGGGTTGGGGGGGGTTTGGGGGGTGGGGGTTGGTGGGTGGGAGGGGGTTGGGGGGGGGGCTGGTGCTAAAGCCCCACTGTTTGCAGTATGCAAAAGGGAAAAACGATCGCTCTCCCAGTCTGTACGCCGGTTGCATATATTAACACACACACCAACCGTTGATTATTATACACAATGGAAAATCTAGAAAAATTGCTTCAGGACCTCGGAGAATGGCGGGTTGCGTCACGTGGTGGAATCATTGTGATTTAAGGCTTTTATTAATCATCCGGGAGGAGGATTCTGTGGGGAATCATGTGCCGACTCATCAATAATCCCATGAACCCCCTGTGAAGAAGGCGGAGCGGCGTCGTGACGACGTCAAGCCGCGCCCGGTTATGACTCATCTCGGAGTGGGACGTCTTAGACATAGCGTCTTGAAGACGCCAGATGGTACAAGCGCAGGGGGAATGCTTCCGGAGCTAGCGGGGGATGGGGGGCGAGACTGCGTTTTTACCGCCGAGGTCTCTACACAGTGATTCGGGTCTAGGTTATCAACGTTGTTACCTTGGCAACGGTGCGTGAGTTCAGCGAGCACGGGTACCCCGGGATTCCATTGGCCGAGCGACCCCACTGTCTTCAGGAGTTTGTTTTCTTCTGCTTCGCAATATAGAGGCCTCACCTGTATGTCCTGCCTATTAACCCTTTCACTACCACACTACCAAAGGGTTAACCCCTTCCACTGTGACAATACAGACGGTTAAGCCTTTCACTACCACACTACAACCGTCTGTAGTGTGGTAGTGAAAGGTTAACCTTCTTTTTTTTGTGCCACTTTTTCTCCTTATTTTCAAACCTTATTTTTTCTCCCATCCCAATTTCGCCTCGCCAATTTACATTTACATTTAGTCATTTAGCTGAAACACTTTTATCCAAAGCGACTTACAAGTTCTGTACGACAGGTCATCAGGAAGGGCACAACTCTTATCAGCTGAGTAACAATATTCATCAAAGTGTTGCATGCTACAGTGTAGGTTAGTTTATTAGGACAAGTGTATGACAGTAAGGTTAGTTAGGGTTAGATCTTTTATTTTATTTTGTTTTCTCCCTTCAATTCACCCCTCCCCTGTCTCGAACGTTGCTAGACTATGCCTCCCACTGGTCGGCTGTAGTGAGGACCAAGCGTTGCATCACGTGTCCCCTCCGGTACACGAGGAGGCAGCCTGTCGCATCTTTTCACCTGTACAGCGCGATCTCTCAGTGGCGAGGAGTAACGCGTGGGAGGCTCACGCTGCCCCTGATACTTCCCGATTCTGCTGTACAGGCGCACCAACCGACCTGTAGGAGTCGCTGTCCACAACGTCCGATCCCCACCCACCGGCTTTCCCACCCCCTAACACTGCCAATTGTGTTAGTATGAACGACCGGCCAAGCCGGTAGCAACGGCCGAGAGCTGGGCTCGAACCCAGCGTCTCCTGCGTTAGTGGCGAGCGCCTTGCCCACTGCGCCACTCAGCCGCCAAAGGTTAACCTTCTGTAGTGTGGTAGTGAAAGAGTTAACAGGAACAGGCATCCCTGCTGGACCGTAAATGGTGCATTTATATAGCTTCACAATTTGTTGTTTGTCACATTTTACCCGTTCACTCACTCACACATTCACACACCGACGGGCGGAGGCGACCGATGCGAGGTGCCAACCTGCTCACCAGGAGCAGTTAAGGGTGTTACGTGTCTCGCTCAAGGACACGTCGACACACTGCCCGGGAATCGAACCGGGAACCTCGTCGTGGTTATAGGTTACCTTGGGTTGGTCTTCGCGGAGGTCAAAGGTCAGCTCCAGGTTTCTGAGGAAGTGGTCGGCGAACTCGGGATACATGTCCAGCACCTCGAGGATCTCGTCCCTCTGGATGGTGTGCAGGTCGCAGTAGCTCAGCGCCCGCACGTCCGCGTTGGACTTCCCCGGTTTGGCGAACAGGTGGATCATCTCGCCGAAGATGTCGTTCTTACCTGTTTTTTTTTTTTTTTTTTTTCAGGAGAGACGGAGAGGAAGAAGAGGGACAAGGAGCAAATCAGTTGACCAGTTGTGTCACAGGGAGGGGGGGGGGTCG
>NC_140165.1:6442355-6458807 GCF_963971535.1 Notolepis coatsorum | reverse complement strand
TGCTTACGTATTCATTAAAATGTTCACCTAAGTATTTCAGATGTTCTCCTTATCTTGGTCTTATACCTAAGGAGTTCCTTAGAGAGAGTATAATAATGCAGGACCTGTTGCAGAGGTCTTTATTCGGCATGCAACGACACTCAATGTTTTTTAGCGGTACACACAGCGGTTAGTTTAGCACACACACCGGAACACACACGCATGCATTGTCTCTTTAGGATCGCCGATGCGATTCGTCTCTGCGATTAACCCATCCCGTCGTCCTTCCCCCCCAAGGGCAGCCGGGAGCAGACAGGCGTCAAAGTGAGCCGCGCCAGGGGACCAATCCAAGTGCTCCTGTCCGTCTTCGTCAAGGACGCCACAGCGTTAGCGATCTGTTGTTGTGCATGTTTTTCCATTGGGTTTATCTTATCGGGGGGGAAACCCTTGCGAGCATGGGGAGAACATGCAAACTCCACACAGAAAGGCCTGGGAGATACCCCACCTGGGTACCTGGCATCATGGAAACCTGGTCCCCAAGCGGGAATCGAACCCTGGACCTTCTTGCTGTGAGGCGACAGTGTTAACCACTACACCAGTGCACAAAAGATCTTAGCTACCACAATAAGAAAATAAAAGTATCCCACAAAAAGAAAGTGTCCCACATTATTTGCTTTTTGTTTGCTGTTATTTGCTTTTCAGTAACGCCATGAGCTTTCCTTTATTGTATTCCTCCGATCGTATTATCTTCCTCCTCTGGTAAATTTGGTTCTCTTTTCTTCTGCCATTTTTTTACTGTATACAGTAGCTGACCCTTTAAGCCAACTTTATGAGATGAGATGATACAGATGAGGCCATTGCCAGCACACTGAGCCGGGCACATGGGAGCAGTCTCCATGGAAACTAGAATTCTTTCTGCTGTAAAATCTCTTTCACTGCAGTAAATGCCTTAACGTTCTCCCTTAACCCTTTTAGGACTATGTAGGACTTTCTATATAGAATTCCGCCTGGATATTTCTTGTATTTGTTGGTGTAAAATGGTCAAATAATGTCCTATAGGAGTAAGGGCTTTTGCCCCTTTTTTCCATTATGACTTCATCTTTCAATATCTGGCAGTTATTTAACATTACTGTATGATATAATTGTGTAATAACCAGGAATATCAAGAAGAAACAAAAAAAACGGAATGGGCTTTTAGAGGATTACATCTAAATGGTAAATCACATATGTAGGCGCGAAGAACGATTTCTCACCGTTCAGACGCTGTTAAAATTTCGTACTGTAATCATACTGTAAATGTAAAATGTACTGTATCATAGTTTTATTATTATTATTATTATTATTATTATTATTATTATTATTATTATTATTATTATTATTATTATTATTATTATTATTATTATTATTATTATTATTATTATTATTATTATTATTATTATTATTATTATTTAATAATAATAATAATAATAATTATTATTATTATTATTATTATTATTATTATTATTATTATTATTATTATTATTATTATTATTATTATTATTATTATTATTATTATTATTATTATTATTATTATTATTATTATTATTATTATTATTATTATTATTATTATTATTATTATTATTATTATTATTATTATTATTATTATTATTATTATTATTATTATTATTATTATTATTATTATTATTATTATATTATTATAATATAGTTAGTCTTTTGGCAGCTTACAAGATACAAGACAAAACACACAGAGACTTGAACTCTGACAGATAAGACTTCACAAAAAGAAAACAAAAACATAATTTGATAATAATTATTTAAACAACAGATTTAAATAATTGTCTGTGAGAAGGGGGACTCACAAGTCTTCATCTATTGAGATGTACAACCTTATTCTCTGAACTATCTCTCATGTGACGCCAACAAAAAATTGAATCGTCTAAATATTCATTAATTAAAAAAAAAAAGTCAGCTTGCGTAGCAAAACATATCCAATTACCAAAGGACTTACCTCAACATTGAGTTAGCCTGGCGCCTCATTAAAAGTACACAGTTCTAAGAGAGTAACCATTTCAGGGATTCGGTGCAACACCCTTAAGTAAGACCCTCAGCTAAGGAGAAATTAAACTGTATCATACTGTAAATGTAAAATGTACTGTATCATATTTAAGGATTTAACTATAGTTGTATCGTCAGTCTTAAGCATCTACAATAGCACGACACGGCCCATAGCTCCCACTAATGCTAACCTGCTCGTTTCGGTCTTGAGTGCTGCTTTGTTTTAGCTCCCACGTCATTGGCTGCAGTTCTATTTAGTCACACCTGCCAACGTTAGACTGTGAAAAAAGAGGGAGGTTTTCCTGTGGCTCCAAACTTTAGATTAACGGGAGGAATTATAACAGGAGAAATGACCAAACGGGATCACTGTCACTTTTCACAAATACAAAAACGAAAAATGTGTAAAGATTCTAAGCGTGTTTGTTTGTACAATACTTTGTCAGACAACATTATAAACTGAAAGTGTCTGTCGCAGCACAGCGTGGCAGTAGATGTCACCTCACGTGACGGAGAGAAAGAAGGCTCTAGACGACACAACGGGTTACACGAAGACGGTGGAGGATTTGGCAATATTTCAGATTTAAATCAAATGCTAATACGGAGCCTGCCAACGTTAATCAGGCAATCTGTAAACTTTGTATGATGAAAGAAGTGAGGCTGCCTTGCACACAGGCCAGATATAAAAGGGACAGTGTGAGCATTCGTGTTGTTCAAAGTAAGGAGAAGATCTAAAGATCCAAGGCTGCAGCTACATTGATCTGTCAATGAACGGATAGAACATTTACGGAAGGTATTGCAGTCCATTGGTTTATGTTTAAACTAGAACGTAACGTCAACTCTGTCCAACAAATAGATACTCCTACTTGAAAATGTATTAAAAACAGATGTAAACAGACGAGTAAAATGTCTTGTGTTAAAATGTCTGCTGCTACTACTACTACTACTACTACTACTACTACTACTACTACTACTACTACTACTACTACTACTACTACTACTACTACTACTACTACTACTACTACTACTACTACTACTACTACTACTACTACTACTACTACTACTACTACTACTACTAGGCTTAACATTGGCACTGTGACAACTCATTGCATCAGTATATGGCATAGGAAACATAATTGTCATGAAATCGTTCCTGTGGGAAATGCCAACCCTTTGGATGAGACATAAGCATGACTCATGTTACAAGTGTCATTCTGTACTGCCAACGACCAGGGCTGCCATCGGGCACAACCCCGGTCCCCGCTTAGCATCACAAAAGACAGCTGCGCTATCGATCGAGCCAAAATGAAAGGCCACTCTCGGTTCAGTCGAATGGCAGTACAGTTCTACCAGAGGAGGAGGTTTAACACACAACCGTACAGTGGAGCTTCTTCCACAAAGCCTTCACATGATCACACGGGAGCATTCACAACAGTCGGCCTACCCAGTATGGCCACCACCACGTCCTCCTTGAGGATCTCGATGGAGCCCCGCGACACGAAGTAGAGGGCGGTGAGGACGTCGCCGGAGTGGACCAGGGTGTCGCCGGGCGGGGCGTGGGTCGTCTTGAACCTCATGGCCAGCGCTCGGAGGCAGCCTTTGGTGGCTCCCCGGAAGGCTTTGCAGTCCTGGAGGAGGGTCTTGTTGAGGTGGAGGCAGATGTCCGCCTGCAGACACTCCGGGAACCCCTTCAGGACCTGCGTGCGGAAAAGTGCGAGGTCGAAAGCAAAGAGAGGCAAACGGTCACTGGGAGCACGTGGCACGACGTGGTGTATTTGATGAGCTATATCGGTGCTGTGATGTGCAGTGCAGTGGCTCTGGGTTGAGTTTGAGTCGTGGGTTGCGCTCGATCTGATCAGGTTGCTTTGATCAGATTCTGAGAGGGTTTCCAGAGAACCCGGACACATTTGCCATCTGTGTTTCTTCCTTTTTCTCAAAACCTATATATACGCCACAGTAGCAAGTTCACTGCAGTCTGTTGTTGTTTTTATTTTTATAGTTTTATTATTATTATTGTATTATTATAATATAGTTAGTCTTTTGGCAGCTTACAAGATACAAGACAAGACAAAACACACAGAGACTTGAACTCTGACAGATCTTCACAAAAAGAAAACAAAAACATAATTTGATAATAATTATTTAAACAACAGATTTAAATAATTGTCTGTGAGAAGGGGGACTCACACGTCTTCATCTATTGAGATGTAAAACCTTATTCTCTGAACTATCTCTCATGTGAAGCCAACACAAAGTCTAATCGTCTAAATATTCATTAATAATAATTAAGAAAAAAGGTCAGCTTAGCAAAACATATCCAATTACCAAAGGACTTACCTCAACATTGAGTTAGCCTGGAGCCTCGTTAAAAGTATATTGAGAAATATGTGCGGAGAAGGGCTTTAGCAAACACAAGAACTTAAAATGCAAATTTAGTTAAACTCCCCGATATATATTAAAAACATACCCTCGGAGAGACGAAGATAAAGTAAACCACTGACAACAACAAGTTACACTTCCAAGGACAACAGGAGCCGACTGGAAAACAAGGACATAATGTTTAAACTCTGACAACATAAAAGAGCGGGAAAGACAAGGAGAGGGTTCAGCGGCACAAGTGGAAAGTTGGAAACACGGAAAACATTGTAATTTTCACAAAGAACAATCTAAACGGAGCAGTTGTGGGTGTTTTCGGGGGGGGGGGGGGGGGGGCTGTGAGAGGCTATCTTTGTGGATAAAACAAAACTGCTACCAACGTTGCCGTTTGTGATAGTTAGCCTCCCTTCTCGTTTTTACATTTTCTTTCCTATGATGCAGCCAATACAATAAAGACGTTTGATATATTTTTGATCAAACTCTGTTTTTCTTTCCTAGTATGACGCAGCCAATACAATAAAGACGTTTGATATATTCTTTTTTAAGAGCTCTCTTCCATCTCTGATCTAACTTTTTGATCTAACTTGTTTTTGGAGCCTCTGTGAGGGCCCCCTCGCTGAATTCTTTGAGCGCCCTGAGATGATTAAATCATTTTTTATTTTATTTTTTGTATCTCTCTACTCTTTTGCTATCAGAAGATTTGGAAAGGAAAGGAATTGAACAACATTTGGCAAGTGCTGGGTGCCGCTGTGGAGCATGCAGCCAGGCCCCCCTCCCCCAACAGGTGGGAGACCTGGCATCGCCAGTGGTGGAAGAAGTACACAGTTCCTTTACTTAAGTAAAAAGTAGAAATACCCAGAGGATATATAATAGTACTCTGGTAAAAAAAATTAAAAAAAGGGGAAAAAAAAGGAAAAGTCCTCCATTCAAAAATCTTAAAGTAGAGAAGTGTTTGATATCGAATGTACTTAAGTATCAAAAGTACGAGTATACACATTCTATAGGATGTGTATTCCAAGTGCTTGGGAGCGTTCGACCCTCGAACCATTGACCCCTAAATGTTATGGTATGTGGTCCAGTTATGCTGCTCTGATTATGTCATTATTTTTTTTTTTTTTTTTTATTATCTTTTCCCCCCCTCCTTTTTTCCGATTTTTTCTCCCATCCCACTGTTTAGTCGTTATGCCAATTCCCAACCCCCTTCCTGGTTGTTGCGCACCCCCCCCCCCTACTGTTGGTCCGGGAGGCCGGAGACTGTCACATGCTTTCCTCCGACGCATGTGCAGCCAGCCGGCAGCCAGCGTGGCAGCGCAGATTCTCACCGGGAGAGTGTAACGTGTGGAAGGTCACACTACCTCCCTCCAGATCCTACCCTCGCTGTGCAGGCGCGCCGACCGAACTGTAGGGGTCGCTGTCCACAACGCCCAGGACCCACCCATCAGCTTTCCCACCCCTAACACTGCCAATTGTGTTAGTATGAACGACCAGCCAAGCTGATAGCAACGCCGAGAGCTGGACTCGAACCCAGCGTCTCCAGCGTTGATGGCGAGCGTCTTGCCCACTACACCACCTAGCCGCCCCTGATTATGTCATCTTGAAGAAGAAAAATGTGAAAGTACATAATCATAACGTTTTTGCCATGTTTTCTATGCAAAATATCTTTCTCTTAACTGATGGGTTCAGATGAATGTAGTGGAGTACAAAGTATAATAGTTCCTCTGAAATGTAATCGAGTAAAAAGCACAAAGTTCCCTACAATTAAAAAATACTCAAGTAAAGTACCTCAAACTTGTACTTAAAGGACCATACCGGGATCATTTTGACATATCTCTATTTCTTTAATACATTCTGCGTTCATAGATGTATGAAGTGTATGTTTTGGTAGATCTCATCCTTCCTTTCTCACTGCCATTGATGTAGAAAAAGGAATGCAAATAATGTTCCATGGAACTTGAAAGTCGCTATAGTGTGACAATCACTGCATTGTTTATTTTCAGTCATGTTACTGTATTCCCCTATTACAAGCAGCAACCAAGTCTCATGGGGTATTATTTCCCGCCCATTTTCAACATCAGTGGCAGTTTAAATGGCGCTTAGTAAGGTAAACTGATATCACCTAAAACACACGTGAGAAGTCAGAGATTAAGACTGGTATGATCCTTTAAGTACAGTACTTGAGTGAAAATGCTTCATTTTACTTTCCACCACTGGGCATCATCGCCCCAGCAGACGGTGGCCCGTATCGACGTGACTGTGTCTCCCCAGCAGTGACCGGCGTGGCGCTGTGTGTTTGAATACACAGATTTCATGCAAGAAAAAGCATCCTGGTGGCAGCAGGCCACATGCAAAGTCTACTGGGGGACCATGTGGGACCTGTGAGAAGCATTCACCTTAACCCTTTCACTATACCACACTGCAGCAGGTTAACCCTTTCTCTACCACACTGTGTGGTAGTGAACGGGTTGACCTTCTGTAGTGTGGTTGTGAAAGGGTTATAATAACCCTTTGTCGTGTGGCAGTGGAAGGGCTAACCTCCCGTATTGTCGCGGTGAAAGGGTTAACCCTTTGGTAGTGTGGTGGTAGTGAAAAGGAGCATGCCGACATTATGGGGGAAATGCACTCACCGTCTTCTCCGGAGTCAGACGAGAAGATATAGATAGATAGATAGATAGATAGATAGATAGATAGATAGATAGATAGATAGATAGATAGATAGATAGAGACAATGTCCTCCCTGCGCGTTCGCTAGGAAGCTACAAGCTAGCCGTAGCTTAGCTACAAGCTAGCCGAAGCTTAGCTACAAGCTAGCCGAAGCTTAGCTGTTGGCCAGAGTTTTAAGCTAGGCTAGTGGTCCGTATCTGCTGCCATTTATTTGTAGCTAGGCTAGTGGTCCGTATCTGCTGCCATTCATTTGTAGCTAGGCTAGTGGTCCGTATCTGCTTCCATTTAATTTGTAGCTAGGCTAGCCCACAGCCGGATAGCTTTCTACTGAATGCACAGAGGGAACATTGGTATCCATCTTCTGACTCTGGAGAAGACGGTAAGTGCATTTCCCATAATGTTCACTATACTACGGCTGGCATGCATTACGAGTGAACAAAAAAATAAAAAAACATCTATGATGTTACATCAGAAGAAAAAATTGGACGGCATGTTTGCGCTTATGCGTGATTGTGTGCAGAAGACTCAAACTTTTTTTGAGGGGGGCCGTGCCCTCACAATAACATGCACTTGTCTGGGACTTAGACAAAAAGAAACATCATCCATTAAAGAAAACTCATCAATCTACGCTTTTAACCGCCAGCTCTGACATAGCGGCTAAGGTAATACAAAGCATTCCACTACAGTGCTACTATCGTCAGGGACTAGCAAGACGAGGCTACAGTAGGAAGGACACATTCATAAGACACATCACAGTGGTCAACACATGTACCTCCTGCTCTTACCGGAGTGTCGTAGTCATTCCATTTGACATGGGGGGCAAGACATGGAAGAGACAAACTTATATAAGTACCATGAACAGTCACAAGATGAGGAAAACCACTATTACTGCATTGTAGGGGAACTACGCCCCAATATCACAATTCATACATGTTATTCCTATGGTCTGAGACAGTGTTAGTGAACATAAACAACTCTCGAACCAAATCCCAAAATCTAGAGTGCTAAAGAACAATCACATTTATGATGTAGTCGAATAAAGTCTGAAGCCGCGGCTCCACAGACAATGGATCGGGAAAGATTTTTTATAGATGACACCCGGGGGAATGTTCTGGGTTCATATGTGGGTTCACATTTCTGTTTCAGAACTGAGACCACTACTATAGAATAAAGCTCATTTGGGTATAAAAACCTCAAACAAACAGACTTACTTCTCTGGTTTCTGGCTTTGGGAGAGAATAGCTCATCTTCACACATATTATTGATTGAACTTTCCAAGGCCATGGAGATAACATATTGGAATTCTTAATTTGGATGGTTTCCCCCCTTTAAGCAGTAACGATGGCTTTCGTCCTACAGTCATCGGCTATGGTTAAGAAACAGTATAATAATAAGGATGTAAGATATTCCACTAGGAAATTGACGTCAGTGAGAGCGTTTCGCCGTCGACGCGGCGAGAACGTTCTCCGAAGACGAGATTGTGGAAACTCGGCAAAACGGCGTTGTGAACTTAACAACGTTCCAATGGATGAAAAGATCGGAAGAGGTCGAGGAAATCAGAGAAAAAGAGAAAAACACCTCAACGGAACGAACAGTATCAACGAGCTGGGTTTAAAAAAGAAAAGCACCATTTAGATGTTCACCGAACAAAGGATCCCCTGCCCCTCCCCCCTCCCCCCTCTCTCTCTCTCTCTCTCTCTCCCCAAAAGCCTCACACGGCGAACGCACGGCGTCCCGTACCATGTTCATGTCGATGCCGTTGGTGTAGGTCCAGGCGTGCTGGAAGTACTCCTCCAGCCGCTGCCTCAGAGGGTTGGGGATCTGGTGGAAGCGGATGAACTCCTTGACCCGGAGCATCTGCAGGTGGTACCTGGCCGTGCCCGAGTACAGCCTCTGGATGATGGCCGACACGTTCCCGAAGATACTGGCGTACATGAGGGCTGGGGGGGGGGAGGAGCACAGGCGACGCGGAGAGAGGTGAGTGTTAAAGGAAAAGAATATCAAAAATATATATAAAAGAACAGCAAGTTGGGTAACGTTCACTTTTTAAAAGTAAACTTGTTCCATTACAACATTACATGTTGCGGTTCATTTTATTAACTAATGTACAGTAGGTTCAATTCAGTCTATGTCTGATAGGTTCAATTCAGTCTGATGGGTTAAATTCAGTCTATGTCTGATGGGTTAAATTCAGTTTATATCTGATTATTAATTAATTATATGTCCCAGGCAGCAGTGGGTAGTTGAATTGGAGCCAGCTCAATAAAACATGTGTAGAGACACACGATTGCAACGTGATTGTGATTGGAGCATTGTTTAACCAGTAGGTTGGTATTATTCTAGAAGGCATATCTATATAAAAGATTGCGTTAGCGAAGCAGAGATTCAGTCAGTTCCAGACTGTCTTATTTGTCGTGAAGCTTTTGTGAAGCACAAATAAACCCCCTTGCAACAGATTCTGTTTGACCCAAGTGTTTTCTTCAGAAGAACTTCACGAGTCCCAGGAGCCTAAGTCAGATACTTTGATTCCGATCGAGTTTGAATATTTTTGTTACAACAATTGCTGCCATTCAAATGTAACTAGTTACGTTACAGCGTTACCTAGTAGGGCTGTCCCCGACTAAGGATTTGGATAGTCGACTATGATTGGCCGAAATTAGCCGATAGTCGACTATTAGTCGACTATAAAAAAAAGAAAATTGAAAAAATATATATAATATTTTTTTTTTTTTTTTTTTTTTTTTTATCATTCCATTTGGGCTGTGGGGGGTGCTTAATGTCTGAAGGAGTCAGGCTTCTTGTCCTCTTCAAAAGCATGCAATTGGTCCACTGATGGATACATCTTGATATTTGTCTAGTCTAGTGTGTTCATTAGACGGGTGAAATCCTCTTTCAGTGCCTCTGTGCCTGTTTTCTTAGGCAGTTAGCCTCTGGTATGCGTGCCATTAGCGTTAGCCGCGCTTCTAGGCCTCTTTTCTTTTGGAAAGATAAAAATAATAATAATAATTAGACTAAGAGGTTGGCAGTCGACTACGGCTCCTTTCGATCGATTAGTCGACTATTCGACTAATAGGGGTCAGCCCTATTACGTAGTAAGTAACTTTTGCGTTAACAAAAGTGAAAACCCTTCTGCGATTCCTTGCACATGGTTGGTTATATTGTCCAGAGGGTGCACAGCGTGATAGACACATATCCCCCAGACACAATTAGCATTTCACTGTAATGTCTTTTCGCCCCCAAATAAAAAGATTAAGCGAATACTTCCATAACATAAAGGCATGTCCTCTCTGCGACAGTGACACAACCGCAGGATTGGATAACTTCCTCTAGTACACAGCTACCAGTACTCACCAAGAAAAACAAACCGTGCCGAATGCATCTGGGATTTCTTTTTTTTTGTGGCAACAAAAAAACGCCCTGACCAAACAGTAGGAGTCGCTGTTGCAACGACCAGGACCACACTGCCGGGGAATTGAACCCGGGTCTCTGCGGTGGCAGGCGAGTGCTTAAACCTCTACACACTACCCACACGGCCCCCAATCATTTCAATCTCATGACCGTTTTGTATTGGCTTTTTTCCCCCCTGTCAAATCAACAAAATATGAATAATGTAAACTTGAAGTGTAATATGCATTATACATGTAAATATCCCTCAGTCCTGTACACAGCATATCCTCCTTGAATAAATCCCTGGTTTCGACTTGGTCAGGTCTCAAAGTAACCTAGGAGTGTAAATTAGCATATTCTGTTGGTTAAATATTAAATAACATTAGACCTAGCCTGCCCTCATTTCTCATCCTCGGTTGTCATGTAATTTTAATGGCCAGCTGGAGTGGACCTGTTGGCTGCCAACCCAGAATACATTCACACCACCCACTCCTTAAGGTAGGCAGGGGATTCATACTCTGCTTAGCAAGCAGAATGAAGACATACATAGTACAAAGTACAAAGAATAGCTTGCTTCACTATCCGAGCTCCTGTGGAAGTCATCAAAGCGAAGCAGGCTATTCTCGGTCCTCCTCGCTCCGCACAACGGTGGAACGAACTTCCCACCACAGTCAGGACAGCTGAAACCCGGCCAATTTTCCACCATCGACTAAAGACACACTTCTTCAGTCAATATCTAAAAAGAATATCTACTGTCTTTTTACAAGTATATAGTACCCTACTACTATGCTACTATACTTACTTATCTTTTTTTTATACACTTTTTCTCCTTATTTAAAGTTTTTCTCCCATCCCAATTTCGCCTCGCCAATTCGAGGAGTAACGCGTGGGAGGCTCACGCTGCCCCCGAAACGTCCTGATTCTGCTGTACAGGCGCACCAACCGACCTGTAGGAGTCGCTGTCCACAACGTCCAATCCCCACCCACCGGCTTTCCCACCCTCTAACACTGCCAATTGTATTAGTATGAACGACCAGCCAAGCCGGTAGCAACGGCGAGAGCTGGGCTCGATACCAGCATCTCCTGCGTTAGTGGCGAGAGCCTTGCCCACTGCGTCACTCAGCTGCCATCTATACTTACTTATCATGCTAATATGTCAATACTACTATATGTGCTCAGAGTGTATCACTCAAATTCAACACTATTTGACGAACAACATCCTACCCCCCAAGTGCAATACCCACCCACTACCGTCTGACACTGTGATTGTTATTTTGCATATTGTTGTTATTTTGTACATTGTATTGTAACATTGTATAATGTATTGTATCTTATGTTTCTGTATAGTATTTTATGGTTCCTGTATAGTATTTTATGTTCTGTATAGTATTTTATTTTTCTCTTTTATTACCTGTGATTTTTTTTATATTCCACTATACTGCACCTTAAGTTTGAGTCCCAAATCTCGTTGTATGCTAAATGTAATGATAATAAAGTACAATCTAATCTAATCTAATCTAATCTAATCTAACAATGCCAGCGACCTGTTGCTACCAGAAATGTACCCCTCCTGCTTTGGATAAAAGTGTCACCTAAATGACTAAATGTAAATGTAAACTTTGCTCAAGACGTCCAAGTACTCAATGGGCACACAGTACTGGTGGAAACATTAGATATACTCTATTGATTGTGTGTAATTGTTGGTATTCCAGAGCATTTCAGAATACCTATAGGCACATGTTTTGAATAAGCTTTGGTCTAGGATGTCAATACATTTGACACGTTCATGAATATTCTGCATATACAAGCTTATATCTGGATGAATGTTTGTGGTGTGTAGGGATGGCTGGTTTTTAGGGGGCCACATCTGCGGTGGGTCAAGCTAATTAGACTTGGGAGCAGGGGTGACTGTGCACCTGTTGTACATTGAGGTAATTAGGTTTGTCACGCTGCTCCCACAACCTCTGGTGACCCTTCAAAGTCTGGTCTTTTGTTTTTGTCTTTAAAGCAGGGGGTCAGGTCCTACCCCTATCTTTTGCATCAAACACTTAATTTCCTGCGTTCTGGTGTACCTTTACGAGAGGCACGTCTGCATGGTTGAGATGGTATGTTCCTGTAGGGGTGTCTGAAATAGTTGGTTAATATATAGTTACAGGTAAGAAGGATATATAAATGTTTTTTTTACCTCTTTTGGGAAGGGGGTTGTCTTTCATATTAGCTATATTTTTTGAGAGGGACAAATTGACCTCTTGTAAAATGGCCGTCGGGCCGTCCAATGTTTAAGAGGTTAATATTTAACCCACAATATCGGGGGGGACATGTCCCCTGCAACCCCCCCTTAAATCTATGCCTATGATGGAAACCCTGTTTCACAGTTCAGGCGTTTTGTTGCGTCAGGTATGGGAACCTTGAGGTTTTGCTTAATTCCCGAAAGGTTGACCCCTTGACCCCTTTATACCTATCTATTGCCTTCACTGTCTCTTCACTGCCTTATACTGTAATCATAACTACCTAGCTCATCCTACAGTACAGTCTATATGACACTGTATGAATGCCATGTACAATAATACTGTATATACCATACAGTATGACGTATAGCATGCCAGTTAGGGTACAGACCTTGTGTATACTGTTTACTTTTACTCACAGATTATATATATATATTATATATATATTTTATATATTGAATGAATGAATGAATAGTTTATTTTCTGTCTTTTATAATTTTTTACAACAAATCAAAAACACACTTGTGTGGACAAAGAAATAAAAATAAAAAAAAACATATTCAGATCACATTATTTTATTGCCTATATTATATATTGTAACATATTATATAACTGATACCTCGCCTCCCCCCTCCCCCATGCTGCTATGACGCCCCAAATTTCCCCAAGGGGATCAATAAAGGAATATCTTATTTTATTTACAACACATTTGAATCTAATGTAATCTAATCTTTCTGTGTATTCATTTTTTGTATCCACTTTTTCCCCTCCTGTTTTTTACGGTATTTTTCCTCCCATTCCAATTTAGTCCTTATGCCAATTCCCCCCTCCCCTTCCTGGTTGTTGCACGCATGTGCCCCCCCACTGGTCCGTCTAGGGAGCCCTGAAGTCTATCACATGCTTCCTCCGAGACATAGGAGACAGCCAGCAGCCTCTTTTCACCCGACAGCGCGGACTCTCATTGGTGAAGTGTAACGCGTGGGAGGTCACACTACCTTCACCATTTCCCTCCCTCGCTGTGCAGGCGCCCTGACCGACCTGTAGGAGTCGCTGTTTACAACGACCAGAATACCACCCCACCGGCTTCCCTCCCGCTGACTCTGCCAATTGAGTCAGTATGACGGCCGGCCCAAGCCGGAGGCACCGCTGACAGCCGGATTCGATACCGGTGTCTCTTGCGGTGGTAGACAGACGCTTAGTCCGCTGCGCCACCCAGCCGCCCTCTTTCTGTGTATTCATATTCTTTATCTCTGTACCCCCCGCCCTGCGCTGCCCCGCCCCGCCCCCCTGACTCACATCCTATCAGCATCCGCCCCGCCCCCCTGACTCACATCCTATCAGCATGACGCAGATGGAGAAGATCTTCTCCGAGTTGGTGTTGGGCGACACGTTCCCGAAGCCCACGCTGGTCAGGCTGCTGAAGGTGAAGTAGAGCGCCGTCACGTACTTGTCCCGGATGGAGGGTCCGGAGCTGGGGTCGCTGTAGTTGTACCTCTTCCCTGTGTGAGAACCACAAGCATTTGTATTTAATAATACATTTAATAATAATACATTTGATTTGTAACGCACTTTATATTTGTAACAATCTCAAAGTGCTACATGAAAGGAGATAAAGATAAAGAAATTGAAATGAATAAAACAACCAATGAAATTAAAGAAACATTCAGTCAGCTTAAAAAAAGAAAACACACAAGGCATCAGTAGGTCCATTTAGGCAAATGCCTTGTTAAAAATAAATGTTTTTAGTCCCCTTTTAAATGCCTCAACGGACTGTGGTGTACAGTTTCTACGTCAAATGTATATACACTCTTTTCTGGACACTTTTCGTATCACAAACAGTACTGTATTTGCAAATCTGGTATGTCATAAATGTATAGATGTAGCAGTACTGTCTATCTGTATGTCATGTATGTCATATAATTTATGTTATGATGAATTGAAAATGGGGGACCCTGATGTAAACAAGACGAAAGTCTTTCTCTGGTCTGCATCCCCTTGACAATTGTATGTATTGAGCTGTACTGTACTGTACCCATTCTGCAATCTGTTAATAAAGTTTTCAATCAATCAATCAATCAATCAATCAATCAATCAATCAATCAATCAACCAATCAATCAATCAATCAGATGGTCGGGGAGGGCGTTCCACAGCCGAGGAGCAGCTGAGCAGAAGGCCCGGTCGCCTGCGGAGGTTCGTCTTGTGTTTGGGTTTCAGTGTGTTTGAGTTTCCAGAGCGGAGGGAGCGGGTGGAGGTCGGGGGAGCGATGGGTTCCTTTTAGGGATGCTCGATATTGGCTTTTTTACCGATACCGATATACCGATATTGTCCAACTCTTAATTTCCGATACCGATATCAACCGATACCGATATATGCAGGGTTTCCCCCCCCCCCCAAAAATGGAATCATTTCAGGTAATTAACATTACATATCTCTTGTCGTGGAATTAACACAACATTATGCATACTTTTGACAATAAATAAAATCTGAATTTGTTCTTACTTGCTTGCCTGGGTAAATAAAGGTTATAGAAATGTAAAAAAAAAAATAAAAAAAAAATATATATATACATAATTTTTTTTAAACCGATACCGATATTTTCCGATATCACATTTTAATGCCGATATCGGCCGAAAATATCGGTAGGCCGATAATATCGGACATCCCTAGTTCCTTTAGATAGGAGGGGGCGTTGCTGTGGACCTTAATGTACTTTATCCTGACGGAGACAGGAAGCCAGTGTCGATGATTTGTTTTCAACGAGGACGCGCTGATATGCCACGTTTTCACCGCAGCCTCTCTTTCCCCACGAGCGACGCGGTACTGGTGTCATTCGTTTGGGCTCGTTGGACAAACATGTACTTGAGATGTTTTTCTTCATTAGAGATCTAACATGGTCCATTAGATTTGAATGCATACCTCATTGCACCTTACCCTAAGTTGTACCTTATCCCATTTCTGCATTGTACCGTATACTGTACTATTGTACTGTAACTCACAATTACTCTGTATTGTATATTGTATGTATATTGACTGAACACTTTTTGTTTACATACTTTCGACTTTCTATTTTATACTTTTTATCTATTTTTATCTAGCACACTCCCAGGAGCTCATACAGAAAAAAGCATTTCATGGAAAAGTATTCTGTATTTGACTACGACAACTAATAAAAATAAACTTGAACTAGAATATAATTATACATCCACAGAGCGTTTAGAAAGGTGCAAAATAAAAGTATTGCTTTTCCCCCCAAAACTATTTACAGTTTATTTGTTGTTTACACACACCTGCAACTGTCACCCAGCCTTTTAACTGTTCCGCTTCATGTATTACCTTGTCATTTTATTTGGTTGCTTGTTTGATGTGTGTTTTAATTATTTCCCTTACCTCTGTGATGTTTGTATCGTCTGTCTATTTCCAAAAACTTTTGTCCCTGTTCCCTGTTACCCTTCGAGAGACCCTTTTGTCCTTTGTCGCTTGCCAGGTCTTTGTAAACAAGAATGTGTTCTTAATTGACCTGCCTGGTTAAATAAAGCTTAAAGGAAAACGCCAACATTTTGGGAAATTAGCTTATTTGCCATCTTCCCTGGAGTTAGACAAGAAGATACATACCTTTGTTGTCTCTGTGCGTGCAGCAACTTTAGGTTAGTTGTAACGTTAGTTTAGGTTTGTGTTAACGTTAGATAATGTACAAAATAAACGTATTTCCGCTGCTATAGACGTCGCTCTTTTATTTTGAAACTCCCCCGACCGCAAGATATTACCCTC
>NC_140165.1:6432355-6437355 GCF_963971535.1 Notolepis coatsorum | reverse complement strand
CTGATGTCTTGGTATAGGGGGCAGGTTGTTAAGAAGTGGAGCTCGGTTTCCACCTCTTCTTGTGTGCAGTGGGTGCATAGTCTGTCTTCTCTTGGGAGCCAGGTCTGCCTATGGCGGCCTTTCTCAATGGCTAGGCTGTGCTCGCTGAGTCTGTACCTAGTCAAGGATCTTCTTAGTTTTGGGTCAGTCACAGTGCTCAGGTATTCTGCCACTGTGTACGCTCTGTTTAGGGCCAAATAGCATTTCAATTTGCTCTGGTTTTGGGTTGTTTCTTTCCAATGTGTCAGATAGTTTTCTTTTTGTTTTCTTATAATTTGATTTAGTCCAGTGTGGTTTCTGTCTGGTGGTTCTGCTTGTGTTTGTGAGCAGAGTCCCAGAACCATCTGGCTGAGTGGGCATCTATCGAGGGTCTCTCTGTGGGTGAGGGCTATGTTGTGGAGTGTGTCTGGGTCGCTTTCTTTTAGGTGGTTGTGGAATTTTAATGCTCTTTTTTGAATTTTTATGATTAGTGGGTATCTTCCTAGTTCTGCTCTGCATGCATTATTTGGCGTTTTCCGTTGGGTGCGGAGAATGGATTTGCAAAATTCTGCATGCAGAGTCTCAATTGGGTGTTTGTCCCATTTGGTGAAGTCTTGGTTTGCAAGTGGGCCCCAGACTTCACAACCATACAGGGAAATCGGTTCTATGACGGAGTCTAATATTTTGAGCCAGATTTTGACTGGAATGTCTAATATGATGTTCCTTTTTATGGCATAAAAAGCCCTTCTTGCTTTGTCTCTCAGGTCGTTCACAGCTTGATTGAAGTTCCCTGTAGCACTGATGTTTAGGCCGAGATATGTGTAGTTTTTTGTGTGTTCTAGGGAAATTGTGTCTAGGAGGAATTTGTGTTTTTGTTGTTGTAGGCTGGGCCTTTTTTGGAATATCATAATTTTAGTTTTGTTTAGGTTTACTGTCAGTGCCCATGTCTGGGAGAATTTGTGCAGAAGGTCAAGGTGCTGTTGTAGCCCTTCTTTTGTTGGGGACAGCAGCACCAGGTCATCTGCAAACAGTAGGCATTTGACTTCTGTGTTTGCTAGGGGGATGCCAGGTGCTGCAGTTTGTTCCAATGTTTTTGCCAGTTCATTTATGTATATATTGAAAAGGGTTGGACTCAAACTGCACCCCTGTCTAACCCCACGGCATTGAGGGAAGAAGTCTGTGTGTTTTCCCTCAATCCTCACAGCACATGTGTTGTTGGTGTACATTGACTTTATGAGGTCGTAGGTTTTCCCTCCAATGCCACTATCTAACAGTTTGTATAGCAGACCCTCGTGCCAAATTGAGTCAAATGCTTTTTGGAAGTCAACGAAACAGGAGTATACTTTGCTTTTATTTTTATTTATTTGGTTGTCGATTAGGGTGCTGAGGGTGAGAATGTGGTCTGTTGTACGGTGATTTGGTAGGAAGCCAATCTGTGATTTGCTCAAGGTATTGTTGTTTGTGAGGAAATGTGTGAGTCTGTGGTTAATGATCATACAGAGGATTTTTCCAAGGTTGCTGTTGACACAGATCCCACGGTAATTGTTTGGGTCATATTTGTCTCCCTTTTTGTGGAGCGGTGTTATGAGTCCTTGGTTCCAGATATTGGGGAAGATCCCGGAGCTAAGGACAATGTTAAGGAGTTTTAGTATAGCCAATTGGAATTTGGAGTCTGTGAATATGATCATTTCATTTAGGATACCATCCGCTCCGCAGGCCTTCTTGATTTTAAGTGATTTTATTTTGTCCTGTAGTTCTTGTAGTGTAATTGGGGAGTCTAGCGGGTTCTGGTAGTCTTTTATGGTTGACTCCAGGCTTTGTAGTTTGTCTTGTATGTGTTTTTGCTGTTCATTTTTTTGTATTGGGCTAAAGAGATTGGAGAAGTGGTTTACCCATACATCTCCATTTTGGATGGGTAGCTCCTCGTGGTGTTGTTTGTTTATTTTGTTCCAGTTTTCCCAGAAGTTGTTTGTTTTTATAGATTCCTCTATATCTTGTAGCTGGTTTCTAATATGTTGGTCTCTTTTTTTTCTGACTGTGTTTTTGTAATGTTTCAGTGTTTCACTGTATTGGAGACGTGTGTTCTGGTTGTCTGGGTCTCTGTGTTTTTGGTTTGATAGGTTCCTTAATATCTTCCTGAGATTTTTACAATCATTATCATACCATTTGTCATGCGTATTTTTATTTCTATTTTTCCTCGCTTTCCTATTTGAGGCCTTTAGGTTGGATAAGGAAGCTGTAAGGTCAAATATGTTATTGATGTTTTCTACCGCCCCGTTTACACTTTTGCTGTTGTGTTGGAAGTTTTTTTCTAGGAATTGGTCTAATTTGGATTGGATTTTTTGTAGCTTGATAGCGGATTGGAATGCTTCCATACTACTTTCTTTCCATTTGTAGTGTTTTTTAATAGTGTGTAGTTTGTTTGGTTTTGGTATTTCCTGGTTGTGTGTTGATCTATTCAGGTAGATAGTGGTTTTGCTGTGGTCTGACAGGGGTGTTTGCTGGCTGACTGTGAACGCTCTGAGAGACTCTAGGCTGAGGTCCGTGATAAAATAGTCTACTGTACTGTTACCCAGAGATGAGCTATATGTGTACCTACCATAAGTGTCCCCTCGGAGCCTACCGTTAACTATGTACAGTCCCAGCGAGCGACAGAGCTGTATAAGTTGTGACCCATGTTTATTTGTTGTTTGGTCATAGTTATTTCTGGGGGGGCATATTTGGGAGGGGATGTTCCCACCTCCTGGTAGGTGTTTGTCTCCCTGTGTGCTGAGAGTGTCAGGTTCTCGTCCTGTCCTGGCATTGAGGTCCCCACAGACTATAATGTGCCCGTAAGCCTGGAACTGGTTGATTTCGTCTTGTAGGATTAGGAACATGTCTTCCTTGTAGTATGGGGATTCAATTGGGGGGATGTAGGTGGCACACAGGTAGATATCTTTCTCGGTTGATGTAAGTTCCTTATTTATTTTTAACCAGATGAAAAAAACTCCGGTTTTGATTAGCTTTATGGAGTGGGTTAGTTCAGATTTGTACCATATTAGCATGCCTCCAGAGTCTCTCCCCTGTTTGACCCCTGTTAGCTTGGTGGATGGTACCAGTAGCTCTCTGTAGTTTGCAGGACAGCCAGTAGGACTGTTTCCTCTGTGCCATGTCTCTTGTAGGACCATGATGTCTGTGTTTGACATTTCTGTGGTAAAGTCTGGGTTTCTGCTCTTTGTTCCAAGGGCAGTTGACCTCAGACCTTGTATATTCCAGCTTGAGATGGTAAAAGATTTGTATTCCATTATTACAGTGTTATAATCCAGTGGTTTTGTCCTGGACCACAAATGAGAAGATCTTGCTGATCATCTGATGCACGGTCAGCTCCCCGGGTGGAGATCTGTCGGTCATGGGGTTGACCTGTGCATTTGTGTGGTATGGGGTTGGTGGTGGCATATGCTGTGTGTATGTGTGTTGTGGGGTTGGCAGGATATGCATTGGCTGGGGGGGGGTCTGCAGGAGGGGGGCAGGTCGAAATTGGGCGGCCTGTGCATATGTGTGATGCATCCTTTGCAGGTTGGGCGTGGGCCTGGCCTGGGGTGCAGGGTGGTCTCTGTTTGTAGCCTGTTGTTCTCTGGGTGCAGAAGGTCTTCTGGGCGTGGCTCTGGGTGGGGTGTTCATCCCTCTGTTGCTCTTGTAGGATGTGGTAGGGCTACGGTTTAGTGCAACGTCTTTCAGGGTCTTTGCGAAGTTAGGGACTGCTCTTTTGAAGATGTGAACATCGTCATGCAGGCTGTACAGGTCTATGGTGGGGTGAGCTGCCATGTAGACGTTTTTCTTCAATGCACATTTTCTGGAGATGTGTGCATTAATACTTTGTATGAAGTCTGGGCAGTAATCCCATCTGGGTAGCAGTGCCGAGATTACTACTTTTGCTACGGGAAATGTTGACGTGGCTTTTTCAACTACTTCCATGACAGATTTGGTCACCTCCTCCTCTGTCTGCGTTCTCAAGTTGTTTGTGCCTGTGTGTATTATGATGTGGCTGGGGGATCCCAGGTTTTCTTCTGTCAGTAGTTCTATAGCCCGTTTGGTATTCTGGCACTTTATTTTCTTAACTCTGTGGTTTGGGAAGAGTTTTCCTTCTTCTACGTATCTCCCGTTTGAGTCCATGAGGAGTACAATCTGTGGACCTTCTTGAGATCTGGTGGGTGATGTTGGAGGTGGGGTGTCTTGAGTCTCTGCTGTTGTTGGTTGGTTGTCCTCATCTTCATCCTGAATTACTGTCTCTGTTTTATGAAGCTGTTCGGTGGTCAGAGCTGGTTTGGCTGTTGACGTCTCTTTGAGGTTTTGCATGTCCTGCCTGATTAGATTGATGTCTTTCGACACCTCTTCCACTTTACCCATGGATGTCCGCATTTCTGTCGACTCCAATTTGGCTATTTGCATCTCTTCTTTGATTTCTTTCAGCTCCAGCCTGAGTTCATTGTTCTCTCTCTCTCTCTCTCTCTCTCTCTCTCTCTCATGATCTCTCTCTCATGATCTCTCTCTCTCTCTCTCACATGATCTCTATCTCTCTCATATGATCTCTCTCTCTCTCTCTCTCTCTCTCTCACATGATCTCTCTCTCTCACTTGATCGCTCTCTCTCTCTCTCTCTCTCTCTCTCTCTCTCTCTCTCTCTCTCTCTCTCTCTCTCTCTCTCTCTCTCTCTCTCTCTCTCTCTCTCTCACATGATCTCTCTCTCACTTGATCTCTCTATCTCTCTCTCTCTCTCTCTCTCTCTCTCTCTCTCTCTCTCTCTCTCTCTCTCTCTCTCTCTCTCTCTCTCTCTCTCTCTTTCTCTCTCTCTCTCTCTCTCTCTCTCTCTCTCTCTCTCTCTCTCTCTCTCTCTCTCTCTCTCTCTCTCTCTCTCTCTCTCTCTCTCTCTCTCTCTCTCTCTCTCTCTCTCTCACATGATCTATCTCTCTCATGATCTCTCTATCTCTCTCTCTCTCTCTCTCT
>NC_140165.1:6426716-6432155 GCF_963971535.1 Notolepis coatsorum | reverse complement strand
GAGCCAGGACGGCAAGGTTGCATCAACAGGGGACTGTAGTGCGGGTTGGGGCGGTGACGCTGCCCAGTTCGGACAACACAGGAGCGGCTGTGTTTCCTACGGTGGCTGTGACTGCACTTCGCTGATCTGCGTTCCGGGTAGGAACGGGGTTGACCAGACCTCATAACACGTCTTCTGGTTTTACTTTGCTAAATGTATTGTGAATAACGGTGTTTTTCCCAAAACGTGTGTTGCTACAATGCATTTAGGATACGTTGCGGGTTATGTGTGAGCTGTTTTTGTCACTGGCAGTTAGCTTCTCCGTGCAAATCGGGGAATGATCTGGTTGTTGTGTGAGAAACATCATGGTGTTTATATGCACCGTGTACTCACAACTAAGGTAACTAACCTATGAAGCTATGCTTGGTGACAAGTGAGTAAAAGAATGTTCTTTCTCAGACTGTAATGACAATGAACAGTGTGTTCACACATTAACAGGTTTTCCTGTTTTAACTGGCCGTATTGAGGGTAAAATAGGAGGATTGTGTTTTCCCCCCCGGTTCCCTGGGGACTTTTTCATCCTCCTATCAGACATGTTGTGCATTAATTGTGTCTTTTGTGTGGTAGGGATACGATGTAACTCTTAGCTTGATTGCTGAGGTTGTGCTAAATCTGCTGGAGAAACTTATTTCCTAATGGGAAATTGGTTTGGTTGCTGTCATGTGTGCTTAGCAAGGCCTGTGGTCGATACTAATCAAGAATGATGTATTCTCTCATTGTGAAAAAAACGGCGTTCCTCTGTTGAGTGTTTTTGCCATTTTTTGTAGGTGATGATGGGTTGTGTGTGTCATGTGACCTACAACTGGGTTGTACTGGCCACAGAAGCACATGTGTATGTTGGACCGGGGTTCTTAGAGCCCTCTCTATTCTGTGTTTTTCCTTAGTAAAAATCAGATAGCAGGTTAGCTCATGCGCTGTGTGGAGCTGTGAAACGCTTCATAGAGCTGACTATGACTGTGTCATATTCTCTTTTTGTCGTTACATCGTATCATGGGTGTGGGGTCGTAAAGGGGTGAACTGGTAACCTTTCCTCTCCCCATTGTTCTGTCGGTCAGGGGTACACCCCCTGTCCTTCAAGGTTCCCGTCACGTGGCGGTTCGGCACGTTACGGGGGGGGGGGGGGGGGGGGGGGGGAGGGAGTTCCTGGTCCCACGGCCTGGTATATTGGGCCTGTGCACCGCAGGAATTCCCCCGCCATAGAGTACGTCACCGTGCGCGTCTCTGTTGGTAGGACTTCCGTGTGCTGTTCAGGTCCATGTGATGGATCTGTTTTCAGGGGGGGTGGTCAGGGCTCCTCCTCACCAAGCGCCTATTCAGGCCTTCTGTGAGTTCGGACTCCTTCTTCCATGTGAGGAAGCCTCCATCAGAGTACAGAGCCTTCCTCCTCAGATTGACAAAGTGAGTGGACCCTCTAGAAGGGTCCTTTTCTATTGTATGTATATTCGATTCAATTCGTTTATTGAGTGTGTATGGGTTCAGTGCCTCTTCCCCGGGGGCCCTAAAACCAGTTTTTTACATGGCTCAAGGTGCAATATATTCTTTTCAATCTGTACAGCTCGCGTGGGAAGTCTCTCTGGGGATCCCCGTCTCTTTCCTGTGGGAGGGTGGTGGGATGTAAAAATGTGAAATTTTTTTACCCCGGCTGTGTAGACTGGGATACATACTGTTGATGCTTCCTTCTTTCTATTCCAGAAGTGTTGGAGTTAGGGAGTGTCACACCCCTCTTGTCGTTCCCTGGGCGCCTTGGGGATTCAATGACAGGTCTAATTAGCCTGTTCATTGATGGGGGTGTGTCCCGACGCACGTATAGTGCTAGCTCGCTGTAAACAGGCGATTGACTGGCACGCCTTGGTTGCTTGTGGTTGAAACGGCGTTTTTATAAAGCAACTGAGATGGGGGTTTTTCCTCTTCCGACGACCACATCCCATGACCTGGGTGGGTTGTCGACGGATTCTCGTTCATGTCTGGGGGATGATGACGGGATGGATCTGAACATATGTGGTGGGGTCTCACGCCCTTGGGGTGGGCCACCAGGCGCGGTTCGTCCGAACGTCTGGGTGGCGCCTTCTTTTCATGTTAAGATCAACACGCATATCTGCCCTTCTCCTGGAGTAGGCATGTCGGCGTGGTTAGGGCACGGGACTGGTTCTGGTCACGCTGGTCCAGATCAGTTGAACCCGTTGTCCGCCGGGGATGCAGATCTGCTGTTCTGGTACCCTGAGGGACTTGGGCTTTTTTTCAGGGGGAAAAATGCCAGGTCGGTCTGGGTGTCACAGGGTTAAGCGCTATGGAGACCCTGGTTGGGTATGTTTTTACTCAGCACTGTCGTCATGGCTTACAGCCATGCCATTCTGTACGCGCTCGATCTCGTCGGATCTCGGCCGCTACACAGGTTGGTCCTGGTTAGTACTTGGTTGGGAGACCGCCGGGGAATACCAGGTACGGTGTGCTTAGGGGCTGGTTCTCCATTATTTTTCGCTCCTCTCTCACGCATGGCGAAGAGGGGCCTGTGGGGGTGGTTTTTTGACCTCCTCTGGTGACCCTGTGCTTCCCGTACCGCCAGGCCCGGTCCGAAGTGATGTTTGCGACCCGTAGGCCTGGGTTAACCCTTTTTGGAAACTGAAACACTTGTACTGCGGTATAGCCGGTGTATACCCGCAGGTGTGTTTTGGAGTTTTTTCTTGAGGGGTTATAGGAACAACCACCGCATTGGGTAACACCGAGGTGGTTGATTCCCTGGTGTGTTGGAGCAGTGTCAACTCCCGGGTTCACCGTTTGAGGGTGCCCCTGCACGTTCATGACGTCTGCCAATCGTGTCAGCCTTCTCTGCCTCGACCCCTCTGGGTGGGGTTTTTTAAATGGAGGCTTGGTCATGCAACACCGCCAGCTTACGCTCCTTCCGCCGGGGCGGCTGTGTTCAGCTGTCCCCTCTGGCGCCTGTCTCGTCCACAGTCTCCAGGCTAGGGTTAACAGCCTGTTGCCTGGTTTTTTCCCCGGTGCGCTGCCTGCTTCCGTTAGTTAACCTTTTTTGTGTGCTTACGGCCATGCTGACTGCCTGTTCTGCAGGGTCAGTGTGCCAGGCGGTGTACTATTGGGGGGACGGGGCCCGCTCGGCTTACGGCCATACCAACCTGAACACGCCCGATCTCGTCCGATCTCGGAAGCTAAGCAGGTTCTGGCCTGGTTAGTACTTGGATGGGATTCCGCCTGGGAATACCAGGTGCAGTAACTGAGGGGCCTTTGTCCGAATACGCTGGCGATGTGGGGGGCGGGGCACTACGTGCCCACCTGGTGGGGTCTTGATGCTGGCATCATGGACTTCTCCGGGCCCCCATTCTAGGGAGTCCAGTCCTTTTGGTGGGTCTGGGTCTTCCTTCGTGCTCCGCTGCTACGGCCTTGCCACGGGGTTGGGTTTGCCCTTGACCCCGTGATTCTGGGGGCAGTAACGAGGTTGTTCCTCCGTTCGTTCCCGGGTGGCATGCGGGTTGTGCGTGTGTGTAGTCGTGGGGTCAAGCCACGGTCTGCTCACCCTGTGCGTTGAGTTGCTTGAGTGCCTCTTCGCACGGTCGGGTCCGTCGCCCTCCCGTGAAGCCCCTAATAGGGGGGGTGCCCGCCATTAGGGTGGGTCGGGGGGGCTCGGCCCTCCCTGTTCTGATGGTTTGTGGGGGGCTGTCAGCGGGGTGTATTTGTCGGCCGTTGGCTCTTGCTCGGCCTCCCTTGTGCAGAGAGCGATGCCGAGCGAGAGCGATACGATACAGAACGTTAGGTTATGACTATAACCAAGTTCTGTTAGTATAGCGACGCTCGGCATCCGACGCCACTGCAGCCTTTGACCTCGCCTTGTGGCGAAAGCTTGGGAAGGAGGAGAGTGGGTGGCCCCACCCCTGCTTATATGGGTAAGCTGATAGGGGTGTGGTCAGACAAATATTGGGATTAAAGGTACATTGTGGTCTTTATTCAGTGCGCGTGCACGTATGCGAGATAGTGCAGAGAGCGATGCCGAGCGTCGCTATACTAACAGAACTTGGTTATAGTCATAACCTAACGTTAATGCTTTCACTACCACACTACAAAGGGTTAACCATTTCACTGTCACACTACAAAGGGTTAACACTTTCACGACCACACTACAAAGGGTTACCTTTCACTGCCACACTACAAACGGTTAACACTTTCACTACCACACTACAGAAGGTTAACCCTTTCACTACCACACTACAGAAGGTTAATGCTTTCACTACCACACTACATAAGGTTAACCCTTTCACTACCACACTACAGGAGGTTAACCTTTCACTACCACACTACAGATGGTTAACCATATGTAGTGTGACAGTGAAAGGGTTAACCATCTGTAGTGTGGTAGTGAAAGGGTTAACTTAATAAATGCATCTATAATTTCATGATTCTCATGCATATATATATATCGTTCGACAACAGTACAGTAAAAAAAAATCCCTATCTTTGCATGAATCCATGACAGTATACCTTATTAATATTCAGTATACCTTCCAGCCCCAGCCAAGAGGCAATGAACGTTAGTAACTCTTGCAGCCAAGAGGCAGTGTATTAGGGTCGACTATAAGAATAAATAGATAAACGCCAGCTTTCTGTAGAGGAATTAGCAACCGCTAATAAAAAAATAGTGTAATATGTAATGAATGAGAACACTTTGAGAAAGGTTTATTTGGAGAACATAATGTACAACGCAATCTAAATATAGAAGACTTCGGTGTCCTTCACATTATCTCGGGAACAGTTGGTCCGTTCACACTGTAGGGCGTTGTTCTGGGGACACATGGACCCGTGGGAATTGGATCATAGGTGAAGTGAAGGTTTATCAAAAAAAAGAGTGTCTACAGGGCAGGCGTTGATATTGTCCTGAAGATTGGCTGTGGTCTGTCAGTGTAAACCCTGTGTCTACAGTCAGGTGATGATATTGTCCTGATGGTTGTGATAATAGTCTGTGGTCTGTCAGTGTAAACCCTGTGTCTACAGTCAGGTGATGATATTGTCCTGATGGTTGTGATAATAGTCTGTGGTCTGTCAGTGTAAACCCTGTGTCTACTACAGGTGTTGCTAACACATTTGTAATAATAAGGTACTAGTGTATTGCGCTCGTGGGGGAGGGTCCACCAAATGTTGTCGTTCTCTTGTATCTGAAAAAGGTGTTCCCACCACTTTTCAATACAAAGTGATGCCCTTGTTGCTAGTAGTAACCAATATTCTTAAATTATATTCGCATTTCCTCGCTCTTTATATTGGGTTATATTATCCGCTGCCAGCGAAATATAGAAATGGATATTGTGTTGCAGTGGACTGTGGGGTAAACTCTATAGGACCAGGAGAAGAGAACGACTTCCAACACAGAGATGATCTGTAGCACTGTAGTCCACAGCC
>NC_140165.1:6406716-6421716 GCF_963971535.1 Notolepis coatsorum | reverse complement strand
GTGTTTAATGAGATAGTAGTGTATTCACAGTGTTTAATGAGATAGTAGTGTATTCACAGTGTTTAATGAGGGATAGTAGTGTATTCACAGTGTTTAATGAGGTAGTAGTGTATTCACAGTGTTTAATGAGATAGTAGTGTATTCACAGTGTTTAATGAGATAGTAGTGTATTCACAGTGTTTAATGAGTGTATTCACAGTGTTTAATGAGGTAGTAGTGTATTCACATTGTTTAATGAGTGTATTCACAGTGTTTAATGAGGTAGTAGTGTATTCACAGTGTTTAATGAGTGTATTCACAGTGTTTAATGAGGTAGTAGTGTATTCACAGTGTTTAATGAGATAGTAGTGTATTCACAGTGTTTAATGAGGTAGTAGTGGATTCACAGTGTTTAATGAGATAGTAGTGTATTCACAGTGTTTAATGAGGTAGTAGTGTATTCACAGTGTTTAATGAGGTAGTAGTGTATTCACAGTGTTTAATGAGGTAGTAGTGGATTCACAGTGTTTAATGAGATAGTAGTGTATTCACAGTGTTTAATGAGGTAGTAGTGTATTCACAGTGTTTAATGAGAGATAGTAGTGGATTCACAGTGTTTAACCCTTTCACTACCACACTACAGAAGGTTAACTCTTCAGTACCACACTACAGACGGTTAACACTTTTCTCTCTCAATTAATCTGCCGTTCCATGAGTGGAGAGAACTGCTGCAGTGTAGACAGTGGGGGTAATGTAACGTTATTGATACGGACGGACACGCTGAAGTTAGGCTAGCTAACTGTTGGGCTACATGGACCAAAACACTTGAGACAACCTGGTTGTACCAAAACACTTTTTCCTCAAGAAATCTGCCGTTCCATGAGTGGAGAGAGCTGGTGCAGTGCATCCAGAGTGGGGGTGATGTAACGCTATTTATTACAAATGGTGTTTATTTATTAACTGTGACTGTTCTGATTGACGATTGAGCATTAGCATGGGATATAATGTTATTGCAATAAGCTCAATAAACACAGATAACATTGAGCGGGATATTCTCACTCATTACATTGACACAATAATAATGTAAGCAATTATTTCTAGTGGAAACCCTGCACCAAACATGAGAAATAAAAATGCAGTAATATTTATATTTATACAATACAATTTTCTAGTTGATGAGCTCTTGCTATTATGTTCACTGTATTTTGTGACTGTTTGTAACCATTTGTTTAAAGGTATGCTATGTAGTTTTGTGAGAGTCAAGAGAAGTGAATAATTTCTAAAGTAAATTTGCACAACTGAATAAATAAACTATATCATAGTGCCCCTTTAAGTTGTAATGTTTGTAACCACAGGTATAAAACTACACAATCACGATTTACAATGGGTTACAAAAGTTATTTTCAAATTTTCCAAAATATTATTATTATATCTACAGAGCGAGCTCTTCAAGAATAGATGTGAATGTACCTTACCATTGATATGCTCAAATATTTTGGCATTAATATTGAATAATAAATGCAATAGAAGAGTGTTTAGGGGTATGGGGATATTAAAATGACAGGTGTCGGTGTGGGTAGAAACCTTTGATAATAATAATAATAATAATTAGGGATGCCCCGATCACGTTTTTTTGCCACCGATACCGATCGTCTATGAGTCATATCGGCCGATACACTGCCGATAACGATAGTTTTTGGTTTTCTTATAGCAGCTGGCAGTATTATACTGTAGGTCTAACACAGGCATTCTCAAAGTCGGGTCTAAATGATCTAATCTAATCTTAGAAATGAAGTAAAGTGAATCGTACTGGGTGTTAAGCATAACAGTATATAAGTTCATTTACTTCTGACCATTATAGTCAAAGTATTTTCCTATGACCTGAAACTTATAAGATGTTCTCAGTGTTCAGTTACAGCTATGGAGCACGATAGCTAATTAGCCAACAGCGGCAAAAACATATACCAGATACCGATCGCTGGCCGATCGATCGGGGCATCCATAATAATAATAATAATAATAATAATAATAATAATAATAATAATAATAATAATAATAATAATAATAATAATAATAATAATAATAATAATAATAATAATAATAATAATACATTCATTTAATTCATATAGCTCAAAGTCACATTAAAATGTAAGCAACAAAAGACAAAATAAAAAAAAACAGTTTCATGGCAAAGGTCCCGACTAAAAAAATAAATCGTGTTTTTGATTCCCGAGAACAGACTCGAAGTAAGTCCAACGGACAACTCAGTTTCCATGGCCAAGTGGTATATAACAGGTTTAAATACACATCAGTGCCACAGAAAGAAACACACACAGCGCCACTTCCTCTGTGGAGGTCACAGGGAACCGGGGTTCGCTAGGAGGCACAAGGCGCGTCGGTTCACCACGGGGGCAGCCGATCATAAGGCATTACGAACCTCCGTGAGATTCTGCTGACGCCTGTAATAATAACCCCCCCCCCCCTTCATGGATGGCAGAGGACAACGGGCGCTTGCGTCCCCGCGGCCCCAAGGGGTTCACCACCGGATTAACGAGGAGGAGAAGATTGCCTTGCAGAAAACCCAAGACGTCCACCAGGAGATAAGCAATCATCAGCCAGCCGCACATTTCCCCCCGGAATCCCAGGAGGGGAAAAAAGGACAAAGAGGGTTTTCTTTTCTTGGGGACGGGGACTGGCTTGGGGGGGCGCATGCAGGGGGGAGAGGGCGGTGTGAGGCTCTTTGTCACCGCAGAAGAACGCTAAAAACCGTCTTTGCTTCCCAATCCTGGTGGAATCTGGGGCTTATTTTCTGAAGTCAGCGAGTCAGGTGGCCGGGGGGGTGGGGGGGGGGGGTGGGGGGGACGGAGAATGTGACTGGAGCCGCGTTCCGTTGATAATGGTAATGAGGGCCCCCCTCTGTCCCTTCAGCCGCAAGGTCTGACAGCAGCGAGAAGCCCTTGAGTTCTTTCATCCGTGGTGTCCCCGGGGGGGGGGGGGGGGGGGGGGGTGTAGTGGCCCCCCGGCAGAGGGAACGGGATGGGCATCCGGTCCGGGGGCCGCCGACATCGATCCCCCTCCCGTCATCTCACCAACACACCCGCTCTTTGAAGGTCAACGTGAAGGTATTTGGGTCCTCATTAACGCTTGTTTGCTCTGCGGATCGATGCCAATGGTCTCCCGCCCCGGCTAGGCTGAAAAAAATACCATGATGGGCTGATCTGCTGATGTAACGCCGCTCGTGGGCACGCAAGCTTATTCCCATCACGAGATATACAACTCTGCACTCTCAATAGCACTCTCTCTCTCGTGTCTAAAGGCCTCTACATGCTACAGAGACTGCGACGCGACTGCGACACAACGTCGACAACAACGCAACAATGTTGCAGACACTCTGCCTTTATGCTTCTGCAACATCCACACGTAGCCTATGCAACATTGTACAAATACATTTACAAAAATAAACGTCTTTTCCGGTGTTTTAGACGTCGCTCTTTTATTTTGAAAACCCCCGACTGGAAGTATTATTGCTGCTGCCGGTTCGGTGTTTTTGATCTGACGGCAGGCACTCGAGGAAGAGAGAGAGAGAGAGAGAGAGAGAGAGAGAGAGAGAGAGAGAGAGAGAGAGAGAGAGAGAGAGAGAGAGAGAGAGAGAGAGAGAGAGAGAGAGAGAAGAGAGAGAGAGAGAGCTCGACAAGCCGTATATCCCTGTGGCTGTGGTGCGGTCGTAGGCACAAATGCAGCTCGAACTACCTGTTGTATTAAATTAATTGATTGCTGTTTAACGTGTCCCTGTGTTCAGTCCCTTTCGATTAGCCCCACCCGTTCATTGTAAACAATGATGCATGTAATTATATTAAAACGTTACCGTGTGTTCTAGCTATGTTCATAAATTCTGAATGGCATTAACGTTAGTTGGGTGGCTACAACGAATTCTCACAAGCTGGCATCGTAAAATATCAACACTAGCCATGGGGGGATACTGTTCACTAAATTGTGGAGGCTTTTAATCGTCAAGGTAAGAGGATTTGAAGGCGTATGCTATGGAAGTCTTCCCCTGCGGCTCCACTTTGTTGAAATGTACATATAACTAGGGCTGATAACCACTGTGTAAGAAACAAACATATTCCAGTTAACGGTATATATTTTTTAATGATTCGTTACAACGAAATCAATACTTCCATTTGTATAAATTACGTTAACTATCGAGGATAGTATTCCTGCCTGCGGGACCAATATTACGGGATGGGTTAATCGCAGAGACGAATCGCATATACATGCATCGCATGCATGCCGATTAATGACCTCTGAGCAGGTCCTAAATTATTATTATTATTATTATAATATTATATAACAGCCCCGCCCCCATTCGCTAACCAACCAATCAATGCTACGCAACATCAACGCAACGGTTGTTCAGATTAGATTTGGGTGAAAGGTACGCAACATCCTCGCAACACCCTCTAGAACACCCTCTACAACACCCTCTGCAACCATGTTGTGTTGCAGTCGCAGTCGCGTCGCAGTTGCTGTAGCATGTAGAGCCCTTTGCACCGGGCACTCCCAACAGGGGCGGTTCTTTGTACTGCAGAGACTGAGGTATTTATGGTATCGATACGACTCATCTCTAACATATAGCTTTCAAAGAGAATGTTGGTAGAAACGGGAGAAACTGGAGGTGGAGGTGCTTTTCGTGCTCAGAAGCACCAGGTATAAACCCAAATAACTCTAAATAAATAAATTAAATAAAAATATGGGGGAGGCAGGATGGCCTAGAAGAGGTCGGCCAGTAACCGAAAGGTCGCTGGTTCGATCCCAGCCACTGACAGGAGGGTGTATTCCACGCTGTGAGCTGGTGACTGAAGGGTGGCTGGTATTACATACTGTATATGGTGCCACTGCCCACCATCCTGCCTTAACACAATGGCGCCCAAGGACCGTCTATATCCGTGTTTCGATTCCAACGGTTGTGGACAGAGGCACGGATAAATCTGTGGCAAGTTGTTATTGCTTTTATTCCATTTTAATAACCTATTCAAGGTCGCCGAGCGGCACTGCAGATCTACCCTACTCTATGAATTCGAGAAGGTGCAATACCGGCCAGGATCCTCTTAGGGGCGCTATCGCGATAATGCAGTGTTCCCTGTGGCTGAACGGTGGGACTCTTTTTTTAACTTTTTTTTTTAGTTTCCAGTAGCAGGATTCTGGATGTGTAGCCTGTCCTTGGATTACGTTTTGCATCGCAGATTTCACCATGCAATAAGGGGATTTATCATCAGCCAATGGACATATCGATCTACCAGATGACGATCGATAACGGGGAAATGCTCGGGCGATCCCACCGGACCACGGTAAGATCTTTTTCACGTAAAGTACATCCCGATCGGGCCTTGTTTTGATAGCCATCCAGGCGTTCGGCCTATGAGGCTAATGAGGCTAACGCGGTTATTGCTAATCAATAATCAGAAACGATGTCCCCGCGCCCCCCCCCCCCCCTTTCATGCATACATGTGTGAGGATCGTACCGATCATATGCAGTTTGAGTTTTAACTGGAGTGTATCTATAACCGAAATGCCATTGGATTTAACGTTATTAGCTATTTGCCCTTTATCTCGGCTACCAGGAAATATACTAGACCAAATCCGGTATAATGCTTATATTCACGGCGCTATAAAATGAGAACGTATTGATGACATTTTTTTTCTTTAAGCCATTTTGAAGGGACGGTTTATGGTCTCAATTCACAATGAGAATGGACAGATAGCAATACTATAAAGTATAGATTTAGCTCTACAAACAGCCCCATGTTTGTTTACATTCCCTGGTCCTCTTGAGATTAATTAGACTCATCCCAGTGGCCGCGGAAGTGTTAAGGCACTGAACCCCAAAACTGCTCCAGGGGGCGCCACGCTGCAGTTCTGACCTCTCTGATGAAATGCACATGACAATTCTTCTTCTGCTTAGCCCAGGGCAGTGTTGCGTTCGTCATATCAACACTGGTTGCACGCACGCTAATGACGCCACGTGCATGCGCGCTCCAGGGCGCGCGCTCCCGCGCATGTGCATAAATGTTCCCTCGCTTAAGCACAGACTAAAGTCAATGCCTAATTGCCTCTACGAATGGAATGTAACACATTTCATTCACAAGTTCTGTGTGAATGTATCTGAGAACGTATTTAACACACCTGACGACCGGCGCTATTGATATGCAAAGTAGCCCAGGTGGGTACTTATAGCGAGTTGGCGAGTTCAGCGCATTCCTGTGTGCACGCGCGTGCCGTGCACATCCGTGCGTGTGTGTGCGCGCGCGCTTCTGCTCACAAAACTTTGGCTGCACTGTGTGCAACCCCGTCCCATGAGGAACGCATCACTGGGCCCCAGAGTAATTTTTTTTATAATTATTATAGTAAAAAAAGCAAGCGCACACATATTGACTTGACTTCACACCCATTCCCACGAGCATTGCTCCAACTCTGCGCTCCACCTCTGCGCTCCACGCATCCATCTCTCCAAGGCCACAGGCTCCCCTGCTGTACAGCACCTGCCTGGTGGACCATCTCCGGGCTCTACCCTTCGCCTCCACGCATCCATCTCTCCAAGGCTGCCAGCTCCTCTACTGTCCGCACCGCCCCGAGATCCTCTTCCAGCTCGCCCCGTACCCCCCTTCCCCCCCCCCTCTCTCTTTGATCTACCCATCTTTCCTTCCTATCCCCATCCCTCCCTTCCCACCTTACCATATGTCCCCAAAGATGTCACATTCCTTTGACCCCCACCCTTTACAGTTTGTATGTATAAAGTAGGGATGCACCGATACGACTTTTTCAGTCCCGATACCGATACCTGGGTTTGGGTATCGGCCAATACCGATCCGATACCCATTGTCCAAATATTCTTTCCAAAAAAGTAAAAAGAATAAAATGTAATACACGTTTTTGATTTATTTTTTATATTAAAATATATTTTGTTTTTAAGAATTGTAAAGGATCACAAGTGTGTTTTTGATTTGTTGTAAACAAAGACAGAAAATAAACTTCATTCATTCAATTAATAAACTGTATGCCTCACTGTCACTGTGTGGAAGAGACTGGGATCATTCTTTTGTGCAAGGCAACATCAGGCTTGACTTAAAACATTACTTTCCTAACTTAGTGAAACTAAATGTAACAAATTAACACATAGATATAAATGTACTGAATGGTTATTTCTTATTTTATTTATTATTTAAAAAAAATATATATATTTTTCTTTCTTCTTTTTTTACCGATACCCGATCCAGCTATTTTACTGATATCGGCGGCCGATACCGATACCAATATCGAATTGGTGCATCCCTAGTATAAAGATGGTTCAAGATCCAGTGAGGGTCTCTCTTCCCGGGTGTCCTTGCTCGCCACCTCGTTGAGAGTCATCCAGCCTAACTCTGTATTGATACTTTAATTGAGTTAATAAATCGTATTAACCAGGTCTGAGCAAGTTATTCAGCTTTGGCTATTTCCCACCACAGTATCCCTGAGAACACCTCCTCTCTCCCACCACGGGTTCTCAACCCCCTGCGTGGGTTAACGGACCCAACCTTCACAGGTCTGCTGGACTGGACCCACAACATGATTGGGATTTAAAAAAAACGATAAAGCCATATTGGTGCACAAAATAATCAATAAATAACAAGGTCCCCAAATATTTTAGCAACTATTTTCCTAGTGTTAGTGAATCACACAGCCACAGAACGAGATCTCGCGGTGTAGAACAAAGATGGGACGGCGCTCATTTGCTCACACAGGAGCACAGGAGTGGAGTGAGTTGCCTTCTAGTTATAGATTATATTAATAGTTATAGCTTATAGTTATAGTTTGTCTATCTTTACCTACTATGGTTGATGAGCCTAGGAAAACAAGCATCTCACGTTTTTCTGAATGTAATGTACTGTATGTACATTTAAAAAAACGGTGACAATAGAAGAATCTGAATCTGAAACTGAACATTATATTTTGTGATCAAATGTGATGTCTGAGGGCGGCTGGGTGGCGTAGCGGAGATTGCGCTCGTCACCCATGCAAGACACTCCGGTATCAGCATTGCCTCCGGCTTGGGCCGGCCGTCGTACTGGCTCATTTGGCAGAGTCAGCGGGAGGGAAGTCGATGGGTGGTAATCTGGACGTTGTGGACAGCGACTCCTACAGGTTGGTTGGGTGACGCCTGCACAGCAGAGACAGGAAGTATCGGGGGCAGCGTGAGCCTCCCACGCGTTACTCCTCGCCACTGAGAGTCCGCGCTGTCTAGTGAAAAGATGCGACAGGCTGCCTCCTCGTGTACCAGAGGGGACACGTGATGCAAGGCTTCTATCCTCACTACAGCCGACCATTGGGGGGGGGCATAGTCTAGCAACGTTCGGGACAGGGGAGGGGAGAATTGGCGGTGCGAAATTGGGATGGGAGAAAAATAGAAAACGAGGAGAAAAAGTGGATCAAGAAATCTGATGTCTGTAAAAAAAGAATGCCGTTTTTTTAAAGCATCTTCTTGGCCTGCTTGCCAGCTAGAGCATCACACGCGAAGAGATGAGGGAAAGCAGTTGGAGCACGCGAGACAGCTTTGATTTGAAAGCAAATTTGATTAAAACAGAACAAAAAAAACGATTTCTTGATTCAGAACAATTTGATCATGGATGAACAAAACATTCAATGTGAATGGTTGGTTTGAATTTCAAGGACTTTTTAAGCTGTTTTCAAGGAATTCCCGGCCTTGACTTGAAAATCAACCACTTCAAGGACCTTGTGCGAGAACCCTGCATGGAATAAATTGTGTTTATCTTGAAAAACATAAATGAAACAAGGTGGAGGCAGACAGTGAAGGTACACAGTGAACCTTGTTGTTTTGTATTTAACGTGTTTACTTGTTTTCACCTACAATTTGCACAGTTTGGGGCCCAGCGGCTGTAATATACTGTAAACGTGTATGCGGGGTACACAGTGTGCAGACTGCATGTGCACTCAATAGAAATGTGTTATTTCATTATGTTCTTCACAGAAAATGAGCCAAGGACAATGAGTCACGTTCACTCATTGTATCGTTTCTCTTTCGGAAAACATAGAAAACCGGGTCCCACGGACCCAGACAGCAGGGTCAAGAGGCCACAGGTCCACCACAGACCCAGACAGCAGGGTCAAGAGGCCACAGGTCCATCTCGGACCCCGAACAGCAGGGTCACGGACCCCAACAGCAGGGTCAAGAGGCCACAGGTCCATCACGGACCTTGTTTCGTCGACCACTAGTCTTAAATGAAAACAATCCCACCTCCTTCTCAGTAAAACAGGCTGCCAACTTGTGTTTCAATCTGTGGAAAAGTGCGTTTCTTCCCCCACAGCGTCTGGGGTTATGTGAGCTCGTAGGAGGCTCTGGCAGGGTAAGCCACACATCATTTAACAGGAGAAAGAAGCGTGTAAGCAAGACACATGGAGCGCTGATAATATGTTATTGTATCACCGAGGGAAATCTATTTGCGGTGAGCCGGACCGATATTGTAAATAAATCTATGTACAGGAAACACTGTGTCCCACAATGACATTTGACCCCCCCCCCCCCCCCCCCCCCCCCCCCATCTTCAGTGCAGGAGCCGTATTTACCGGTTTTCCTTCCGTAAAGTAATGTATCCAATCCAATCCACTTTATTTATAAAGCACATTTAATTAAAAACAGTTGACCAAAGTGCTGTACAAGTCCCACAACATAAGATAAAAAAACATAAAAATAAATAAAAGCACACAATAAAAAAACATAACATGTCACATAAAAAAGGCAGGTCTCTCAAAAACTGTTTAAAAACCAAAAAAGCCAGAGCAAATAGATGTGTTTTGAGGCGTGATTTGAACACCTGCAGAGTGGGGGTCCTGCCTAACACGCAGTGGCAGCTCACTCTAGAGCTCTGGGGCTGCCACAGCCCCCCCCCCCCCCCTAAGCTTCAGCCTGGACTTGGAGCTGGTCAGAGGACCTGAGGGACCTTGGAGGAGAACATAAGGTTCCGTATAATGTGTGAGCGCTCCCTAGGCAGACGCCGTGAAACTACTAAGCCCTCTCTCCCTCTCTGTGTGGTTGAACCTCCCTATGGCTGATTATCATCACGGTACACCTCGACCGTTACATTACGCAAGGTGGCTTAATCATCCGGACGGACACACATATATTATCGCCAGAGGTCGCGGCCGTCGAACTCCCCGTGAACCGGGGACAGTCGATAGCGGCCGGTTTAAACTTTCACTCCGCGTGACGTGACCCGCCGGGCGGTGTAACCCATCGAAACAATAGCCGGCTGTCGTGCAAAGTCATGATCTGTGTGTAATATTCATATAAGCGGCATATGCTCGCCTCTGACGTTCCGCCCCCCCCTGCACGGATGTCACCGCGGCTACAAAGGTTTTGATGGTCGACGACGACAACACACCACATTCACGAAGAGCGCGCGCGTGTGTGTGTGTGTGTTCCATCGCTGTGTGTGTTTGTGTGTGCAGATCCGGTACGTCTACTGTTCCCTCGTAAATGATACTGGAAGGAAAAAACCACAGAAGAAACCGAGCACTTTGCATCAATCTTGTTTTTTGTTTTGCATCTTTTTTTCTTTGACCAGATGCTGTGTGGGGGGGCACTCTTCAGGGAAGCAGGGCTCCGTCCGTCCTATGCAGAAATGCCCGCCACACACACGGCGGCGCGGCGGCCTAATGTCATGAATAGGATTTTCAGTCACCAAGCAACTGCGTCACTTCAAAAAACTGGACTTTTTCCACCGTGCAGTAAAGAAGCAGCTGCTCGACCCCCCCGGGCTGCCAGGCGGGTGATTTAAGGCAAGCAGTGCTGCAGAAATGCTCCAAATAGCGTGGAGTGTAGAGAGACAGAGACAGAGAACACCCGCTGCACACTCACTTTGTGCTTCACACATACGGTGGCGGGGGGGGGGGGGGGGGGGGGGACAACGACCAGTGTTTTCTGAGCCTCTATTGTGACCTTGGAGTTGTGAGATTCTACTTGACGTTTCAGGCAACGAGACTATAGGTAAAAACGTGTGGTCAGTGTTCGAAAGTGTGGACGTCGCCGTCAAGTCACCTGCCGAGTGGCGTCCGATCATGTGACTTCAGTGACGTCATTGATGATCATGTGACTTCAGTGACTGTATTGTACCCATTTTGCAATCTGTTAATAAAATGTTCAATCAATCAATCAATCAATCAATCAATCAAATAACAACCGGTAACTTCACTGTTAGATGGCATGCTTTGTAGCAACCTGCCTTTGCAAAAGGACACTGTCGCACGAAGCGATTTCACTGGATGTCCCGGACACAATGGAAGTATGGATATATTTGTAACGAATAATAAAAAAATATATACCGTTAACTGGAATATGTTAGTTGTTTACACAATGTTGGATTATGTAATTGGTTTGTCATGACCCATTGTCAAAACAATAATACATTGTGGGATTTATATGAAGTTTGTTGTTAGATGGCATGCTTTGAAGCACCGCACCTGCTTCTAGACACGGAGGCCACTTTTTTCTTCTTTTTTTTACCTACTTTTTCTGCTGATGGTTTTGTGAATAAATCTCCATTATGCTTCAATTACTGTGTGTTTATTGTATAGCAATAAGGTTGGATGAATTCGGCCATTGTATAAAAGACATTACATCACTTTAAGTCGTGTGTTATACGAATTAGATCATGCCTAGGGGGGTCTAACGACCCTCGGCTGCGCCTCGGGCCTAACAACCACCCCTAGGCATGATCTAATTCGTATAACACACTCCTGCGCGTGATGTAATGCTTAATTATCCCTGACTGACTGACTAGAGAGCAGCTTCAACAGTTAGCATGCTGGCTAGAGAGCAGCTTCAACTGTTAGCATGCTGGCTAGAGGGCAGCTTCAACTGTTAGCATGCTGGCTAGAGGGCAGCTTCAACTGTTAGCATGCTAGCTAGATGGCAGCTTCAACTGTTAGCATGCTAGCTAGATGGCAGCTTCAACTGTTAGCATGCTGACTAGAGGGCAGCTTCAACTGTTAGCATGCTGGCTAGAGGGCAGCTTCAACTGTTAGCATGCTGGCTAGAGGGCAGCTTCAACTGTTAGCATGCTAGCTAGAGGGCAGCTTCAACTGTTAGCATGCTAGCTAGATGGCAGCTTCAACTGTTAGCATGCTGGCTAGAGGGCAGCTTCAACTGTTAGCATGCTAGCTAGATGGCAGCTTCAACTGTTAGCATGCTGGCTAGAGAGCAGCTTCAACTGTTAGCATGCTGACTAGAGGGCAGCTTCAACTGTTAGCATGCTGGCTAGAGGGCAGCTTCAACTGTTAGCATGCTGGCTAGAGGGCAGCTTCAACTGTTAGCATGCTGGCTAGAGGGCAGCTTCAACTGTTAGCATGCTGGCGCTAGCAAATTGTTATCACAGTGTAACTGAGTGGATTTGAGCCTGCGGGACCAAAGGATCCACAGGCAGCCGCACTAACCAGCTGAGCTACAGGGTCAGACCCCATTAGCCGGTGATGGTTGACTGCGCCCGACTCGTTAGTAGTTTACAGTCGTCCTCCCCCCCGAGAAGTGCGTCCTTGCGCACTGAGTGCGTCCTTTGATACAGATTCACAGGGCAGTGAGATGATCCCACCGCTGTCACTCACCACCAATGTAACCGAGTGGGACTCCTTAGGATAAACAGGCAGCCACACTAAACCACACTAACTGAAGGGTCAGACCCGTTAGCAGGTGCTGGCTGGCTGACTACTAATGACTCGTTAGTAGTTTACAGTAGCCATGTATTTATTATTGTACTGATGAACTCTGACCCTTCAACTGGCACAGGGGGTCACAAAGGGTCACAATAAAGAGGGCACGATGCAAAGTCCAAGCATAATGTGACATTTACATTTAGATTTGGTCTGATGCTTTTATTCAAAGCAACTTACAATTCTGTACAACAAGGTCAACAGAGGGTTACACTAACCTCACAGGAGCCTCTCTAGATAATAATATCTTACATTAATGTGAATATCACTGGTACAGTACAAGGGGAAGAACACTGCAGTGTAAAGCCAGCTCCCGGTGGTGGTTAAGCAGCCGCTCCCTACTCATTCAAATTAGCAGCCAATTTTATGCTTTGCATTTCTTCTTCCCCACTGTACCAAAAACATACCGAACCGTGACTTCATTTACATTTACATTTAGTCATTTAGCAGCTGACGCTTTTATCCAAAGCGACTTACAAGTTCTGTACGACAAGTCATCAGGAAGGGTACAACTCTATCAGCTGAGCAACAATGTTTCATCAAAGTGTTGAGTGCTGGGCGGCTAAGTGGCGCAGTGGGCAAGGCGCTCGCCACTAACGCAGGAGATGCTGGGTTCGAGCCCAGCTCTCGCCGTTGCTTCCGGCTTGGCTGGTCGTTCATACTAACACAATTGGCAGTGTTAGCGGGTGGGAAAGCCGGTGGGTGGGGATCGGACGTTGTGGACAGCGACTCCTACAGGTCGGTTGGTGCGCCTGTACAGCAGAATCAGGAAGCAACAGGGGCAGCGTGAGCCTCCCACGCGTTACTCCTCGCCGCTGAGAGATTGCGCTGATATATATATATATTTTTTAGATAATGGTTCTTCAGATAATGGTAATTCAGATAATAATAACTTCAAAGCCGAGGTACCGAACCATTGATAACGACTTACAGGGTAATAATTAGTCGTAAAAATCTATAATTACAGGCAAACACATCATAGTGTATGATGATCAAACATAGGTGTAACGCATTATAATGATAATAATAATAATAATAATAATAATAATAATAATAATAATAATAATAATAATAATAATAATAATAATAATAATAATAATAATAATAATAATAATAATGGATTGGATTTATATAGCGCTCTTCTCTGACTCAGAGCGCTTCACAGAGTCCATTATTCGTTCATACACAGTCATACCGGTGGTGGTAAGCTACAATTGCAGCCAGAGCTGCCCTGAGGCAGACTCACGGAAAGCATGGCGAATAATCATCGCCTACGGCCCCTCCGACCACCACCAACATTCATTCACATGCATACACATTCATACGAGGCAAGTAGGTTAAGTGTCTTGCCCAAGGACACAACGGCAATGGACATGGGCTTGAGCGGGATTCGAACCACCAACCCTTCGATCATTGGACGCCCCGCTCTACCCCTGAGCCATAGCCGCCCCACATTATACAATGTTATCTCAGTAACACCACTACACGCAACGTTTCCTCTCACAGTCATGGGAAGGTCCTGGGTTCGAGCCCCACAGGAGGCCTTTCTGTGTGGAGTCTGCATGTTCTCCCAGTGTTTGTGTGGGTTTGCTTCAGGTACCCTTGGTTTACTCCCACACCGAAAAACATGCATTTTGGGTACTATACTCCTGCGATTGCCCCTGGCCAAGGTACCAGCATCGCAGCTGGAGTTGCTACCCCTGCTCTTATAGGTGACCAGGAGGGGGCAAATACAGAGGACCCATTTCCCCATGGGGGCAATAAGGTACAGCTTACATGTAACTTAACTTAACTTAACTTAACTTAATCATTGGAATTACACATTATAATACAAATACAATGCAAAAATGGCAGCAACATTGTTCATTACTCAATTCAGTGGCTTGTAATAATGTTATAAGGAATCACTTATATTATTATTAACAGTTATGTTGCTCATTATCCACACTGTGCATAATGGTGTACACACCAATCGGCATTATAATACACCCATGATCTTTGTCTGTAAAAGTGTTACGATACATTATTTTACAAGTCATTCTGTAAAAAGCTCTAACGTACATTACCCATCTATGCATGATTATAATAACAATACGTGTAATGCGTTATAATTGCATAATATATGATATACAATGTGTTGTAAGCATAAAGGTAATTATGCATTATAGACACAGGAAAATGTTGCTGCACAGGAAATGTTGCTGAAATGTCATCAGTAGTGGTTTCGTAGAGTTTTAGTGGTCTAAGACATGCCATTTATCAAAG
>NC_140165.1:6385822-6406516 GCF_963971535.1 Notolepis coatsorum | reverse complement strand
AAGAAAGAGATAGAATGTACAAATACAGCTATTCCCGCACTAAAGAGAGAGTAGAGAGAGAGATTGGGGGAAAGAAGAGAGAGATATTGTTGTAATCATGCATATGTAGTATGTGGGGGGGGGGGGGTCTGTAAGAGTAGTGTTTATGTTTGTATGTGAGATGTGCAGACGTGTGTGTGTGTGTGTGTGTGTGTGTGCGTGTGTGTATGTGTGTGTGTGTGTGTGTGTGTGTGTGTGTGTGTGTGTGTGTGTATGTGTGTGTGTGTGTGTGTGTGCGTGTGGTGTGTGTGTGTGTGTGTGTGTGTGTACATGTTGTAAGGACGTTATGCAAACAAATGCATGCTTTTTGATGTGTGTGTGTGTGTGTGTGTGTGTGTGTGTGTGTGTGTGTGTGTGTGTGTGTGTGTGTGTAACTTTGTGGAGAGTATAGAGGCAGCGATCTCAGATCTGTGAAACGCAGAAAGACAGCCAACGTTGCCTCCTGTTTCATTGAGTTCCGCCCTGATGAGGCGCCTGAACAAAGCCAAACGTGTGTCGTATAAGGCAACGATTTCACCCGACGAATCCACCGGTGCTCTTCTAAATGTACAAATATAGCCGCTTCCTCGCGCAGTGGTCTTTGAAATCTTGGCACGTAGCCTAGATTCGACTGAAATACCTGTTCATAACAGCTCCCCCACCGCCCGAGGTCAAACTGTTTTGACGGCTTTGTCACCAGTCGAGTTTGGGGAATGAATATAATGTTTTACTGTACTGTAACACTCATATTTTTATATTGAAAGCACTTAAAGGTGCACTGTAAGTGGTATTTTCGGGTTAAAATAAGTGTTACGTAGCTCTACATTCCTACAGCCATCACTCATGTGGAGTGTTTGGTTAGTAACACGGGTCTCTCAGTCCCTCCGCTCTGCAGTAAACACAAAATACATTTTCTGCTATCCCTTCCCACTTTATCCGGAGTGAGAACCCTAGATATTTTTTTACTTATTTCAAGAAATCTTGCAGAGCCACATTTGCTTGGTATCAGTTACAGTATCTCTCCTGATTGGATGAAGTGGAAACGGGATACCGGAGAAACATGTATTTTGTAGGGATGCTCGATATTGGCCTTTTTTACCGATACCGATATACCGATATTGTCCAACTCTTAATTTCCGATACCGATATCAACCGATATCAACCGATACCGATATATGCAGGGTTCCCCCCCCCCCCCCCCCCCCAAAAAAATGAATAATTTCAGGTAATTAACATTACATATCTCTTGTTGTGGAATTAACACAACATTATGCATACTTTTGACAATAAATAAATCAGAATTTGTTCTTACTTGCTTGCCTGGGTAAATAAAGGTTATAGAAATGTAATTTTTTGAAAACCGATACCGATATTTTCCGATATCACATTTTAATGCCGATATCGGCCGATAATATCGGTAGGCCGATAATATCGGACATCCCTAGTATTTTGTGTTTACTGCAGAGCGGAGGGACTGGGAGACCCGTGTTACTGACCAGACACTCTATATCAGTGATGGCTGTCCGAATGTAGAGATATTATTTGAACGTGTAGACCACTTATTTTAACAAAGAAAATACCACTTACAGCTCCTTTAAGTAACACTCATGCCTGGGTTCCAACTATAGTGAGAGACTTGAGCAAAGATAGTAGCCTAATCCCAAGTGATGCCACGTCTCCCTTTGGCCTATTAATAAAGCCAGCGCACAGGCAGGCATGCACACAGGCTGTGGACTACAGTGCTACAGATCATCTCTGTGTTGGAAGTCGTTCTCTTCTCCTGGTCCTATAGAGTTTACCCCACAGTCCACTGCAACACAATATCCATTTCTATATTTCGCTGGCAGCGGATAATATAACCCAATATAAAGAGCGAGGAAATGCGAATATAATTTAAGAATATTGGTTACTACTAGCAACAAGGGCATCACTTTGTATTGAAAAGTGGTGGGAACACCTTTTTCAGATACAAGAGAACGACAACATTTGGTGGACCCTCCCCCACGAGCGCAATACACTAGTACCTTATTATTACAAATGTGTTAGCAACACCTGTAGTAGACACAGGGTTTACACTGACAGACCACAGACTATTATCACAACCATCAGGACAATATCATCACCTGACTGTAGACACAGGGTTTACACTGACAGACCACAGACTATTATCACAACCATCAGGACAATATCATCACCTGACTGTAGACACAGGGTTTACACTGACAGACCACAGCCAATCTTCAGGACAATATCAACGCCTGCCCTGTAGACACTCTTTTTTTTGATAAACCTTCACTTCACCTATGATCCAATTCCCACGGGTCCATGTGTCCCCAGAACAACGCCCTACAGTGTGAACGGACCAACTGTTCCCGAGATAATGTGAAGGACACCGAAGTCTTCTATATTTAGATTGCGTTGTACATTATGTTCTCAAAGTGTTCTCATTCATTACATATTACACTATTTTTTTATTAGCGGTTGCTAATTCCTCTACAGAAAGCTGGCGTTTATCTATTTATTCTTATAGTCGACCCTAATACACTGCCTCTTGGCTGCAAGAGTTACTAACGTTCATTGCCTCTTGGCTGGGGCTGGAAGGTATACTGAATATTAATAAGGTATACTGTCATGGATTCATGCAAAGATAGGGATTTTTTTTTACTGTACTGTTGTCGAACGATATATATATATGCATGAGAATCATGAAATTATAGATGCATTTATTAAGTTAACCCTTTCACTACCACACTACAGATGGTTAACCCTTTCACTGTCACACTACATATGGTTAACCATCTGTAGTGTGGTAGTGAAAGGTTAACCTCCTGTAGTGTGGTAGTGAAAGGGTTAACCTTATGTAGTGTGGTAGTGAAAGCATTAACCTTCTGTAGTGTGGTAGTGAAAGGGTTAACCTTCTGTAGTGTGGTAGTGAAAGTGTTAACCGTTTGTAGTGTGGCAGTGAAAGGTAACCCTTTGTAGTGTGGTCGTGAAAGTGTTAACCCTTTGTAGTGTGACAGTGAAATGGTTAACCCTTTGTAGTGTGGTAGTGAAAGCATTAACGTTAGGTTATGACTATAACCAAGTTCTGTTAGTATAGCGACGCTCGGCATCGCTCTCTGCACTATCTCGCATACGTGCACGCGCACTGAATAAAGACCACAATGTACCTTTAATCCCAATATTTGTCTGACCACACCCCTATCAGCTTACCCATATAAGCAGGGGTGGGGCCACCCACTCTCCTCCTTCCCAAGCTTTCGCCACAAGGCGAGGTCAAAGGCTGCAGCGGCGTCGGATGCCGAGCGTCGCTATACTAACAGAACTTGGTTATAGTCATAACCTAACGTTCTGTATCGTATCGCTCTCGCTCGGCATCGCTCTCTGCACAAGGGAGGCCGAGCAAGAGCCAACGGCCGACAAATACACCCCGCTGACAGCCCCCCACAAACCATCAGAACAGGGAGGGCCGAGCCCCCCCGACCCACCCTAATGGCGGGCACCCCCCCTATTAGGGGCTTCACGGGAGGGCGACGGACCCGACCGTGCGAAGAGGCACTCAAGCAACTCAACGCACAGGGTGAGCAGACCGTGGCTTGACCCCACGACTACACACACGCACAACCCGCATGCCACCCGGGAACGAACGGAGGAACAACCTCGTTACTGCCCCCAGAATCACGGGGTCAAGGGCAAACCCAACCCCGTGGCAAGGCCGTAGCAGCGGAGCACGAAGGAAGACCCAGACCCACCAAAAGGACTGGACTCCCTAGAATGGGGGCCCGGAGAAGTCCATGATGCCAGCATCAAGACCCCACCAGGTGGGCACGTAGTGCCCCGCCCCCCACATCGCCAGCGTATTCGGACAAAGGCCCCTCAGTTACTGCACCTGGTATTCCCAGGCGGAATCCCATCCAAGTACTAACCAGGCCAGAACCTGCTTAGCTTCCGAGATCGGACGAGATCGGGCGTGTTCAGGTTGGTATGGCCGTAAGCCGAGCGGGCCCCGTCCCCCCAATAGTACACCGCCTGGCACACTGACCCTGCAGAACAGGCAGTCAGCATGGCCGTAAGCACACAAAAAAGGTTAACTAACGGAAGCAGGCAGCGCACCGGGGAAAAAACCAGGCAACAGGCTGTTAACCCTAGCCTGGAGACTGCGGACGAGACAGGCGCCAGAGGGGACAGCTGAACACAGCCGCCCCGGCGGAAGGAGCGTAAGCTGGCGGTGTTGCATGACCAAGCCTCCATTTAAAAAACCCCACCCAGAGGGGTCGAGGCAGAGAAGGCTGACACGATTGGCAGACGTCATGAACGTGCAGGGGCACCCTCAAACGGTGAACCCGGGAGTTGACACTGCTCCAACACACCAGGGAATCAACCACCTCGGTGTTACCCAATGCGGTGGTTGTTCCTATAACCCCTCAAGAAAAAACTCCAAAACACACCTGCGGGTATACACCGGCTATACCGCAGTACAAGTGTTTCAGTTTCCAAAAAGGGTTAACCCAGGCCTACGGGTCGCAAACATCACTTCGGACCGGGCCTGGCGGTACGGGAAGCACAGGGTCACCAGAGGAGGTCAAAAAACCACCCCCACAGGCCCCTCTTCGCCATGCGTGAGAGAGGAGCGAAAAATAATGGAGAACCAGCCCCTAAGCACACCGTACCTGGTATTCCCCGGCGGTCTCCCAACCAAGTACTAACCAGGACCAACCTGTGTAGCGGCCGAGATCCGACGAGATCGAGCGCGTACAGAATGGCATGGCTGTAAGCCATGACGACAGTGCTGAGTAAAAACATACCCAACCAGGGTCTCCATAGCGCTTAACCCTGTGACACCCAGACCGACCTGGCATTTTTCCCCCTGAAAAAAGCCCAAGTCCCTCAGGGTACCAGAACAGCAGATCTGCATCCCCGGCGGACAACGGGTTCAACTGATCTGGACCAGCGTGACCAGAACCAGTCCCGTGCCCTAACCACGCCGACATGCCTACTCCAGGAGAAGGGCAGATATGCGTGTTGATCTTAACATGAAAAGAAGGCGCCACCCAGACGTTCGGACGAACCGCGCCTGGTGGCCCACCCCAAGGGCGTGAGACCCCACCACATATGTTCAGATCCATCCCGTCATCATCCCCCAGACATGAACGAGAATCCGTCGACAACTCACCCAGGTCATGGGATGTGGTCGTCGGAAGAGGAAAAACCCCCATCTCAGTTGCTTTATAAAAACGCCGTTTCAACCACAAGCAACCAAGGCGTGCCAGTCAATCGCCTGTTTACAGCGAGCTAGCACTATACGTGCGTCGGGACACACCCCCATCAATGAACAGGCTAATTAGACCTGTCATTGAATCCCCAAGGCGCCCAGGGGAACGACAAGAGGGGTGTGACACTCCCTAACTCCAACACTTCTGGAATAGAAAGAAGGAAGCATCAACAGTATGTATCCCAGTCTACACAGCCGGGGTAAAAAATGTTCACATTTTTACATCCCACTACCCTCCCACAGGAAAGAGACGGGGATCCCCAGAGAGACTTCCCACGCGAGCTGTACAGATTGAAAAGAATATATTGCACCTTGAGCCATGTAAAAAACTGGTTTTAGGGCCCCCGGGGAAGAGGCACTGAACCCATACACACTCAATAAACGAATTGAATCGAATATACATACAATAGAAAAGGACCCTTCTAGAGGGTCCACTCACTTTGACAATCTGAGGAGGAAGGCTCTGTACTCTGATGGAGGCTTCCTCACATGGAAGAAGGAGTCCGAACTCACAGAAGGCCTGAATAGGCGCTTGGTGAGGAGGAGCCCTGACCACCCCCCCTGAAAACAGATCCATCACATGGACCTGAACAGCACACGGAAGTCCTACCAACAGAGACGCGCACGGTGACGTACTCTATGGCGGGGGAATTCCTGCGGTGCACACGCCCAATATACCAGGCCGTGGGACCAGGAACTCCCTCCCCCCCCCCCCCCCCCCCCCCGTAACGTGCCGAACCGCCACGTGACGGGAACCTTGAAGGACAGGGGGTGTACCCCTGACCGACAGAACAATGGGGAGAGGAAAGGTTACCAGTTCACCCCTTTACGACCCCACACCCATGATACGATGTAACGACAAAAAGAGAATATGACACAGTCATAGTCAGCTCTATGAAGTGTTTCACAGCTCCACACAGCGCATGAGCTAACCTGCTATCTGATTTTTACTAAGGAAAAACACAGAATAGAGAGGGCTCTAAGAACCCCGGTCCAACATACACATGTGCTTCTGTGGCCAGTACAACCCAGTTGTAGGTCACATGACACACACAACCCATCATCACCTACAAAAAATGGCAAAAACACTCAACAGAGGAACGCCGTTTTTTTCACAATGAGAGAATACATCATTCTTGATTAGTATCGACCACAGGCCTTGCTAAGCACACATGACAGCAACCAAACCAATTTCCCATTAGGAAATACGTTTCTCCAGCAGATTTAGCACAACCTCAGCAATCAAGCTAAGAGTTACATCGTATCCCTACCACACAAAAGACACAATTAATGCACAACATGTCTGATAGGAGGATGAAAAAGTCCCCAGGGAACCGGGGGGGAAAACACAATCCTCCTATTTTACCCTCAATACGGCCAGTTAAAACAGGAAAACCTGTTAATGTGTGAACACACTGTTCATTGTCATTACAGTCTGAGAAAGAACATTCTTTTACTCACTTGTCACCAAGCATAGCTTCATAGGTTAGTTACCTTAGTTGTGAGTACACGGTGCATATAAACACCATGATGTTTCTCACACAACAACCAGATCATTCCCCGATTTGCACGGAGAAGCTAACTGCCAGTGACAAAAACAGCTCACACATAACCCGCAACGTATCCTAAATGCATTGTAGCAACACACGTTTTGGGAAAAACACCGTTATTCACAATACATTTAGCAAAGTAAAACCAGAAGACGTGTTATGAGGTCTGGTCAACCCCGTTCCTACCCGGAACGCAGATCAGCGAAGTGCAGTCACAGACACCGTAGGAAACACAGCCGCTCCTGTGTTGTCCGAACTGGGCAGCGTCACCGCCCCAACCCGCACTACAGTCCCCTGTTGATGCAACCTTGCCGTCCTGGCTCAGGGCAGGGTCGACGAAACATCCCCTGTCAAGGATGACGTCGTGGTCAAGAGTGTAAAACATGTTAAAATCAAAGCACGTTCAACAGAATAGCATCACGACGCACGCGATCAGAAGCGAGCTCACGGCGGCGCGCGAGAAGCTAAGCTACCCCGCGCCAGCCATGGCCATAGCAGCAAGCTAACGTTACCTAGCGACCACGACATGCTAGCCCCGCAGCTAACAGCTGACTGGCTAATAGTAGGCCCTAAGCAGGCCATGCAGCGATCCAGCAGGCTAACGCAGCAGTTAACAGCTGACTGGCTAACCGTAAGCTATGAACATGTAAACAATGACATAACACTCAACCAGACAGGCCGCCGTTCTGAACCTCTCCTCACTTTTTAAGAGAAAAGAGAAAACAAGATGTCAACACCGCTTCACAACGGTGACTTTACCACATCCGACGGAATCAGCACAGTACCAACTGGCCTGTGTAGCTGACTTTGAACATGAATCTGCCGCTATCGCACATTACATGCACATATCCCCTCGTGAAGGAATACTCTCATTTGGATATGAAAGATGGGGCCTTAACACGGTGACAGAGAGAATCCACTCGTCCAGAACACACAGGGATCACCAGTGTCAATGGTCGCGGCCCACTAGTTAAAACTATAATGGTCTTCAGACCAAGGCCTTCTGTCGCCTAGGTGGCTAAACAAAGGACCCTAGCCTGGGGCCGGTTTCCATAAACTTTGTCAAGTAGCCCCCATAGCACTAACAGACAAGTGGAGCCCGCCAGCAAACACTACTCACCCAACCTGGAACGCACCGCTTCTCACAACAGCGGCATGTCCGACAGTTCAGCTGTGGCCTGACAGGTTTCACCCCAACAAACACAGCAAGGAACTGCAGTTGAGAAGCATGCAGCGGCGTGCTCCCAATACGAAAACCGGTGGAGGGTTTTCAGAATGATCATCATCTTCCAGACACTCCAGTACGAAGACAATATCGTCGTATTTTCTCGAAAATAGTGAGAGAGAAAATAAAGATATGATGTCAACGTATCCTTGTTTCCCAAAGCTGCTCCTAAACCTTTCTTCCATCAGTGTGGGGATCTACCGAGGCACTTCTTCCTTGTGGTGAAAGCGAGAAGGAGGAGAGTGGGTGGCCCCACCCCTGCTTATATGGGTAAGCTGATAGGGGTGTGGTCAGACAAATATTGGGATTAAAGGTACATTGTGGTCTTTATTCAGTGCGCGTGCACGTATGCGAGATAGTGCAGAGAGCGATGCCGAGCGAGAGCGATACGATACAGAACCTTCTGTAGTGAGGTAGTGAAAGTGGTAACCCTTTGTAGTGTTGTAGTGAAAGGTTAACCTCCTGTAGTGTGGTAGTGAAAGGGTTAAACTTCTGTAGTGTGGTAGTGAAAGGGTTAACCTTCTGTAGTGTGGTAGTGAAAGTGTTAACCGTTTGTAGTGTGGCAGTGAAAGGGTTAACCCTTTGTAGTGTGGTAGTGAAAGTGTAGTGTGGTAGTGAAAGGGTTAACCCTTTGTAGTGTGGTAGTGAAAGGGTTCTTTAGTAGTAGTGAAAGTGTTAACTCTTTGTAGTGTGGTAGTGAAATGATTAACCTTCTGTAGTGAGGTAGTGAAAGCGTTAACAATCCGAAGTGTGGTAGTGAAAGTGTAACCTTCTGTAGTGTGGTAGTGAAAGTGTTAACCCTTTGTAGTGTGGTAGTGAAAGGGTTAACCTTCTGTGGTGTGGTAGTGGAAGCGTTAACCCTTTGTAGTGTGGTAGTGAAAGGGTTAACCTTCTGTAGTGTGGTAGTGAAAGGGTTACAGTAATCCAAAAACAAATCCTTGCAGCAGTTTTATAAAGATTCTGTGATGGAAATGTTATTAAAATATATAATTGTCGGGCGACTGGGTGGCGCAGCGGACATTGCGCTTGTCACCAACGCAACGAGTCAGCGAGAGGGGAGTCGATGGGTGGTAGTCTGGTCGTTGTAAACAGCGACTCCTACAGGTCGGTCAGGGTGCCTGCACAGCAAAGACAGGAGATGGCGGGGGCAGTGTGAGCCTCCCACACGTTACACCTCGCCAATGAGAGTCCGCGCTGGCAGGTAAAAAGAAGTGACTGGCTGCCTCCACATGTATCGGAGGGGACACGTGATGGGCTTCTATCCTCCCTACGACCGGCCAGTGGGGGGCACATGCGAGCAACGATCAGGACAGGGGAGGGAGAAAAAGTAGGTCAAACAAATATATATAATTGTCAATTAAAAAGCACCATGACAATTGTATTTGTATTATGTAAAAACTAAATTAACAAAAAATAAAAACATATGTCAAATCACACTTTAATTTGCCCTGGAAAAAACAAATCCCATCAAATATCAATGCAAAATTAATGAACACCGTGGAGTGTAAAAATGGCCGGATTTAGCACGAGGCTAATTTCCATCCGTTGTCCCCAAAGATAAAAACAGGACTCATAGAAACAATAAGAAATGTACAAATACATAAAAACAGGACACATAAAAACAGTAAAAAAAATGTACTGTGAGAAAAACATTGTGATATTTTGACCACACATTGCCAGCCCTACTCTCGGCCGGTCAGTGTTTGAGAGCGGTCCACAAACCTGTCGTCTCCCGCGCATCAGCCGTCCAAACCACACGTCCCCCCCCCCCCCCCCCCCTAGTCCGCGTCCCTCTCTGTTCATCAGTCGTCTGGCATTAAGGCCTCGTGAATCCACAATCCGCTGTGAAGGAGAGGCAATTCTGCTCTGTGCAAAATCCGTTTTTTCCATGCCGTCGTGATTGCTCCATCGACCCCCCCACCCTGCCGCCGTTCAAGTATCGAAGGTGAGCAATCACGGTGGTAAGGAGCAGCGGGGGGGGGGGGGGGGGGGGGGCTCCTGGGGGCCCTTGGTCTATCAGGAAATTCATAAGAGGAAATTCACAAGTTCCCCCACACAGTGGGTCACTGCTCCTCCTCCTTCACGTCCACTCGTGGTGAATACCAAGCAAGGTGCAGGAACACGACGATGAGGGGGGGCCTGTATACGTCTCACCCGCATGGCATTCAACAAGACACTCACTGACAATAAGATTATCTTATTATTATTATTATTATTTTTTTTTTATTGATCTTTTTCCCCCTCCATTTTCCTCCGATTTTCTCCCATCCCAATGTTAGTCGTATGCCAATTCCCAGTCCCTTCCTGGTCGCTGCGCACTTACCCCCCACAGTCAGATCATCTGGGAGAGTGGAGGCTACCACGTGCTTCCTCCGACACACGACCAGCCAATCACCGCTTCTTTTCACCTGGCAGCGCGGATTCTCATCGAGAGGGCGTAGCGTGTGGGAGGATCACACTATCCCCCTCAAGTCCTATCCGCGCTTAGCAGGCGCCCCGACCGAACTGTAGGAGTCGCTGTTTACAACGACCCGGACCCACCCCGCCAGCTTCTCCCACCCTCTAATACAGCCAATTGTATTAGTGCAGACGGCCAGCCAAGCTGGTAACAACCCCGGAGCTGTGAGCTGGATTCGAACAGGCGAATCCAGCTCACAGCTCCGGGGTTGGTGACGAACGCAATCTCCGCTCGGCCACCTAACCGCCCTAAGATTATCTTATTATAATAACACGTTCTGAAATAGATATGGATATACTGTCGAGGAATCCCTTTTGGTTGTCCCAACAATAGCTAAAGCCCCCACCCCCTCTACTCTTACACTCACTGGAAAACACTCCTCTTAGCCCAACCTCCTTTAACCTACTATTAAACCTACAGTATATATAGTAGGGCTGTCCCCGACTAAGGATGATTGGCCGAAATTTGCCGATAGTCGACTATAAAAAAAAATTGAAAAAAAATAAGTATATATATTTTTTGTATCATTCCATTTGGGCTGTGGGGGTGCTTAATGTCTGAAGGAGTCGACTGAAGGAGTCGACTGAAGGCTTCTTGTCCTCTGCAAAAGCATGCAATTGGTCCACTGATGGATACATCTTGATATTTGTCTAGTCTAGTGTGTTCATTAGACGGGTGAAATCCTCTTTCAGTGCCTCTGTGCCTGTTTTCTTAGGCAGTTAGCCACTGGTATGCGTGCCATTAGCGTTAGCCACGCTTCTAGGCCTCTTTTCTTTTGGAAAGAATGATACAAATAAAATCTTAAAGTTTTTTTTCTTTTCTTTTCTTTTTTTACTAAGAGGTTGGCAGTCGACTACGGCTCCTTTCGATCGATTAGTCGACTATTCGACTAATAGGGGTCAGCCCTAATATTGATCATGAAGATCCATTTACGACCATAATTGATGAGTCTGGTTCCATAACGATAATAATGACACGCTGGCTCTAAGCCAGTGCCTGGTGTTGGGGACCACAGTTATATTTGCCTGCGCGTTCACAATAATCCATATTGTGTTTATGCGTTTTCCACATCCTTCTGCTTGCCAACAGTATACCACCAGAGTGAAGCAGGCTATTGTTAGTGTCGCCATGGAGACGAAACTCACACAGAACACCAGCAGGAACCAGTTCACTTATTTATCTATTTGGGCGAATGCAAAGTCCTGGAGCCGAGCGCTGGCCTCCTGATCTCTGCTATATGGAGGGTGACTAATCCTTCTTTTTAGCCTTTGGAAGAGGACAAGCTTCAATGATGTGTTCCCATTGTTCGCCTCTCTCTCCACATGCACACAGTGGGCTGAGCTCGGCCTGCCACCGTGCCTGTGAAGACCGGCCAGGCGGGGGGGGGGGAGTCTGTTGAGGGTCGACCACTGTCTCCTTGGGTTGGTTGGTGCCAGGGACCTGTCGAGTCCCTGTCACCCACCAGGACACCTTAAAGCAGGGGTCTCAAACTCGCGGCCCGCGGGGCCAATTGTGGCCCGCTGGATGATATTTTGCGGCCCGCTAGTTGACATCAAAGTAAAAAAATAAATAATAGAATTTTTTTTTTATGTTGTGGGACTTGTACAGCACTTTGTTCAACTTTGTCAGTGCTGTAAAGTTTAAACCTTTTTAAATCTTAGACAAACACTTTGCTTCCATGAAATATTGTAAGCCGTCATTTGAGGCTTTATAAAAGCAGCACAATGAACACAAATCTGTCAGTGCCGAGTCCGACCTCATCTTAAATAACAAACAGCATTGCTTGTTGTAGTTAACAAAGAGAGGCAGAGTTGATTTAGCTTTATTTATTTATTATTTATTGATTTATTACCTGTTTATTATCTCTATTTTATTATTTAGTATCAAGCCGGGCCAGAGCTGAGGTACACAGTGTGGGTTCAGCGTAGTTTCTGGACTTGCACCTTTGCTGCCGTTCCCTTCAGATGTTCCTTAAAGCAGGGGTTCCCAAACTTTTCAGGCCGCAACCTCTGAAATAACAGCCGCGTCCCCCACTATTATAGGAGGTAAAAAAAATATGTAAAAAAAAGAAAATGTAAATTAAAATGTTTACATTTTTACATTTTTTATAAATGGAAATGTATGGTTGAAACATGCAAACGTTCAAACGCACACACACTAATAAGCATTGGAGGCTTTTAACCAGGGCCGGACTGGGGAAATCATTCAGGCCAGGAAATATAGTGCGAAATATAGCCCCAGTCAGGCCACTTTTTAAGCAGGGGGTCTGGGGGTCCCCCACCAGGACATTTAGTTACAAAGACTTAATTTCCTGCATTCTGGTGTAGGATTTTTTTTATTTGTACCCTTTAAATGCCAGTGTTTGTGATGGCATCACAAATTATTGTTAAAAAACAGGCTAGCATATGTATGATTAGCAACAACACTGATTTTGATGGATTTTTAGTTTTTTGTAAGGGTCCCGCCTCCACCAATCACATGAGGCTCCCTTTGTGTGTGTGTGTGTGTGTGTGTGTGTGTGTGTGTGTGTGTGTGTGTGTGTGTGTGTGTGTGTGTGTGTGTGTGTGTGTGTGTGTGTGTGTGTGTGTGTGTGTGTGTGTGTGTGTGTGTGTGTGTGTGTGTGTGTGTGTGTGTGTGTGTGTGTGTGTGTGTGTGTGTGTGTGTGTGTGTGAGCAAGAGAGAGACAGTTCTCCAACTTGTGTGGGTTGCAGTGATCTCCTGGTTGTTCCCCACCTTGGTTATCTAACTATTGGCCTGGCCTGCTTCTAAGTTCAGTGGACTGACTGCATTAAAAGAAATATATATATATATTTTTTAATCATCCGGCGACCCCCCCCCCCCCCCACGGCGGCTCGCGACCCCGACCCCCACTTTGGGAACCCCTGCCTTAAAGGACAGGGTCCTGTCAAGGGTCACTCCCAGATAGGTCAGGTTGAGGTGGAGGTTAACCTGATTGCTTGTGAGAGCCCGTCTGTCTGTGTTCTCCGTGCGACTGATCCTGTCCAAGATGAACTCTGAACCTCCACCTGGGGAGCAGTTTTGATAGTTGCTGACGGGGCTGGGCGATTAATCGAAATAAAATCGCGATCTCGATTCATAGACCTATGCAATCTCATTTCTAAATGATGATGATTTTCTTCATTCGTTTTTTTTATTTTTTATAAATATATATATTTTTCTTTACTTTTTACTTTTTTTAATGATGACGATTCTGACTTGAGTTATTTTGTATGTTACAAGAGACTTTTAAGTCTAAGTCAAGCACTTTCAAAAATATATGTTCAAATATTATGTCTAATACTACTATGCACTCAAGACTGTAGTACTCTTACTGACCCTTAGCTGCCAGAGTTGTACCCTTCCTGATGACTTGTTGTACAGAACTTGTAAGTCGCTTTCGATAAAAGTGTCAGCTAAATGTAAATATTAATGTAAACGCAGAGTAGAGAGACTGGGCGGCAGCTTTGACTTGAGTTTGTAGACTCCTCTGGAGAGATGTGGTCATATCCCGTAAGGCTGAGCCCAAACGTTCGAACGTTCGGACCTTCGTTCGTTACGTTGGCATTCAAATTCTAAATCAACATTCGAATATATATTTTTTTTTATATATATTTTGCATGTGTCTATTCATTCTGTTTAAACCAATGGGGTTTTTCTTCACAGTTGCAGATAAAGATTAGGCTACACACACTAACATTATAATATTAAAAGTGATGAGTTATATTCATTAAAGAAAGTTGATTTTTAATAAAAAAAGAAGACTCATTTAATCAGATTAATCACGTTATTCAAATTGAGGATTTAATTTGAGGATATTTCCAAAAAGAAAAAAAGAAATGTGAAATTTCTTTTTGACATTTTTTTATTATTATTAAAAACGAAGGTTCGAACGTCCGTTCGAAAAAACCCTGACAATGTGTGAAGCCCAAAAACAGGCTTCGGGGGAAACAGCTCTAACCCCGCTGCCTTTCACCCATTTCAGACCCCGCCGCCGGTATGTCCTCCCGTCCAGCGACCTCACAAGGAAGGCTCAGGGTCGCTCTCCTCTCGGAGTTGTGTGCGGTTGTTTCTTTAGCTCACTCGTATACGCTGCTCCTCCGACGTGCTCGTCTCCTGGCTGCTCCTGGAACAAGTGAGTAGGTGGGTCGAGACTGAAGTCGGCAGAGGAGGAGGCTCCAGCGTTTCTTGGCAGAGTGGGTGAAAATTCAGCACACTCTCCCTCCCCCTGGTGATTCAATGAGACGGCCTTCTTTCTCTGGGCCCCCCCTGCTGTCCCGTAGGCTGGCAGGACGAGGTGTTTACGGGGCCACGGTGTCCCAGCGATGACATTCAGGTTTCTCATAGATAAGACATGAGCTCACCCACGCCATTCTGTTGGCATCTACTCAAAGACGGAACACCCCGGTGTCCCAAATAATATAGGAATGTTTATGTACAAGTTTAAGTACACTCAATAACAAAACATTTGTAATTTGTTACTATATCCATTATCCACACACACAAAATCTGAGAAATATTAGATTTTGACCCACTGTTGTTATACCGTGAATTCGCAATAGAAAACAGTTGGTCCTGTTGTGATTATCATACGTATATAGCTGGTTGAGGACTGCAGGGCTGAGTTCTGTCCTTGAAGCGTTTGCATTTGAAACCTCACCACAGTACAGTAGGTCTGAGCCGCGCCGACATCAAGGTGTTTCAACCTGGAGGCGGCTGTGTGTACTGCATACCGTGTGTGTCGCAGCGCTGGCAGGCAGCACACTGTCTTTCTGACACTTTCAGCTCACGATTCGTTGTTGTTGTCAGAGATTATCTCCTGCTTCTTATTAGTTGTTCAAACAAACAGATGTAAGCCTCTGCACTCACGGCGCTCTGTGGGTTTGTTGGTGAGCTGCTGGTTCTCCAGTTGATTGGTTGGTTCTTCGTGCGTACCGCATGTGTGCGGTCACTCGACCACAAGTCTCTCCCTTTGTCACAAGCTGGCCAAGCTGCAACACGAGTCCAACCGGTCCTGTACACACTGTATATTAGGGCTGTCCCCGACTAAGGATTTGGATAGTCGACTATGATTGGCCGAAATTAGCCGATAGTCGACTATTCGTCGGCTATGGGATTTTTTTTTTTACAAAATAAAAGTATAATCTTTTTTTGTATTTTATATATTTTTTTGTATCATTCCATTTGGGCTGTGGGGGGTGCTTAATGTCTGAAGGAGTCGACGGAAGGCTTCTTGTTCTCTGCAAAAGCATGCAATTGGTCCACTGATGGATACATATTGATATTTGTCGTGTCTAGTGTGTTCATTAGATGGGTGAAATCCTCTTTCAGTGCCTCTGTGCCTGTTTTCTTTTTAGGCAGTTAGCCTCTGGTATGCGTGCCATTAGCGTTAGCCACGCTTCTAGGCCTCTTTTCTTTTGAAAAAAAAAAAATATATATATATATAGAGGTTGGCAGTCGACTACGGCTCCTTTCGATCGATTAGTCGACTATTTGACTAATAGGGGTCCGCCCTACTGTATACGAAGGACTTCAGATGTTGTGAAGTGACTGGGGTGAGTAGCGGTGCTATGGGTTAAACTCACTCTCATCCTCAAAAGACAGATAGACAAGTTGCAAAGCAGTGAGTTCACCTCTTGGTATAGCGGTCTGTGCTGTCGACCCGTGGTGCGGCTGACCACAGGTTCGAAACTCCCTCGAGGCATCGAAGTTTAAGGTGACGATGTCACAACCGTTACATATATATATATATAATATATATATATATTACGTAGGGGTGGAATGGTTCACAAAATCAACGGTTCGGTTCGTATCACGGTTTTGTGGTCACGGTCTTCGGTTCGGTTCAATATACGTTGTTTTTTATTAAAAAATATTAAAATATGCTTCTCATTTATATATATATATATATATATATATATATATATATATATATATATATATATATATATATATATATATATATATATATATATATATATATATATATATATATATATTAAACTAAATAAGACTCGTGCACATCTAGTTGGACCCCGACTGGAGGTGCAGGTCAGCGCAAGAGAGATATATAACTAAAAGGAGAAAACCTTCAAAAAGAAAGAAGGGGCCGCACACTCCTCAGGACTGGTTTTTGCTTTTTTATTGCACTATATATAAAGATTTACAGCGGTTTGCCTTAAATAATGTATGGCACACAAAGACCGAACTGACTGAAAAATATAGGCTACATTTGTCAAAGTATTAACTTAGTGCAAACAAACTAAATAATTAAACCTTTCTATTTTTGTGGCCACATTATAGACAAAGGCCATCATGCATATGCAAGTCAAGTCAAGAGTTTTAATTGTCACGGCATACAAGTATACAATGAAATGCGGGTGGTCTTGCCCGCAACGATGTGCAATGCAGTGGTACAACATAGAATCCAATAAAAAAAAAACATTGTGCAATAAACAGGTAACAGGTAACATGGTGTGACATCTCGGTATCTGTACATAGTTATTTACAGAGCATATAGGACATGCTAGGTAGCTTTGGTAGTGCAATACACTGTTCCTGTTATTCTAATTTAAAGTGGCCTTTCCTTTTGGCCATAAGTGTGCGGCATGAGTGTGTGCCCGCTCATGTTAAAGTGTTAAGTGGCTGCTAGTGTGTGAGCGTGCACAGCGTGTGTGTCGTGTGTGTGTTCATGTGTGCTTGTGTGTGGATAGTTCAGTGTTCTGTGGCACTCAATGTTCATTGTTCAGGGCTCTGATGGCCTGGGGGAAAAAGCTGAGCCTAAGCCGCTCTGTCCTAGTAGCTGGGGTTCGCAGGCGTCTGCCTGACCTCAGCAGCTGGAACAGGCTGTTATTGGGGTGGTGAGGGTCTTTCATTATCCTGCAGGCTCTGGATTTGCACCTCTTGTTGTATAGAACCTGCAGGGGAGGTAGAGCGCACCACTCTCTGTAGGGCCTTCTTGTCTTGTGCCGTGCTGTTTCCATACCAGGCAGTGATGTTTCCGGTCAAGATGCTCTCTACAGCTCCTGAGTAGAAGGACTGGAGTATCTTCCCCGATACTCTGAACTTCCTTAACTGTCTCAGGTGGTAGAGGCGCTGTTTCGCCTTCTTTACTACTGTGTCTATGTGTGTTGACCATGTCAGATCCTCTGAGATGTGGACCCCCAGGTACTTAAAGTTGCTCACCCTGTCCACGGTAGCCCTGTTAATCATCAGTGGTGTGTGTGTCTCCTGCTGTCCTCTCCTATAATCCACGATCAGCTCCTTGGTTTTACCAATGTTCAGGAGCAGGCTGTTGTCCTGGCACCAGCGTTCCAGTACCTCAACCTCCTCCCGGTAGGCCTTCTCGTCGTTGTCCGAGATCAGCCCCACCACCACCGTGTCGTCTGCGAACTTCACTATGGAGTTGGAGCTGAACTTGGCCACACAGTCGTGTGTGTAGAGTGAGTACAGCAGGGGGCTTAGAACACAGCCCTGGGGGGACCCGATGCTCAGGGTGATGGTGTTGGAGGTCTGACCCCCCACCCTGACCGCCTGGGGTCTTTCACTCAGAAAGTCCAGTACCCAGGCGCTCAGGGCGGAGCTCAGACCCAGCTCGATCAGCTTGTCCACCAGTCTGGTGGGGACTATGGTGTTGAACGCTGAGCTGTAGTCAATGAACAACAGTCTCACATAGCCCCCCTTCTGACGGTCAAGGTGGGAGAGGGTGCTGTGCAGTACCTGGGAGACAGCGTCGTCAGTGGACCTGTTTGTCCTGTATGCAAATTGCATAGGGTCCATATCACTGGGGAGGGAGGCACAAATGTGGTCCTTGACCAGCCTCTCAAAACATTTCATGACCACAGAGGTGAGTGCCACCGGTCTGTAGTCATTTGGACATGTTGGGGAGGGTTTCTTCGGTACAGGGATGATGGTAGACATTTTGAAGCAGGCAGGGACCACCGACTCCGCCAGGGATTGATTAAATATGGCGGTGAACACCGGGGCAAGCTAGTTGGCACAGGACTTAAGTATGCGTCCTGTTATTCCATCTGGGCCAGCAGCCTTCCTGGTGTTCACCTGCATAAATGCTCTTCTCACACTGTGTACCGTCAATGAGAGAGCGTCCCCGCCCCCCCGCGGATGCCCCCCCCCCCCTCCTCTATGCTCAACCAGCACTAGACTTTCTTATCAAAAAGGAAAAGTCACAGAAAAGATTATTATGGTTTTAAATAAGGACGTTTATGGGGTTTCTTGTATTAATAATAATTTGCACTAAGGAATGTTGTAACTGTTGTTATCAACAAAAAAAAGGAGATGTTACAAGGGAATGGGGAATGTTATATAACCCCCCCCCCCCCCACAGTGGTTTGTCGAGTTGGTACGTCCCAGCAGGGACCAGGATGTAAACAGACGCAGTTGATACACACAGCTCTATCCTGGCTCGTTATTTTACAGACAGACACAACCTCTGTTGTCAAGCTTCGTCAATATACCTCCCTTCCCCAAATGGAACTGGTGTCATGGAGTCACTTCGCTGTGAGCGTTTGTTTCCACGGTTAGCTCGCGGATAAAGTTAGTTAACGTTAGCTCGTGGCTAACGTTAGTTAGCTCACGGCTAAAGTTAGTTAGCCTAGCTCGAGGCTAACCGTTATAACCGAACAATACACCCATGCCCCGAACCGTGGAGGTCGTGCCGAACGGTGTACGGTTTGAATGTGTACCGTCCCCCCCCCAATATTAATTAATTATTAATTAATATTAATATTAGGGGTGGATGGTATAAACGGTATACGGTATAAACGGTATGAATTTGGGGGTTATATTGACGAGGCTTGACAACAGAGGTTCAAAGATAACATCACATTTATTCGCTATTCGTTTCTTTATATCGCGTTATGATGGAGTTTTATTGTGTTTGAGTTGTTTGAGGGAAAGAAACCTCCTGTCCTGCTGTAGTTTTTATTTTCACTTTGTGCCGCTTGATTTGATTGTATTTCATGAGTAAAGTGTTTTTCAGAGATGGAAGTAACTTGAGAAAAAGGTTTTGCATTTTTCTATGGCAGTTTTGCACAATAAATGTTCTTAAAATACCTCTGTACTATGTGAAATATGTCCTAGTAATACAAGAGTACGGTAATAGCTGCCATACCAGTGTTTACCCTGTCAGAAGCATTTATATAGACATTTTAAAATAAATGAATATACCGTGATATATACCGTTACCGTCTATGCTTCAAATTATAACGTGATATAAATTTGAGACCATACCGTCCAGCCCTAATATATATATATATATATATACGTTCACGGTTGACGTCTAGGGGATGACCGGAACCCAGTTGTCCTGTGATCATTTGGTTTAAGTAGGAATATATTAGCTTACCTGTAGCTCCGGGCTGCAACTCCTCGGTCTGCCTCTCTCTGTAGGCGAACGGCCCTCTCTGTTTCCCGGTTGCTTCTTTGAGCGGTCAATTTATTGTAAAGATAATTACGATCTAACATAAAACAGACAAGGTAGTAACTAACCAACTACTAACACTGTGTTCCACTCAGTATAACCACGGTACACTCCAAGCTATGCACCAACTGCCACAGTCACTCGCTTTACAACTTACAACCGCAACATGTACACCTGCTAAGATGGATGTAGATGTTGGATATTATAAATACTATGGAGAGAGTGGATAATACCGTGATGAATGTACAGTATGCCTGAAGCCTTTCTGACCTTTTTGAAAATTCCTGCTAGGAGGTGAAACCCGAGCTTATGGAAAATGCTGACATTATGACTAATGGCCCTGTCCACACGTGTATATATATGGATATTTTTTTTAAACATAGTATTTTCTGTGCAATCAGGACCATGGAGAGCTCCCCGGGGCCTCCTGTTCACACGGGCACAGGTCATGTCATCAGGTCATTTCACATCAGCGGTTTTTAGCATTTTGTGGATGGGATTTATAATTGTTTTTAAACAAAAGAGGAAAAAAAAAGTGGAAAAATGTGTGGACTAGGCCTGAAAGATACAAGTCTACCATAGGGCTGCTCGATTATGGCAACAATTATAATCACAATTATTTTAATTGATATTGTAAATAAATCACGACTATTAAACATTCATTCACTCATTGATTTGAGAACATGACATGGCGACGACAAATTAGGTTTCCCTTTCTCCTCGACCAAAGGCTGC
>NC_140165.1:6378322-6383322 GCF_963971535.1 Notolepis coatsorum | reverse complement strand
TTCGGTGCAGTGCAGCTCATTATTACAACACAGTACACACGTGCACAGGTCATTTCATAGCCATACCCAAATACTGATGCCAAATGCACAAAGTAAAAAGTATAATACTCACAATCCCATTGACTGTCCCGACCTTAGTCATTTTATACCAACCGAACCACACACATAAGATTAGAGAGGACAGCTGTGTAGTGCAAATATAAAGTGCACAGCCTAACCATAGACATAGGATTATAGAAAGCAAGCAGTAGTCAAATGTTCAAAATATAAAGGGCACAATGTTCCTGTAACGTTACATTTCTATTGGATTTGCATTTTATTGCAGTGTTTTCTGAATCAGGGGACGCTCCCTATACCAATATTGTACCAACACAGTTTCTGATATTGGTCACACTAACATGGCTAACACTGGTAAATGGTTGCATTTATAAAGCGCTTTTTATCCAAAGCGCTTTACAATGGGTTCCTCACATTTTACCCATTCACTCACACATTCACACACCGACAGCGGAGGCAACCATGCAAAGGTGCCAACCTGCTCATCGAAGGCAATCAGGGGTTAAGTGTCTTGCTCAAGGACATGCTGCCCGGGAGGAGCAGGAATCGAACCGGGAACCTCCAGATTACCAGACGACTGCCCCATATCTTTATTTTTTATCCACTTTTTTCTCCTTATTTTTCTCCCATCCCAATTTCGTATTTCCAATTCTCCCCTCCCCTGTCTTGAACGTTGCTCGACTATGCCCCCCACTGGTCGGTTGTAGGGAGGATAGAAGCCTTGCATCACGTGTCCCCTCCGGTACACGAGGAGGCAGCCTGTCACATCTTTTCACCTGTCAGCGCGGACTCTCATTGGCGAGGAGTAACGCGTGGGAAGCTCACACTACCCCCGCTACTTCCTGTCTCTGCTGTGCAGGCGTACCCCAACCGACCTGTAGGAGTCGCTGTCCACAACGTCCAAATCCCCACCCATCGACTTCCACCCTCTAACTCTGCCAATTGAGTTAGTATGACGGCTGGCCCAAGCCGGAGGCAATGCTGACACCCGGATTCGAGACCGGAGTCTCTTGCATTGGTGACGAGCGCAATCTCCGCTGCGCCACCCAGCCGCGTCGCCCCCCATATCTATGTGATATCGGTCCACTAACATTACATGTACTGTTACTGATGAGGGGTGATGAGGTGCTGATAAGGGGGTGATGAGGGGGGTGATGAGGGGGTGATGAGGGGGTGATGAGGGGGTGATGAGGGGGTGATGAGGGGGTGATGAGGGGGTGATGAGGGGGGTGATGAGGGGGGTGATGAGGGGGGTGATGAGGGGGTGATGAGGGGGTGATGAGGGGGTGATGAGGGGGTGATGAGGGGGGTGATGAGGGGGTGATGAGGGGGGTGATGAGGGGGGTGATGAGGGGGTGATGAGGGGGTGATGAGGGGGGTGATGAGGGGGTGATGAGGGGGGTGATGAGGGGGTGATGAGGGGGTGAGGAGGGGGTGATGAGGGGGTGAGGAGGGGGGTGATGAGGGGGTGATGAGGGGGTGAGGAGGGGGGTGATGAGGGGGTGATGAGGGGGGTGATGAGGGGGTGATGAGGGGGTGAGGAGGGGGGTGATGAGGGGGTGATGAGGGGGTGATGAGGGGGGTGAGGAGGGGGTGATGAGGGGGTGAGGAGGGGGTGATGAGGGGGTGATGAGGGGGTGATGAGGGGGTGATGAGGGGGTGATGAGGGGGTGAGGAGGGGGTGATGAGGGGGTGATGAGGGGGTGATGAGGGGGTGATGAGGGGGTGAGGAGGGGGTGATGAAGGGGTGATGAGGGGGTGATGAGGGGGTGATGAGGGGGTGATGAGGGGGTGATGAGGGGGTGAGGAGGGGGTGATGAGGGGGTGATGAGGGGGTGATGAGGGGGTGATGAGGGGGTGAGGAGGGGGTGATGAAGGGGTGATGAGGGGGTGATGAGGGGGTGAGGAGGGGGTGATGAGGGGGGTGATGAGGGGGTGATGAGGGGGTGATGAGGGGGGTGATGAGGTGGTGATGAGGGGGTGAGGAGGGGGGTGATGAGGGGGTGATGAGGGGGGTGAGGAGGGGGGTGATGAGGGGGTGATGAGGGGGTGATGAGGGGGTGATGAGGGGGTGAGGAGGGGGTGATGAGGGGGTGATGAGGGGGTGATGAGGGGGTGAGGAGGGGCTGATGAGGGGCTGATGAGGGGGTGATGAGGGGGGTGATGAGGGGGTGATGAGGGGGTGAGGAGGGGCTGATGAGGGGCTGATGAGGGGGTGATGAGGGGGGGTGATGAGGGGGTGATGACGATGCGAGGCCGGTTGTTTGCCCACGTCCGATGTGATTGAGCGACGACGCGCACGCGAGGGAACGTGGAGGCAATCCGTGTGTGAATGTGCTGCTGTGCAAACAAGATAAGCCTCTACTCTGTCTTCTCACGTTGAGCTGCCGTGGAGAGCAGACACTTTGTGTCTCTTCAGAGAGAGAGAGAGAGAGAGAGAGAGAGAGAGAGAGAGAGAGAGAGAGAGAGAGAGAGAAAGAGAGACATGGATATAGTGTGTGTGGGGGGGGGGGGGGGGGCTGGTGGAGAGAATGGTAGATAGAGGGATCAAATAAAGAGACAGGGAGATGGAGGGAATACATAAGTATGTGTGAGACAGAGAATTCAGTTGCTGCATATTGGATGGTTGTTTCCATAGTACCAGGGACCCCTGCTGAATCCAATCCCGCCATTTCAATTATGGATGGTCCCTGTCCACAAGGTACAGTCAGCCAGCCAGCCAGCCAGTCAGCCAGCCAGTCAGCCAGTCAGCCAGTCAGCCAGTCAGCCAGTCAGCCAGCCAACCAACCAGCCAGCCAACCAGCCATCCAGTCAGCCAGTCAGCCATCCAACCAGCCAGCCACCAGCCAGCCAACCAGCCATCCAGTCAGTCAGTCAGCCAGCCAGCCAGTCAGCCAGCCAGCCAGCCAGCCAGCCAGCCAGCCAGCCAGCCAGCCAGCCAGCCAGCCAGCCAGCCAGCCAGCCAGTCAGCCATCCAACCAGCCAGCCACCAGCCAGCCAACCAGCCATCCAGTCAGTCAGTCAGCCAGCCAGCCAGTCAGCCAGCCAGCCAGCCAGCCAGCCAGCCAGCCAGCCAGCCAGCCAGCCAGCCAGCCAGCCAATCAGCCAGCGAACCAGCCAGCCAGCCAGTCAGCCAGCCAGTCAGCCAGCCAGCCAGCCAGCCAGCCAGCCAGCCAGCCAGCCAGCCAGTCAGCCAGTCAGCCATCCAACCAGCCAGCCACCAGGCAGCCAACTAGCCATCCAGTCAGTCAGTCATCCAGTCAGCCAGTCAGCCAACCAGCCAGCCAGCCACCAGGCAGCCAACTAGCCATCCAGTCAGCCAGTCAGCCGAACAGACAGGCAAACGGAGAACTCTTCACTTTTGTCTTTCAGTCAACTGTGTCCATCTCTCGGTCTGCATGTCTGTCTCTCTTTTCGTCGGTCTGTCTCTCTTTATGTCTGTCCATCTGTCCGTCTGTCTCTTTCCGTCTGTCCATCTGTCCCTCTCTCTTTCCATCTGTCCGCCTCTCTTTCCATCTGTCCCTCTCTTTCCGTCTGTCCATCTGTCCTTCTTTCTTTCCGTCTGTCCATCTGTCCCTCTCTCTTTCCGTCTGTCCATCTGTCCCTCTCTCTTTCCATCTGTCCATCTGTCCGTCTCTCTTCATCCATCACAAGCTTCTCTCCGTTCTCCCACTCCCGTTATTTGCCTTAGGGTACCGTCTGTCTGTCTGTCTGTCTGTCTGTCGTCAATTACTGTACATTAAGGCTGAGTCGTGCAACCAGCCCATAATATGTCCTGGTCGGGCAGAGAGGAGGCGGGCGATGCTGTAATTGACGAGCCCTCCCTCCCACTGGAACTCCGAGGGTAATAGATGGGAGGTGACGCTGCCCAATGGCTGTCTTCAGCGCAAGCTTTCCCTTACGATCATGCTTTATGGAGCACCTCCTTCACACCGCGCCTCTCACCTCATCGCTCTTCTCCGCCAGGCTCTCCTGGGCCTCCGGGGGGGAGGGGGAAGGAGGAGACACCACAGGAGAAGAAATTGGCCGTTTAGAGGAGGCTGTCATGTGCAGTTAACCCTTTTGATTTGGAAAAATAAAGTCCTTGAAAAAATCGTTAAGGGTTTATTGCCATAAGGTGTAAGTAGCATATTGCTTGTTCCTATTCCTTTTCGCACAATTTTTTTTTTTTTTACATTGTTATTTCTTGATTCTTGTATCATTAGTTCTTGTAATTAGTCGGACTTTGAACACATAAACAGAATAGGATTCAAGGCTCACGTCATATTTTGCCATATCTTTCTGTTCTATTCCAATTATACACGTATTATATATCGCTGTGATGATAAATGACGGAACCCCGGTCGATGATTTCCTTCTCGCATAGCTTCCCCTCATTCCGTTGCCGTCGCAGCGCTATGGGTGTCTGCGCGGTTGGGCATAGTGTGTTGTCATGGTAACCAGAGGAGCCATCGTACATCAGTGTAGCTCTCAAATTGGGCCCGACATGTCTCCCTGCAGGGTCCGGGGACCAGAGTCACCCCACTGGGGCCGTGACGGAGCACCCTGTCATCACCCTCTACGACGTGGACAAACACCCGGTCAATGAAATTCAGTGCAAACTGACTGTCGGATCATTTGCTATAAGATGACGTGTCCATCTGCGAATGATGGGGTCGCGTTACATTGCTTGGAAGCTTATAAATAACAGTTTGACAACTGAAATAACTGAAGGAAGGTGAGGGTTCCGTCCTCAAGAATGTCACAATTTGGTGAGCAATGTACGTATTTTTTTAGCCTGAAAGATTCACAAAATATAAATTTTGTTTTATTTTCAATTTAGCCTTTATTTAACCAGGGTTGCCCCATTGAGATCCAGGATCTCTTTTACAAGGGAGACCTGGCTAAGAATACCAGCCCCACAGATTTCAGAATAAACACACACAGACATTACAGATACAACA
>NC_140165.1:6368046-6373122 GCF_963971535.1 Notolepis coatsorum | reverse complement strand
CAAACACACACACACACATGCATAAACAGAGACACACACATAAGACCTGTATGCACACACACACACACAAACACATGTGTATGATACTACATACATAATGTAGTGTATGCATACATATATACTTACAAATATGCACACATAAACACACACACACAAACATATGCATTCATATATATTTATATTACACACATACACACATGCAGACACACAGTATATATTGTACAAACACATTCATTAATACTTATATATAATATGGATATATTGTACACATTATGCACGTTGGCTTACAAACACACATGTATACACACACGCACATGTGTCACCTTAGGCTGGCATCTGTAAATGCAGATATAAGTACTTTATTCTTATTTTATTATCATTATTATTATTATTATCATTATTTTCTTTCCAATTAAATGAAAATTAGAAAATAAGTGGTATATGATGGAAAATATGAAAGTCAAATGCTTGAAGGAAAATGGACTTTGGAAATCAGTTTTCATTCTATTTATTTACTGTTCTGTAAAAGTCTTGTTGAATGTAATGTTTTGTGTGGACCCCAGGAAGATAGTTGTTGTCATGCAACAGCTAATGGGGATCCTAATAAACTCAATAAACTCAATGTGCACGTACACGTGTACACACACACACACACCACATACTATAGAAACATACGTAAATGTACACAGAGAGAAAGAGGGACAATGAAATCAGCTTGATTGTTACACCATCACTGGAGAGGAGCCACACAAGAAAGCAACCATCATTAAGATAATGACAATGGTAATTACATCACACTGATAACATTCATTTAACACGTCATGTTGTGAATTAATCTCAACACCTCTGAGATAAAGGGAAGCTTGATGGAGAGATTGAACGAGTCACGCACGCCCCCTTTTCTTGATCAAATTCTGTCTGCTATCATCTGAACCAAAAGGGTTATTTTTTCCCCCAACACAAGTCAAGTCAAACACAAGTCAATCTTTTGCTTGTCGTTTTCTGTCCGCCATGTGAAATCAATTACATCTCTCACCTGTTTCATCATTCAAATACTTCAACGACTGTTGGATATGGTGACATTTCCCTGCTCTTAAAGGACATCTCTATCTTAAGTGTACCAGTGGGTGTGATTTAAAGCGATCGTTAAAAAAAAGGTATTGTTTACCAGGAGCATTAAAAGCCCTTTAAATCTACCTCTGGTTAATTGCATAGGGAGAGAGATCAGGCAAGGTTTCTTTTTTTTGAGGAGATGTATTATGAAGACCTCATTCATTGCGAGGATGTGGACTTTCTCTGATTTATATCGCCACCTACAGGACAGAGAGGGTATTGTTTTGAGTTATCTGGGCCTGGTGTATCCATGAGAGGTTAAAGTTGGGTTTATACAGGGCCGTAGCAAGGAAAACTGTCCCATGGACAGGTTTAAATATTGAGATATCTTAGATATAATATCAGTTAAATAAACACAGGGTTCTACAGGTATTGTAGTAACATTCTGCTCCCAGGAAAATAAAATTCACGTCATCCAGAATATTTTACAATTGGGATTCTAAGTAAGGATGGGCAGTCATTTTTCAGTTATTGTCACAGACTGTTCTCCTAAATGTGTTTCATGTGTTCCTAATCTTCTATATTTACATACATATTTCTTTAAATATGCTCATGCACTGTCAAAAAGGATGTGTTTAAAATTGACTGGACACAAAATAGATGTGTTCCTGGGCCCTGTTTCTTGTACCTGGTTCAACTAAGTCGATCAAGATGTCATTATCCAGCTTCAGTTAACCCGATGTTCGAAGCCGGGATTTTCCTGTTCCTCGAAGGTGGATTCAGTCTCGTTAACTCAAGCCAGACTTGCGACTCAGGCTAAATGCGCGCGGCCGCTTCAGGCGAAAAGCCAGCACGTATCGATGGCAGAGATCCTGATTCTCTAACGGCATTGATTGATTAATTGATTTAAAACTTTATTGACAGATCGCCTCGCCGACAAGTTAAATGCGTTATCTATAGGCTAATTTTAAGTCCCTCATTACCTCAATCAATCAGATTATATTTATTTAAACTTGCCTGCTGGATTGAATAATCAAATGAGATCTTGCTAGCGAAAATAATTAGTTAAACTTATACAGAATTACGATACGGCTCTCTTACCCATTGATTGATGTATAGTCGATCTTTAACTTATCTCCAATGTGGTCTAGCGGGTTGTTGTTTTGACTATCACGCAGACGACCGGGGTTCGAGACCCTAGTCTTTTCCTTCTTTTTGCAATATAGGAATAATTCAATTTGGTGCACGTTGAGAGCTATATAAAGAATGACATCCTCAATGCATGTAGATTTATAATATTTTAACTTAAAACCAGGCTACTTTGGCGTATAATCATTAATATTACATTCAAAAAAATCATATTGGAAACACTGGGTTTTGAACCCCGGTCGCTAGGTTGGCAGGCTTGAGCACTACCGCTGCACCACTGTGCCAGATGGGATAAATCCATTGTTTATACATTAATGAACGAGAGACCCGTGTTTAGAATATCCTTTGTTTTGAATGAAGTTTATCTCTTTATCCTCATTCATTAATGTGACGTCAACGGCTCATTCAATTTCTCAAATCCGTCAAACAGCGCATCTCATCAGACATCTTAATCCCAGTTACAATTAAAATAACCACATAATGTGTACATCGCACGAGCGAGCGCCACGGTATATATAACGTGCATTATTTAGGACAAAGTGAATTTAGTATCAGCATTTTGGGTCTATTTTACATTTCAAAAGCCCCCTCTGGAAGAATGGAGCACAAAAACGTAATTCAGAATGGTATAATGCAGATCGTAGACTGTGGGAATAGTTTCAGGAAACGGGCTGTCACTTCTTTGCGGGGGCGTGGCGATGGTTCAGGCTAACTTGAACTTAAACTCTGCTTTCGACCAGGCTCAAACTTTTGGATCTGTTGTCATGGTGATTTGGAAAATCCACGTACGGGGAACCGGAAAGTCCGGCTAACTCAGTTATCCAGTTAAAGTTATCCGGCTAACTCAGTTATCCAGGTACAAGGAACGGGGCCCTGGTGTGTTTGAAAAGAGACACACTGTATGTTAATTTATTAGCAACACGACTTGTGTAAAAAAGTTTAACACATCTTTAAAGGAACACGCCAACATTTTGGGGAATTATCTTAGCGTCTTCTCCAGAGAGAGACAAGAAGATAGATACCAGTCTCCTCTCTGTGAGTCCAGTAGAAAGCTATCTGGCTGCACGTTAGCCTAGCTTAGCACAATGAATGGAAGCGGACATGACCGGTTGTCCAACACCTCTCCCGAAGGCTAACCGGTCAGGTCCACTTCCATTCATTGTGCTAAGCTAGGCTAACATGCAGTCAGATAGCTTTCTACTGGTATCTATCTTATTGTCTCTCTCTGGAGAAGACGGTAAGCTAATTTCCCCAAATGTTGGCGTGTTCCTTTAACACGTCATTGTTTAGTGAAGGACAACACACTCTGTGGTATTTCTTTCAACTCATCCCTTTTTAGAGTGTGGTGGTGGATAAAAAATAAAACTGTGTCCACAGAGGCCTGCTCCATGACAAGGCCCAATTAGTACAGAACATTTACGAGGGTCCCATCATCAGTCTTAGAAATAATAGCACCGAGGGCGGCTGGGTGGCCGTCATACTAACTCAATTGGCAGAGTTAGCGGGAGGGAAGTCGATGGGTGGTAATCTGGACGTTGTGGACAGCGACTCCTACAGGTCGGTTGGGGCACGCCTGCACAGCAGAGACAGAAAATGGCGGGGGGTAGTGTGAGCCTCCCACACGTTACACCTCGCCAAATGAGAGTCCGCGCTGGCAGGTGAAAAGATGTGACAGGCTGCCTCCTCGTGTACCGGAGGGGACACGTGATGCAAGGCTTCTATCCTCCCTACGACCGGCCAGTGGGGGGCATATGCGAGCAACGTTCAAGACAGGGGAGGGGAGAATTGGCACAGTGGAATTGGGATGGGAGAAAAAATATAAAAAGAGGAGAAAAAGTGGATAAAAATAAATAATAGCACCGTAGACAGACAGCTTAACAAAGTACAAACCCCATAACACTGTGGGTGGAAACGTACACTACAGGGTATTCGGGGGCCCCGCGTGTAATGCCTGTGTCTGGGACAAAACGATCCCACTGGGCCGCCCCCCGCCCCCCATCACCTCCACTCATAAGTCTGTGGCCCATTAGAGGGCCCTCCTGGGACCTGTTTGTCCCTCCCTGATGGGAGCCCTGGGGGTATTGTCCAGAGAAGAGACAAGCTTTTTCTACCTTTTTAAAACCATTTGGTATCCTACCATCTTTTTTTAGAGCGTTCCAGCTTGAATACTGACACCCCCCCACACACACACACACACACCATACAACACCCTCCTTGGGATTAGTGTGCTTGATTGATTGATTGAAAACTTTATTAACAGATTGCAGAATGGGTACAATACAGTACGGCTCAATACACACAATTGTTAAGGGGATGCAGACCAGAGAAAGACTTTCGTCTTGTTTACATCAGGGTCCCCCATTTTCAATTCATCAGGAGGGCGGGGATGAAGTTGGTGAATAGTTAATGACTTATTTAGAACACAGTTGGGGACATTAAGTTCTCATTGCTGCTCAGAATGACCGCGGTTCTCAACGTGCAATTTGTCGGTACCGTTATACCGTTACCGGTTGTAAGTTAAATTAGAATCGACAGTGACAGCAATGACTTCCTCTCCTCTCAGCGACTTGGCCCTGGACAGGACAGAAGCCGATTAGCGCAAGATGAGCTCGGGAGGAGTATCTCTGTCTACCGGAGGTCTGCGGTTAGACACCAGGCTTGGTTTCACTTTCCGATGCAATAGATTCTAGTACTAAAACCAAAGGAGTTCTACCTGACGATGGTCTGAGGGCCGAAACGTTCGTATTTCAAATGAAGTTTATTATAGCAAGTAGGGAGACGGCGTGCTGGAGGCTTGTATAAGTGATATATTTACGTTTTGTCCAAAGCAAATTAGGTCCAAAGCGAGGAGGGGGGGTGGGGGTGTAGGGTGGG
>NC_140165.1:6310546-6363046 GCF_963971535.1 Notolepis coatsorum | reverse complement strand
AAGTAACTAGGTTACGAAGTCGTCGTCATCCCCCTGCTGCTGCCACAACATAAGAATGACAACAGTTTTTTTTCTCTCTCTCACTCTCACTCTCGCACTCTCTCTCTCAAATAGCCAAATTACACGATAAAACGAACTGGATAGTTGATTTAACTTTATGCTGAAGCCATTCTAAAAGCTATAAACGTAAACATGTGTGTGTGGCTGTGTGCGTGCGTGCGCGAGCGCACGTCCCATCTCCGGTCTAGCTGACTGTACCCCTGGCTCTCTTATCGTCAGCATTATGAGATAGTAACTAAATAGTAACGCTGCACAGCCACTTGGAAAAGTAACTGTAATCCGATTACTGGCTTGTAAAATGTAAGTAAATTAGATTACTATTTACTGAAAAAGTTATCAGATTAGAGTTACTTAGTAACTAGTTACTGGCATCACTGCTTGACACATATCATGAGGATAATGAGCTAAACACTTTTGTGCCTATAGATACATTATTTATTCCGCTTTGGAATATCCACACTAGCTAACATCTTTATCACGAATTTCAGCGACAGTAAATGAAGAGACAATGGCAGAAGTGGGTGGGGCCTATATGGCCCTGTCCACACGAGTGCTGGATTTAATGTAACCGAAGTTTGAAAAAAATAAACCTCTGTCCACACAGGTGAACAACCGCATATAATTGCGTACCCACCGCAGCTGGAAAAACCAGCAACCGTACAATGCCAAAACAGTAGGCGGCGATGTTGTTCAGACATGAAGGCCATTTCAACCAATCAGAAAAGGTTGAACGCTCACTAAACTTCCTGTTTAGAAACACCATAGCCATCATTTTGCCAACGGAACATATATTTTCAGCAAAGAAAGAAACTGCAATAAAAGTGCAATAAACAAACTAATACATTCACTGTGTGTTCTGCCTCTCATTTGTTGATGAAACAAAACCATCAGCAACACAATTTACCACCAAGAGCGGATAGTTTAGTCTCACAAAAGACCGCCGGTGTTGTTAGCTACATGCTAATGTGAATGGCTATATCTATGTATAGTATATTGTTATGGTTTGTAACCGACCCCAATCGCACAACACAAGACAGGTATGATGGTTTGCCAAGAAACAGATATTTATTTAGAACAGGGAAAAAGGGCACTGTCCCTTTAAGGGAGAAAACACAAAACACTGGAATAACACAAGAGGGGAAGGTAAAGTGCCTTTAAGAGGCGGGCAGGAAAAGGGAACACTATGGGAAGGTAAGGGAACGCCTAAGGGAAGGTTAAGGGAACGCCTAGGGAACAGAGGAACTAGAGACTAGGAGAACTAGGGATAAGGAACTAGGTGGAACTAGAAGGGGAGAACTTGGGACCAGGAACTAGGTGGAACTAGAAAGGGAGAACTAGGGGCAGAGGGGACTGAGGCCCGCGGAGGCGGGCTGGGGAACAGGGAGGAACTGGGGACAGAGAACCGCGGAGGCGGGCTGGGGACAGGGAGGAACTGGGGACTGGTGGGAAAACATCTGGGCCGCTCTGCAGAACAGAGGAGAGGGTTAATATTCAAAGGGAACAAACAGAGCAGATGCAGAACAGTCCAAATAACAAAGTAACAAAGTAAATACTATCTTCGTGTGAATAAACACACAGTGGGAGATGAAATGTCCAAAATAATATCCACGAGAGAACAAAACAGAGTGGGAGATGAAATGTCCAAACTAATAACTAAGAGAGAGCTAACGGAGGCAATACGCTGGGTGAGTGACATCACAATCAAAACTCACCCAGGCGTATGCGTAATGGTACAGGAACAGCAGCGGGACGAGGGCAAGGGGCATTACGCTGAGTGAGTGACATCACAATCAAAACTCACCCAGGCGTATGCGTAAAGGTACAGGGACAGCAGCGGGAACGGGGGCAAGGGCACTACGCTGAGTGAGTGACATCACAATCTAAACTCACCCAGGCGTATGCGTAAAGGTACAGGGACAGCAGCGGGAACGGGGGCAAGGGCACTACGCTGAGTGAGTGACATCACAATCAAAACTCACCCAGGCGTATGCGTAAAGGTACAGGGACAGCAGCGGGAACGGGGGCAAGGGCACTACGCTGAGTGAGTGACATCACAATCAAAACTCACCCAGGCGTATGCGTAAAGGTACAGGGACAGCAACGGGAACGGGGGCAAGAGGCATTACGCTGAGTGAGTGACATCACAATCAAAACTCACCCAGGCGTATGCGTAAAGGTACAGGGACAGCAACGGGGCGAGGGCATCGCCACCGGGTGGCTGGCTGTCCGAGCCGAGGGACAGAGTGCTGGAACAGTGGCGGTGGCGAGGGTGTCGTCCACCGGGTAGCCGACTGTCGGAGCCGAGGAACAGAGTGCTGGAACAGTGGCGGTGGCGAGGGTGTCGTCCACCGGGTAGCCGCTGTCGGAGCCGAGGAACAGAGTGGCGCGCCACACCTTGGTGTGCGCGTCGGAACAGAGAGCTGGAACAGTGGCGGTGGCGAGGGTGTCGTCCACCGGGTAGCCGCTGTCGGAGCCGAGGAACAGAGTGCGCGCCACACCTTGGTGTGCGCGTCGGAACAGTGGCGGTGGCGAGGGTGTCGTCCACCGGGTAGCCGCTGTCGGAGCCGAGGAACAGAGTGCGCGCCACACCTTGGTGTGCGCGTCGGAACAGTGGCGGTGGCGAGGGTGTCGTCCACCGGGTAGCCGCTGTCGGAGCCGAGGAACAGAGTGCGCGCCACACCTTGGTGTGCGCGTCGGAACCGAGAGACGCCTCGGGGTGCGTCTGCGAGGAGGAGTGTGCCAAGCACGAAGGTCTGGAAGATGCGCGTCGGCGCGCTGAGGTCTGGAGAGCGTGCCAAGCTCGAAGGTCTGGAAGATGCGCGTCTGTGCGCTGGTACGGAGGAGCGTGCCAAGCTCGAGGGTCTGGAAGATGCGCGTCAGTGCGCTGGTACGGAGGAGCGTGCCAAGCTCGAAGGTCTGGAAGATGCGCGTCTGTGCGCTGGTACGGAGGAGCGTGCCAAGCTCGAAGGTCTGAAGTGGAACACTGGAATACCTCCCGTAGAGGATTAGAGAGCGCAGTACAGTGTCTCCCTCCAGGCAAACGGCGGCAGGTGGCGAAGGCTTGAGCGCATCTGGCGCGCTGGTCTGGAGTGGAACACTGGAATACCTCCCGTAGAGAATTAGAGAGCGCAGTACAATGTCTCCCTCCAGGCAAACGGCGACAGGTGGCCAAAGCCCTTGAAGATGCGCGTTGCGCGCTGGTGACTGGAGAGCGTGCCAAGCCCGAGGGTCCGGGAGATGCGTGTTGGTCTAGATGTGCGTCAGGACGAACAGCTGCGCTGGGGTCTGCAGTGGAACGCTGGGGTGCCTCCCGTGGAAGTTACAGGGAGCGCAGAACAGTCTCCTCCACAGGCTACGGCGACAGCAGACGAAGGCTGGAGCAAACATCTCAAGGCTGGAGAGATCCATCTTACAGCATTGGTAGACCAGAGGATCTCCCGAAAGAGTCTAGATGTTAGAGAATATGACTCAGCATGAATACAACACGACCCCACGCCAAAACGAGGGGAAGCGCCCTGGTATTTAAAGCCCACAGGGGGACTAATTAGCCTGCCACCACAGGTGCGAGAGATAATAGAATATCAAACAGGTGTGGCCACTAAGGGTAAGGAACGAGAGGGTGGGGGCTAGAGAGAGTGAGTAGGGAATTCCTAACAGTAGGCTTAAAGAAGACAGAGAAAAGGTAGTGAGCAGCGGGCAAAACCTCACAGTATATAGCTTAAATGCTAATGTAATGTGGTAACGTTACCGCTATGAATGGATGCAAACGTTATTTAACACATTGCAGAATGGGTACAATACAATACGGCTCAATACAAACAATTGTTAAGGGGATGCAGTCTGGACTGGGTTCCTTATAACAATAACTTGACAACACATGAGTTTAGTTTAGCCGCAGCTACATGTTTACTCTGAGCATCAGATCAGGAATGCGACAACAGACATCAGTCGATCACAACACTCTTCAACACAGACGATACGTTTCGAACAAAAGTTTGTTACAATCATTTTCATATAACGCTACTTGGGACAGCTCTGCTGTAAACACTGGTGTAGCTGGCTCTGCTCTAATCGCTCTACCCCGCGCTCGGTTGCTAACTTGCTATTGTTTGACAGTCTGCCGTGAACATGGGAAATAATTGCGACAGCTCTGCTGTAAACACTGGGAATAACCTCGGTTGCTATGCCCACACGCAACTGCAAAACCGCACAACTCCACCCTGGGCTCCGGTTTTCAAGACCGCGGTTGCAGTGTAGCAAATCCCCGGTTGTGTGTGGCCGAACAGTGCAACTGCGCACATACAATCATGGTTATATTAAATCCAGCGCTCGTGTGGACAGGGCCTAAATCTACCAATCAACCAAAGGAGAATCACTGTCCCTGGCCACGGGGCTTCAGGCAGGGCTGCTCTGTCTGTCCGCTCTCTTTTACACAGTTCTCTGAATTCAAGATAGTCAGGTAAGCGCGCCACCGGTAGCACCTTCAGATGAAACAATTCTGCTCTACTTGTACTAATTAACTAATTACTAATAGTCTTTTTGGGGAATTCATTCCTGAGAATTCTTAGAATGTTACCAGTCAATAGCGTAGGTGTAGATACATTTAGTTTATTCATTCTCATATTTTTATATTCAAAGTTAATTATATGGTTTACCCTGTTTATTTTTCTCATATTATATTATATTACAGATACAATTGTATTGCCTATATTTATGTCTTTCTACTGTTACCCTGCCCATACATGTACCTCCCCTCCCCCTCCCCCATGCCGCTATGACGCCCAAATTCACCCACGGGGATAAAAAGAGGAATATCTTATCTTATCTCAGCCATTGTGACATCATGTATCATTAGAACATTCAGTTCCCAACATTCCAATCTCCGGCGAGAAAGATTGTACACCTGGGTGGGTTGATACTACCTTGCGCTTCTCCCTGTTGACACCAACACCAAGAGTGCGGACAGACTACAGAACAGAAAACAGAATACATGACGAGGAGGGATCCTCAAACTGTTAAAACGCTTGCTTGTACATAGCCTACCACTGTTCAAGGTATGTTTACTGACACGAACAGCTAATACAAGCAAGGAGGAATAGCGCATAAATATTGCAGTGGGTACGGCGTGTACCGCAGGCGTGCCTCCAGTCACTCTTTGTATACCTCAAGTGGAAAGTGGCACCCAAACAATGAACTGTACAGCGGATCGATCCTGTACTGTACTCTACTTGAGTGGAGTTGTAATTCGATGAATTGAGGTGCTTAATTGATAAAGCGTGAGGCCGTCTCAAAGGACACTCTTGACATTCTCTCTCCTTATCGAGTTTCTATGAATGTTGTATGAAAGTGAAGGGAACAAAGGCTGCGGAGAACTAATAACTGGAGATTCTCCGCTGAGCCCTGAGATTCCAACATTCAACATTCTCAAGCATGAAGTGGTTCGATAGGAGAGCGTAACCTTTGAACATGAAAAATGTTTGACATGAGAGGGATGTTGGACTCAAAACAACCTGCTTGAATAAGGGCTCAAAAACACACCGTTAAATGTACAATATGTCATTTTCTGCCGCTAGGGGTCTCAATAACAACAATAACAAGAGGGGGCCTTTGATGACGTTGTGAAGGGGCGTGGGATCATGGAAGTCGTCATCTAACACTGTTCAAATGCACTTTTCTTTTCAGATTGAGAATTCTAGAATTAGCCTGACATGATTCGAGAGCTACTGGCAGACTGGGGTACGTCACCCAAACCTCTGTATTAATCACACATAGTTGATACGTAGCTCAAGAGTGTTATCACAGTAAAGCTAATGCTAACCGCTTCATAAGTAAGTGAATTAGAATAATACAATTCAAAAAGTTTAAATCATATATTCATAGTTTCATTACACACAGAGTGACATATTATTTCAAGCTTTTATGTCTTTCAATGTTGATGATTATGGCTACAGCTAATGAAAACCCCAAATTCAGTATCTGCGAACATTTTAATATTACATAAAACCAATACAGATGGAGGCAACCAATATATTCCCTCAATATTCAAATTTATTGAGATGCACCTGTAATTAAATAAAAAGTTTCTTAGGGTGTGAACATTGTTGGAAAACATTTGGGATGATGTAAGTACACAACTCAACTAAATATATATATAACGTAGGTCTGGTCGTTTTTAGACATTTGAATGCGGAAATGTTTCATCCGCTTCCCCCCTGAAAGTGACTCCCATCACTGAGACGTCCAACCGAAACATGACCTCCACGTGAGAGTCTGATTGACAGGGTGCGTTTGATTGACAGGGTGAGAGTCTACACGCTGTCTGGCGCGGAATCAGAGACGTCTCTCCCACGGCCAAGGCTACAGTATTTCTACTGCCATCTTTAACCTTCGACCTGGCAGACATGGCCTCGACGGTGTCCGTAAGCCTATCGCTCCTTCTAGGGTTATCAATCACACGTGACGAGACAGACTTCATTTAGGATGCATTCGCAACGACGAGGGAGGTGTCCTGTCCCCTAATGTCCTGACCACAGTTGCAGCAGGTAGGGGAGGGGCTCTAAAACAACATTCGCTGTTAGCTGGGGGGTGGGGGTTGGGAGGGTGAGACAGCAACATCCTGGTGGCCCCCCCCCCCAGCCACAGTAGCTCCGCTGCCATGTTTGGCGCGAGCATCCGCAGGAGGTGGGGGGGGGGGGGAGTCTCACTGCAAAGTCTTATCAGCATCTCTCCGGTTCGACCTTGGTGAGTCGTCCGGAATTTGTTTTGGCCGGCTGGCAACATTTCTTCCAGCCATACGTCGATTTAAATTTGATTTTGAGTAGAGTGAATTATAACTCCATTGATTTGAGTGGAGTGTGTTTGAACAACTCCGTCCAAATGAGTGAATGCGCTAGTCCAAATGTCTTAGTCAGTTCATTTTGGTAGGTCCTTGTACCTAAAGTACTTGTGAACCACAAGAGAAAGGTACATAATGTACGATATAGCCATATGTAATGACTTAAACTAACAATAACCTTAACCCTATACCTAACCTAACCACACCACTGTGTGCTCACGCGACGGGTTTGGCGTGAGCTAGAAGAAACGAGCTCTGCTGCCGTCTCGTGACCGCAGAATAGAGGCTTACCGGAAGGGCTCTCTGGTAATCGAGGCGTGCGGAATATCCCATCTCTTTCCATCTGCGGCCAGAGTTCATAAAATATTTATTTTTTTACTTAGGATGTCATCAGTAGTCAACACACTAATAACAGTGAATATATTAATTTGAAAAACAAACTTACGTTCCGGCAATTGGAGAAAGCGCGACAGGCACGAGGCCTTGGATGTACGCCGTGATGAAGCTGCTCTGTTCGAGGCTGATTCTATGAGTCGCCGCGACACATTGTATTGTTTTGCTGGAGTGAAAATATTCACCAAAATTACAGCTAAAATATTTCACAAACACTAGAAACAGTTGGAAACTGAACGAATCCTATAATATTTCCAACAACGATGCTGTTCTTACAGTATCCGTACTTACAAATGGTTGCTTCACATTGCTTCACATTACATTGCTTCAAGATGCAGAGCGAGACTGAGCGAGTCTCTATCCCGGCGTGTGTTTAGAAAAAGCCCTGCTGCCTCTATTGGTCGCTCAAAATGTCCATCTCGCCGCTTAGACCAATCCTATTAAGCCATCCCTGGGACTTACAGAACGAGAGTAGCATGCTCTTAACCGTACAGTCCTTCCCGTCCGAATGCTGTCAAAATGGCGTGACGCCAGTTGGAGTGACAGGAGTGACACCGTTGTCGGCGCCGACAGAATCGGTTCCCAGGGTACTAACCATAACTTTCAATCTTAACGTTAAAATGAACGATATTTCGGTCTCAAGACATATAGACAGGTTTCTCAAAAAGGAACGTAATCCTGGTCAGCACAACGGGGCAGATTGCAATAAATGTTCATTTGTTAGCCATGCTAGTGACTTAAACAATCAATCCATACCAAAGCTAGATACAGCTAGATACAGAAAGACTCTCACTCACAGCCATGCTGGTTTGGCTAAATTACATCATCCATTTTCATTTGAAACTACTTTTAGTCAGGGGAGTGCCATGGTTTCTCCATAGAGCTCTGTTGTACTTTCAGTCAGGGGAGTGCCATGGTTTCTCCATAGAGCCCTGTTGTACTTTCAGTCAGGGGAGTGCCATGGTTTCTCCATAGAGCTCTGTTGTACTTTCAGTCAGGGGAGTGCCATGGTTTCTCCATAGAGCCCTGTTGTACTTTCAGTCAGGGGAGTGCCATGGTTTCTCCATAGAGCTCTGTTGTACTTTCAGTCAGGGGAGTGCCATGGTTTCTCCATAGATCTCCATTGTACTTTCAGTCAGGGGAGTGCCATGGTTTCTCCATAGAGCCCTGTTGTACTTTCAGTCAGGGGAGTGCCATGGTTTCTCCATAGAGCTCCATTATACTTTCAGTCAGGGGAGTGCCATGGTTTCTCCATAGAGCCCTGCTGTACTTTCAGTCAGGGGAGTGCCATGGTTTCTCCATAGAGCCCTGCTGTACTTTCAGTCAGGGGAGTGCCATGGTTTCTCCATAGAGCCATGCTGTACTTTCAGTCAGGGGAGTGCCATGGTTTCTCCATAGATCTCCATCGTACTTTCAGTCAGGGGAGTGCCATAGTTTCTCCATAGATCTCCATAGTACTTTCAGTCAGGGGAGTGCCATGGTTTGTCCATAGATCTCCATAGTACTTTCAGTCAGGGGAGTGCCATGGTTTGTCCATAGAGCTCCATTGTACTTTCAGTCAGGGGAGTGCCATGGTTTCTCCATACTGTAGATCTCCATTATACCTTCAGTCAGGGGAGTGCCATGGTTTCTCCATAGAGCTCTGTTGTACTTTCAGTTTCTCCATAGAGCCCTGTTGTACTTTTTTAGCACCGCAGCTTGTGTAGGTACTGTAGGGGGATACACCGTAGATATAAAGCAGTAGTACATCATAAATCATGGGATGACTGTCCACCATCCTGGTTCTCTTACCATTTAGCCTATATGCACCTATGAGCATGGGGTGTAAAGTACTTGAGTAATTGTACTTCGTTACAATACTTAAGTACTGTTTTGGGGGATTTGTACTTCACTCGAGTATTATTAGGTTTGTATACTTGTACTTTTACTCAATTACATTTTTACTCCTTACATTTAAAATGCAGACCTACAAAGTACAAAGTACAAATCTCGCAGGTCCAACAATTTGAATTACTATATTCGTTTCTCTGGCCGAACTAACGTTAACGTTATTAATCCTGTGGCCGCACTTTATTTAAAAACAGCCAATCAAATCCCCATCAATGGAAAATGAACCCGCCCATACCCATGCTGATTGGTCCTTGTGCAAGACTAGAAAGAGGGGATCTTTGATTAAACACCTGCTATCAGAAGAATAGACAGTCAGAGTGACAAGCTACAGAACATGGCCACAAACAATAGTACAAGTGATGAAGAGGACGAAACAGTTCATTGCCCACGAATAAAAAAAGGTTTTTACTTAAACTTTTTAGTAAGTACATTTACAAGTAGAAACTTTTTTACTTTTAATCAAGTGTGTTTTTAGCCAGATACTCTGACTTTTACTTGAGTAAGAATTTGAGATGGTACCCATACTTTTATAATTTCTGCTTACTTTTTACACCCGTGCCTATGAGCTATGCACCTATCAGCTATGCACCTATGAGCTATGCACGTATGGGCAGCAGTTATGGTAGTTGGTTGTGCAGCATCTATGTAGTAGTAAAGGGACGAAAGACAACAGGAAGGCTGGCATCAGTATAGAGTAGATGAGAGATACGTTATTTACATATGGGTAAACTAAAACTACAAATAATACTGAATCTGGCAAGGAGCCTGGGCAAATGTCCGACTTACATCAAGGAACCCGGATCATCAACAAATCAATCTTAACTATATTCACAGGACATACTTGACTCCTATAAGACTGTGCCGAATGGGGCTTAAACAAGATTCCAAATGCACCCAATGTGCAAATGGGGACGAAGGGACATTTATGCACATGTATTGGGACTGCTCACCAGTTAAGGCATTCTGGAAAGATGTGACCCAACAAATATCAAAACTCGTATCTTGGAATATACCTGTACACCCCTCGGTATTATTATTGAATGATGTTTTTGAGTTTGCAGTGAATCCACAGCTAAAGAGATTGGTTTTATCGGGTATCACAGTAGCCAAAAAGCTGATCGCATCACGCTGGTTTCAACCGGAAAAAATTTGCCGTAAAGTTTGGTTTCTTACATATCTCGATGTAATTTACCATGAAATATCTACAGCAAGAATTCTGGGTCTCAATGAATCCAAAATGTCAATGTGGTTAGAAGTGGTGGAGAGAATAAAAGCTAGCTTATAATGGTAGTGTCTGGTTAGGTGCGAGGGATAGTGGAGGTACTTCTCAAGGTGGGGTCCGGGAGGGGGGGGGTTCGAGCTGAGCATATGTGTGTAGGTTTTTTTAGATAACAGGTATTAGGGGTATATCTTATATAAGACAACTAACTAAAATGTGATCTCATTGGATGTGCCCTGACAATTAATGCTTGTATATCTTATCGTGTGTTGTCATGTTTGTTTATATGTTTGTTTAAAAAATAATAAAAAAAATTAAATACAAAATAATACTGAATCTATTTAGGATTTGTACGCAAAATATATTGCTTAATGTAGTATATTAGCCATTCAGGATACCAAACAGTTACATATTAAGTTCAGGCAAACTTAGTAGTTTAAATTTTTTGGAAACCAAAATACTTTACTTCATACTTATAGCACATGCATGAGCCTGGTCTCTCTTGAAAGATGACATTCTGAAGTTTCTGATTCCAGAAGGAAAATTCAATTTGAGTGCTAACGTAATAGAGTAACATAGGTCTGAACTTGAGTTGTAGAAAAACTTGTTACTCAAGTTTTTCTGTAGTAGTTAGTAGTCCAGGGGTAGTATCCGTTCAGAAATGAGTGATTAGGAGTGATTTTGGTAAACTGTGTACAAAAGAAAAACTGAGTTTTCTCATAGACTTCAATTCATTCGGCTGTTTTTCTCTTCCTGTTTTCGCTCGTTAGTTTTTCACCAGATCCCTGATTCATACATCACCAGGTGGGGTCACATTGGAAAGCCACACTCATTGGCTACAACCCTCCACAATCATTTTCGAGATCGGATCTAGATTGACGGAACTAGAGCCCCAAGAGTCGGGAGTGGTATTTTGTGCAATACCGTGTACTTTGCACAAGCCTCAAATACCGGCATGTAACTCGAGAACCGCTGAACGGATTTTGTCGCTATCGACAGGCAACAAATAAGCCTTCAATTCGATATATATATATTGTATTACAAAATATGCACACCCGAGCCACTAGGGGTCGCCAAAGTGCCGGTGGTCAAATCGTCCTAAAAACGTCCACTATGCGGGACGTTGCAGGTTAAGAGGAATCAAGCTTCTACCATCATTTTTGTGTTTTGGTTAATTCTAGACAGTCTTATACTCATTACTTTGAATAAAAAACATCATTGATGTACTGGAAGAAACATACAAGGATTATAAAGACAACATACGTCTCTTTCAAGCTTTTTGCTATCTTAGCCTTGCTAAGCTCCATGCCATCAGGGACAACCCCTCCCACCCACAATACACAGACTTGGCTGACAGGAGGAGCACGTTCAGTGCTAGACTAACACTCCCAAAATGTAGCACTGAATGGCACAGGAAGTCCTTCATTCCGACAGCCATCAGACTTTACAATGCATCACTGTGCCTCACTGCATCACTGAGCACAGGGTGACAGTTACCATCTTCCTGGACTTTTACTTGTAAAACAACACTGTCAATGTTACACTTACAGTACACTTAATGTAGATCTCTGTATTTTTTTTACTGTATATTTATATTAGAATGTACATAAATTACATAGAAAATGTGAATCCTGGACTGTATTTTATTTGATTTTATTAGTCTTATTGTATTCTTAGGCTTATTTTATTCTTTATTCTTAGGCAATTTCTTGTTATTCTTATGCGTGATTTGTTTTGTCTACCTAAATGTTTACTGTGAACCTGAAGATAAAAATGAATTTTCAAGCACTTTCCTTACTTGGTAGGAAAACATTTTGGAATGTATGGAATGTAGACAATCGTGTTGGCAATATAGAACAGCTGACAGATTAGAAATAGCATATATATTGTTAAAAAGTTATGAATTAATTAATGAAACTAGATCAGATAAAAAAAGATTACATATAAAATATACACATATTAGATATTATCCATAAAAACGGTTATGTGTGTGTTAAAATGTCCTTCAAACTTACCCCTTTCTCTTCCTAGAGCCTTGTCTTCCTCTATGCTCTCTGCCTCCTGACAAGCATCTTCCCTGGGGGCGGGGGGTGACCAGAACCCTCTGGGTCTCGGCTTGCTTGTTATTAGCCAGCGATAGCATGGGAGCTAGCTGAGCTAATGGCTATGCTGGTCGCACACACATCCTCCGTTCTGGGTTGATACAAAGAAATATATTATATATAGAATATGACCCAGTAATGAATAAACTAAATACAGCAATGTGGCTATTTGAAAACATTGCATTCACTAAATAAATAGTGTCCCTCAGGCACTAGCGTGGGCGAGCACGCGTGGGCGTGCAGCATGACCAACGTTAGCCCTCAGCTCAAATAGCTCCTTCCCTCCCTCAGATATCCACGTCTCTGAGCGGATCTCGGCCTGTCTGTCCGACATCTCCGCCTGGATGACGACCAACCACCTCAAACTGAACCTAAGCAAAACAGAATTGCTCCACCTGCCGGCCAAATCCTCCCCCCTGACCGACCTTTCCATCACAGTCGAGAATGCAGCTGTGACCGCGTCCCCGACCGCCAAGAACCTTGGTGTTGTCCTCGACGACCAGTTGAACTTCTCTGCTCACATCGCAGCGACAACCAGAACCTGCCGATTCCTCCTGAGCAACGTCAGAAGGATACGCCCCTTCCTGACAAAAGAAGCCACCCAACTCCTCGTCCAATCAACAGTCATCTCCCGCCTCGACTACTGCAACGCACTGCTCGCTGGCCTCCCGGCCACTGCCACTAAGCCTCTTCAACTCATTCAGAACGCAGCGGCCCGCCTGATCTCAAACCTACCGAAGTCGGCCCATGTCACCCCACTTCTTAGGGACCTGCACTGGCTCCCCATTGCTGCACGAATCCGCTTCAAGGCCCTTGACCTAGCATACCGTGCGGCAAAGGGAACTGCTCCCGCCTACCTCCGGTCAATGGTCTCTAACTACACACCCTCAAGACCCCTACGCTCTGCATCTTCTGGCCGCCTCAGACCTACTCCTATCCAAGCTCCGGGAGGGTCATCAAAGAGAAGTCGCCTATTCTCAGTCCTTGCCCCACAATGGTGGAATGAACTACCCACCCCAGTTAGGACAGCCGAAACACGTCCAATCTTTCGCCGTCGACTAAAGACTCACTTCTTCAACCATTATCTGAATTAAAAAAAAAAAAAAAAAAAAAAAAAAAAATCTAACCCTAACTAACCATACTGTCATGCACTTGTCCTAATAAACTAACCTACACTGTAGCACTCAACACTTTGATGAACATTGTTACTCAGCTGATAGAGTTGTGCTCTTCCTGATGGCTTGTCGTACAGAACTTGTAAGTCGCTTTGGATAAAAGCGTCAGCTAAATGACTAAATGTAAATGTAAATGTAAATAAAATGAAATATATTATATATAGAATATGACCCAGTAATGAATAAACTAAATACAGCAATGTGGCTATTTGAAAACATTGCATTCGCTAAATAAATAGTGTCCCCTCAGGCACTAGCGTGGGCGAGCACGCGTGGGCGTGCAGCGTGACCAACGTTAGCCCTCAGCTAAAATAAAATGAAATATATTATATATAGAATATGACCCAGTAATGAATAAACTAAATACAGCAATGTGGCTATTTGAAAACATTGCATTCGCTAAAAAAATACGTCAATTGTAGCTTCACGTTAGCCAACTTAGCCCGCAGCTATCGTGTCGGACACACTCAAACAAAGCAATGTTTTCTGGGTGTTTTTCTTAAAGTTCATCAGTACTTTTAGAAACAAGCTTTTTGAGTGGAAATTATTACCAAAATCTCTGGAAAAACATCTCACAAACACTATAGACTGTCATAAACTGAACAAATGCTATAATATGGCCAACGATAGCCTATAAACAGTACTTACACCGTTGTTTCAAACTGCGTGCAGGACCTCATTTTCCTGGGGAAGAGTAATTCCATGACCGCTCGCTCTGGGGGTTTCGGCAAAAGACACAAACATTTTTCAGGGGGTTTTTATATACTCCCTGTGATGACTTGCAGAGTGATATTACCATCAATTTACCACATAGAGGGCATAGGGCCAAGCCCATGCAAAAATGTTGTCCCTCCGCCCTAAACTGCCCCAATGGGAGGAGATCGCCTGGCAACAGGCTCTAGATGGCGTCAACGCCTAGTTAGTGCCAGGAGAGCTAGCAGGTAGTAGGCAAAGTACATTGCTTAGTGCATACTAGTAAAAGACAGTACAAAGGTTAGTCGTTTTTTTTGTCTTCTTCATTTCAGATATTGATTGAAGAAGTGTGTTTTTAGTCAACGACGGATCTTGAGAAAGGTCTGCAGACCGGGCACGTGCACACATAGAGCCCAAAGGGTGCTTGAGCACCTGCCCTTTGGTGCCTCGTAAAAAAGTGCCCTTTTTATGCCACATCTTTTTTTATTTACCGTTGCTTTTCCTTTACTCAATACAGATACAGTATGATGGTCGGCACTGTTCCATACTGCCTCCTGTACTCAATACAGATACAGTATACTGGTCAGTACTGTTCCATACTGTCTCCTGTCTCTCCTGTACTCAATACAGATACAGTATGATGGTCGGCACTGTTCCATACTGCCTCCTGTACTCAATACAGATACAGTATACTGGTCAGTACTGTTCCATACTGTCTCCTGTCTCTCCTGTACTCAATACAGATACAGTATGATGGTCTGTACTGTTCCATACTGTCTCCTGTCTCTCCTGTACTCAATACAGATACAGTATGATGGTCAGTACTGTTCCATACTGTCTCCTGTCTCTCCTGTACTCAATACAGATACAGTATGATGGCCTGTACTGTTCCATACTGTCTCCTGTCTCTCCTGTACTCAATACAGATACAGTATGATGGTCTGTACTGTTCCATACTGTCTCCTGTCTCTCCTGTACTCAATACAGATACAGTATGATGGTCAGTACTGTTCCATACTGTCTCCTGTCTCTCCTGTACTCAATACAGATACAGTATGATGGTCTGTACTGTTCCATACTGTCTCCTGTCTCTCCTGTACTCAATACAGATACAGTATGATGGTCGGCACTGTTCCATACTGTCTCCTGTCTCTCCTGTACTCAATACAGATACAGTATGATGGTATGTACTGTACTGTTCCATACTGTCTCCTGTCTCTCCTGTACTCAATCCGGCAAGGAAGACCTCCATTCTATATCGATGGAGTGTCAGCCTAGCAAGCTGGGATTTTGAACTACAGTATTGTTTGACGTAACAGGTGTTTATATTGGAGTGTAATGATTTATTTATCTATGGATCACTTAAAAAGATCTCCTTCACTCAACTTGTTTTAATGCGTAACTCCTCTTGGAGGCATGCCTTTGACAATACTTGGTTATCTGTGCACAACATGTTCACATTCCTCCCCTGGAGAGGGAGGTCTTCTCTGTCCTTCCCTGAAATCGGAGTTGCATGTGTGATGTCACTAATGGGTCGAACCTCTGTGGTCATGAAATGTTTTGAGAGGCTGGTCAAGGACCACATTTGTGCCTCCCTCCCCAGTGATATGGACCCTATGCAATTTGCATACAGGACAAACAGGTCCACTGACGACGCGGTCTCCCAGGTACTGCACAGCACCCTCTCCCACCTTGACCGTCAGAAGGGGGGCTATGTGAGACTGTTGTTCATTGACTACAGCTCAGCGTTCAACACCATAGTCCCCACCAGACTGGTGGACAAGCTGATCGAGCTGGGTCTGAGCTCCGCCCTGAGCGCCTGGGTACTGGACTTTCTGAGTGAAAGACCCCAGGCGGTCAGGGTGGGGGGTCAGACCTCCAACACCATCACCCTGAGCATCGGGTCCCCCCAGGGCTGTGTTCTAAGCCCCCTGCTGTACTCACTCTACACACACGATTGTGTGGCCAAGTTCAGCTCCAACTCCATAGTGAAGTTCGCAGACGACACAGTGGTGGTGGGGCTGATCTCGGACAACGACGAGAAGGCCTACCGGGAGGAGGTTGAGGTACTGGAACGCTGGTGCCAGGACAACAGCCTGCTCCTGAACATTGGTAAAACCAAGGAGCTGATCGTGGATTATAGGAGAGGACAGCAGGAGACACACACACCACTGATGATTAACGGGGCTACCGTGGACAGGGTGAGCAGCTTTAAGTACCTGGGGGTCCACATCTCAGAGGATCTGACATGGTCAACACACATAGACACAGTAGTAAAGAAGGCGAAACAGCGCCTCTACCACCTGAGACAGTTAAGGAAGTTCAGAGTATCGGGGAAGATACTCCAGTCCTTCTACTCAGGAGCTTTAGAGAGCATCTTGACCGGAAACATCACTGCCTGGTATGGAAACAGCACGGCACAGGACAAGAAGGCCCTACAGAGAGTGGTGCGCTCAGCCGAGCGTACCACGGGTATTGCACTACCTCCCCTGCAGGTTCTATACAACAAGAGGTGCAAATCCAGAGCCTGCAGGATAATGAAAGACCATCACCACCCCAATAACAGCCTGTTCCAGCTGCTGAGGTCAGGCAGACGCCTGCGAACCCCAGCTACTAGGACAGAGCGGCTTAGGCTCAGCTTCTTCCCCCAGGCCATCAGAGCCCTGAACAATGAACATTGAGTGCCACAGAACACTGAACTATCCACACACAAGCACACATGAACACACACACGACACGCACGCTGTGCACGCTCACACACTAGCAGCCACTTAACACTTTAACATGAGAGGGCACACACTCAGGCCGCACACACGCACACTTATGGCCAAAAGGAAAGGCCACTTTAAATTAGAATAACAGGAACAGTGTATTGCACTACCAAAGCTACCTAGCATGTCCTATATGCTCTGTAAATAACTATGTACAGATACCGAGATGTCACACCATGTTACCTGTTACCTGTTTATTGCACAATGTTGTTTTTTATTGGATTCTATTATATGTTGTACCACTGTATTGCACATCGTTGCGGGCAAGGCCACCTGCATTTCATTGTATACTTGTATGCCGTGACAATTAAAACTCTTGACTTGACTTGACTTAACCTATCACGGTCCAATATGTGGTAACTTGACACCTTTAGCCAGGCACGTTGGAAGGGGGGGGGGGGGGGGGGGGGTGCGGGAGCTTCAGGTACTGCACAAAATGGTCTTTTTAGATATGTGTATAAGTTATAAGCTTCTCCTGCTCAAAGCACTTCACCATTACACTGACTGTACACAATCATACAGAATAATCGTTATGTTATCATAACAGTAAAGTGACATGTGGGCGGAGACATACTAGACATTATATAGACTAGGGCGGTTGCAAGTGCGCAACAGAAGCCCGTTCCGCCTTCACAGCGATCTTAAACGGGTCGCCTGTGGCGTTAGAACAGGTTGCGTCGTCTTCTCTTAAAAGCAGTTACAAAAAATTATAAAAAAATAGGGAGATATGTTCGTGTAGAGATGTGGAGAATCTGTGATGTTTTGCAACGCGACCAGAGATGCTGCAGCTTGTTTGACAGACGGCGCGCCACAGTATAGAGAGGGCTGTACCCTCGGAATTGTTCAATTGGGTATAGACTTCAGAAGACGTGACTGACGTCCAAAAGACATGGAATTTGTTTAACGTGCACGTTTGATTGCGAAATGCATTCCGGTGCGACCACCGGTGAAAGAGGAAAATCGGTCATGGATTATTTCTAAAACATTTGAACAACCGCTGCATGTAAATATAGAGACTCACCCACGTAGCAATAATGAATGTTCACCATGACATTTTGGATGACATTGATGATTCCACTCTGATGAAAGAGTTCATTACACGTACAACTGAGCAAAATCGTCCACTTCCGGTCATGCATGAGACTGATGGTTCATGGTCTTAATTAAGGCTTTCTTTCATCAGAGTGGAAACATAATACGAAAACCAAATAGCCTACAAAATGCCAAAGAGCGCGCCGAGCGAGCGTGTGAATTCATGTTATGAGTGAGGTATTCAGAAGTGATGTTTGTTTTTATTTCTTCAACTTGCTTGTTCTAATATGCTCAATGTTGACTGTGTTTCTCTGTAGTCAATCGCTGACAGTAGCCCTAAGCCTAGCATACAGTTCTTGAAAATGTAGCTAATGTAGGTTTTGTGACGAGCCTGGTGGTGTGTTCAGACTCGTCACGGTTCAAAAACAAACAAATTCAAATGTCCACACAAGTGCAATATCAATAAATAAGAATATTTTTTTAATCAAGGCAGAATATAGTCCGATGGGCAAAGACAATGGTCGTAATACAGTCCGATGTCCAAAACACAAAACAGGCTCGCTCTCGTACAGAAAAAGGATTGTTCAATACTCAGAGTAGTCATCCAGTCCAGGGTCAGTACACGAGGGGGTTTATCAGCCAGTCTAGGGTCCAGTACACAATGAACACTTTCTCGCCTTCACCTCTCCTCTCACTACCTCTCACCTCGCAAAACTCCGTACACAATCAATCAATCAATCAATCAAACAGTAAGAAGCATTTTGTATAAAAGTATTCTGTACTTCTGTATGACAACTATTAAAGAAACTTGAAACTTGAATCAATCAATCAATCAATCAATCAATCAATCAATCAAATGTATTTATATAGCACATTTAGACATGACACTTGTCAACCAAAGTGCTTCACATAGCTTGGTTCATACACATACAGCTCATTATAGTAATATTCCACAATTATTACATTTGGTAGTAAAAATCTCTCTCAATACAACACTCCTACCTCACCTCCTCTCAACTTAACTCTATCTGACCTAGTGTATTTTAGTGTGTGGCTGGTGTGTGTGTGTGTGGGATGTGGGTGATCTAATGGTGCACAGGTGTGTTCTATCAGTACTAATCAGCTGCCTAATTGCTTCCACTCCTCCCGTGGCAGTAGTATCGCCCGTCCTTCACATATCCATGATCAGTCTAAATAAAACAATTATTACGTTCTTCTCGTTTGCCTCACGTCTCACGTCATTTTCAATTTGAGGCGAGACAGCACCCCCTAATAGGGAAAACAATTCTTTATTATTATTGTTATTATTATTATTATTATTATTATTATTATTATTATTATTATTATTATTATTATTATTATTATTATTATTATTATTATTATTATTATTATTATTATTATTATTATTATTATTATTATTATTATTATTATTATTATTATTATTATTATTATTATTATTATTATTATTATTATTATTATTATTATTATTATTATTATTATTATTATTATTATTATTATTATTATTATTATTATTATTATTACTTTCCCAGTTTGTTATGTACATATAAACTAAGAAAAAATATATTGCAAGTTTTCTGAATTGTATGTGTATATATGCAAATGAGGCACTTCCACATAAAATATGCACACATTTGCATGTATCGCCGCCAAGACTTGCATCACCAACATGGATAATGCCAGATTAAAAAACTTGGTTTAATTTTGTTGATACATTCAAAACGAAACTTTGTATAGAGAGACTTTGTGGCTATGTCCTCTTATCAGCCCATACATCAGGAAATACTGTCTACTAAGTTGGCTACTGTGAAAAAAACAATGTTTCGCCTAGTTTTGGTATAAAATGTACTATAAACCCGGCTATGAATGACATATATCAACAAACCCTTTTATAGAAAGAAGCATAATATGTATGGGAAGAAATGTGGAAAGTTTGGTGTGTGTAGGTACTAGGGAAAATGGAGTTCCAAGACTTTGTGTGTAAGTAAAATGCATAAAAACTAGTTTTTCAGAAAACAACCTCAAAGTTTTGTATTGTAAAATGCCATAATTTTTTTTTAAACAGCTATTTACAAACACAACACCCAATCAAACCATTAGTAATAGACAACCTAAACACATGCCTGATAACTGAATAACATAATAATAATGATGTTATTGAACTGAACAGAACTACACACAGGCTACAAACAGTGTAGTAACAGTGTAGTAACAGTGTAGTACCCTCTAATAGGCAAACAAATATTTGAATAGATATCACTATGAAACTTTCCCAGTTTGTTATGTACATATAAACTAAGAAGAAATATATTGCAAGTTTTCAGAATTGTATGTTAATATATGCAAATGAGGCACTTCCCCATTAAATATGTGCACATTTATGGATGCAATCATACTGTTCTGAGTGTGTCTGAGCTGGCAGACGGTCTTATACCGCCCTCTAACACCTTCCAGCATTATTGCACCCCGTTAGAAATGGTTAGTTTATTTTCTCTACCGAGCTGCGGCATGGGGGCGGGTCCTAAACACTCTGGCAAAACACACGCTTGTAGGGATGGTTTGGACTTCCGGCCCCCGCCCGCCTGTTGAAGTGCAATGCCCAACAACGTCGGAGACAGGATCGCTGTGGATAACTGGAATGGCGATGAGATTATTGGATTCTTTTTTTTGCATTACTTCAGAGACCAGGGCCCTCATTCATCAACGTGGACTTTGACCTTGACCTACTTCCACACGTAAGCACGGAATTTAGAACTAGCGCACGCACAGGGAAGTCGGCATTCATCACACGTGCGTAAGCAGGCTCTACGCACACCTGTCATGATGAATCCCACCTTGGCCCTGCGCCGCAGCTCGTGCACGCTTTCACGTATTTGCATACCAAAACCGCCCCGACCAACCAAATATGGTCAGGCCCTCCCCTTCAAATACCATGAGGGAATCCCTGTGCGTGGAATGTTGGAGGATGGCAAAGCGAACGAAAAAGAGAAACTACACAGACACCGAGGTGGAGGTCCTCGTAACGGAGGTGGATAAATAAAAGGCGGATTTGTAAACGGTGATGTCAGATATCAACGGCTCCCTAAGACCATTGCTGCAATTCTGCCTGGACAGCTCAAAATACTAATAAAGACCGTTCGTTGACCACTGTTTGGCGTTGGTTGTGTTGTGTGTCATTATAACCGTGCTGTACAATATGAATGCCTTTATTTGTTGTGTTCGATTGGCTATATGATTTTTAGAGGCATCTATTTTGTTGTCGGCTAATAAAGACCGCGCTGGAATATGACTGCCTTTTCCCGTGTTGTTTGATTAATACCCACGGATTAAAGTTCTCCTCAATTCTATTCCAAATCGCGATGGATCTCCCGTCAATTTTCTACCTGCTGCATGATTTCTAGAGGCATACTACTACAATCTATTTTGATGTCAGTATTGGGTAGCCTATATAAACAATATAATACGAGAGCATATACAAGAACAATGAATCTCACTGCATGTATGATGTATCCTGCCTTTCAATACATGAACTTGAATTCCATCATATAGTCTGTCCACTATCTGCATGGTGTCATTGCAATGCGTTTTCTATTCTTTCTTGTACAGTAAAAAGGGGGAAGAACACTATATTCATATGACTTATTCTGCTTACAGCTTCGAAATTCCACTTGTTTCGTTTAACGTAAAGCCTTTTAAATATAATCAAAACGTTCCCGTGTTTCGGCGGTCTGTGCGCAAAATAATAACGAGTTGAGCTTTATGATTTATGATGAATTGAAAATGGGGGACCCTGATGTAAACAGGACGAAAGTTGGTCTGCATCCCCAATTAACAATTGTATGTACTGAGCTGTACTGTACTGTACCCATTCTGCAATCTGTTAATAAACTTTTCAATCAATCAATCAATCAAGCTACGCGGAGCGCAGTCAGTCAGTAGCCTACACACCCCGTATATTCCGATAACGCTATATAAACCATGAATGAATGAATGAATGAGAACTTTATTAACAGATTGCAGAATGGGTACAGTACAGTACAGCTCAATACATACAATTGTTAAGGGGATGCAGACCAGAGAAAGACTTTCGTCTTGTTTACATCAGGGTCCCCCATTTTCAATTCATCGTAACATATATGACATGCTGCATTCATTCTGAGAGAAAGATCTATTATTCCAAATGCTATTTATAGGGTTTTGACCATAATTACACTACTGTTGCTATTTTACAATGAACTATAATGAACTACGGTTCATAGAACATCCAGTGTTATTATGCACAGAAGCTCATTTCCTTGTTGTAATAATATATTCTACCACTGGGCGCGAGGTACGCCAGGTCCGAAATGTGCGTAGATGTAAGCACGAAGTCAAGTTCAAGTTGAAGTTGATGAATCCCACTCTTTGCTTAGAAATGATCGTACGCACGGGTTACGCACAGATCTGTGCGTAGAACACGTTGATGCATGAGGGCCCAGGTAAGGACACCATATATGAAAGCTTGCGTTGATCTGATATTTATTTCTACAGCTATTGAAGCTATCTGTGTTTTATGTCGCTTATCAATGACTTGCTTGCAGTCAACATGTACGAAACGGATAGTTTTTTCATCAGTACATTTCCGTTTTATACCGTTTTGAATCCGAGTATAGTTTTGGACATTTCTAGAAAGAAAAAAAGACTCTGCCATAATAGCAATTTACTGGAATACACATAACACGTTGTCATTTTCCGGCTGATTTATGAATAGTTTTCAAATAAAAAAAGCTCTGATTAACCCAAAACTGGTAACATAGAGTCCTTACCTCAGATCAGATGTTCTGCAAAAAAATGAATCCAAAATGCATAATCGAAAGCTGCTCCGAGCCTCCCCAGTCAATGTGGTAACAGACACTGCTTGCCAGAGATGGGGAAACCCTGGACCGGAGTTTTTCTCTGATGCACATGGCCACTCAATCCAATGATGTGCATTACCATCCGGGAGACGATAGGGGGCGGTATTTGCCCTTTTCGAGCTCAGAGCCATTCCCAATGATAACGTCAGGCTGGATGGATGAAAAATGAATGGATATCGCTAATAAAAGAAATAACGATTAAATGGCGAAAAATCCCGTTATTGGCAACCAACGCATGGCGAGAAATAACGAGAAATCTCGTTGTTGGCAACCAAAGTGTTAAAGGCGGAAAAAAAAATAAGAAAATGGCCGCACCCCCTGCCGATTTAAAGTTCCAACGTCCCTGATTGTAATGCGCTTGTGCATAAGGCTGGGTGCATGTCCACTGGGTGGACCGCCCCGCGACAGTACACCTGCACCCACATTCTCCCTGCCGGGGATGTGGGGAGCCCTCAGGCCGCGCAGATGTAGGACGCCCATAGCCAGCCGCCCGCCGCCTGGTGCAGACAGGGGGAGCGTACTCCTCCCTGTCTGTCGATACACGACACTGACGTCGTATCGTCCGTCCTGATCAACACCATTTGTGGACAGGACCGCTTTCAACACCAACACATTGAACGTAGCGCAGACCGGGCAGCATGGTTTGCCAGCTGCCCCCTACTGCGTTGGCCCGACGCGTCACCAGCGAGGGAGGCGTCGGTGAAAACGCGACGTGAGACAGCGCCGTAACCGTCCTAGGACAGAACCTCCCGAGCGTGTTGACAACACGCTCTGAGAGGGATGCCCATAGCCCTCCAACCGTTGACTGGGAAGAGGAGTACTCTACATCCAGTTTACAGCAACCCCAGGCTGGTAGAGACCTGCCTGGTACGAGACCTGACGATCCACCTTGACCGCGAAGGACCAGAACGTCATCAGGGCAGAACACTCCGTAACCCCTGACGACGCAGAGGCCCCAGTGCGGCCTCCACGCACTTGGTGAAGATGCGGGGAGCCAGAGAAAACCGAACGGCAGCCTCTGGTACTCATACGCTAACCCTGCAAAGGAAGCGTAGGTAAGCCCTAGGATGGAAGATCGGAGATGCGCATACGCATCCTACAGGTATATGGAGGAGAACCAGACCCCCACCTGACAGTGTTCAACAGGTAGGAGATGATCCAAAAAATGCTGAACCTTCCCATGGGACAGGTCCAGCCTGGGTCTTACACCCCTCCCTCCCTCCTCAGGCAGAGAACACCGGGAGGAGAACGCCACGACGATGGCTTGCTTCGTCCACAGAGATTGGATCTCGTTGACCAGAGCTGTCACTGCTGGAGACCCTGACAATAGGGTCTGTACCAAACCTGAAAACGGGTGGGGTTGTGTAAACACAAGTCCCCGCCTCAGCGTTCTCTCCATCCACCTCGACATATGGTACTGCCGTAGTCATATGTGATGACACTCCCAACGCACCCGCCGTCACGTGGCGCAGGTCCGCCAGGAACTGTAGATAGTTGGCCCGGTCCCCCCGCTGTGCGTAGCCAACCCTGGAACCGTGCGAGCAGCGCGTTCCGTGTCGGGACATCTGACCCTGACACCACCCACGAGGCAATCGCACCCAAGGGGGGACCCCGACAGAAAGGGCCGGTCTGATACGGGGGGCTTCCGATGAAAAAAGCCCCCCCACTGAACACCCCTCCAGAACATGCTGAGGAGTTGTTCTGCAGCCGGACATGCAAGGTGTAAGGACCCCATGGGTTCCTACACACCATAGCCCTGCAGTGATAATACTACCACCCCAAATCACGCGTGCCTGCGACCACTGCCAATATTTCAGGAGTGGGAGGCACCAACATGATACCTGGCCTGGCGAAGGCGAGGCCAGGGAAGCCCGCACTGTGTGCCTCAAAAGGTTTCGAGCCCCCCTGCTGACAACACTTAAGTTGACAGACGTAACACCAGGCTCAACCAACACAGCTTATGGTGTGGGAGCCGCTTGACAGCACAACATTCTCACGGACAGACCCAGGCTCAGCCATCAACTGGGTGTCAGCCCCTGTCCCCATGAGAAGCGAAAGGGGGGCCGCCCGCGCTTCAACGAAGGCACACGGCCCGCAGCCAAAGGAAACAATCAGAGCCCACTTTTTCCGCTGGTGTTGGGGAAGGGAGTGATCGGAGAGCGGGCTGCTCGCGGCAGGACGGTGGCGGCTTGTTTGTTCAAGCCGAACCCAAACATGGCCGCCTGTCGAGGGCCTCGTCATCGCCGCTGACGAGGCCGTGCTCTCTCTTCTTCTGGCTGCGCGGTGTGAGGCGGTGTAGGGCCTAGGTCAATACCGCCCGCGCTCCAGCAGAAGACCAAAATCCCCTGCGGAGAGGAGAACCCTGAGCGGTTATAGCTTGCGGCTGGGTCAAAGCTAATAACGTCAACAACCTTGCGCGATGTGTCGACGTCGGCTGGCCCTCAAGGCCCCGCCACCAGACACAATTTTTTTTAATAGAAAAAAACAGCAATTCGAACACAGTTCTAATCGCTGCCAATTCCATACCGTGGCGGTACAGGCTTTAACAGCCCACCAGCCACTCGCCAGGCCGACCCACCCATGGCGTCGGCCAGGCGGGGCACTGTTTCAATATGTCAAAAACAAAGGACTGATGTTAACACGGAGCACCAGTGGTGGTTGCAAACAGCAACCTCCACTGTGGTGTGCACCATGAAAGGGTTAAATGAATAAAAGAACTAAACCACAAAATACTGTAGAATGAGCAAACCCATATACACAACGTTAAGGGGAGGCGGACCAGAGCGAACTAGTCCCGCCTTCATTCAAAATATTCACAACAGCACACCAGCCCTAGCTTAGCCCATTTACCAAAAAAGGTAAACAAAGCCCCCCCCGCACTACTCCCCCAGTATACCGATTGACCGTCAGTATGAATGGTTGAGAGGAGAGAAAGCTGTAGCAAGACAGACCTTCTCATAGCAGAGTGACAGAACGAAACAATAGCCCACTATACAGGGCCGCCTCAGGGGGTGGGGGGCCTCGCGTTTAAATTCGCACAGGGCCTCACATTTCTCCCAGGCGGCCCTGCCCCTATACTACTACAGCCTAGCGTGAGGCGATGTGGAACCCAGATCAACAACCGCCTGCGCACAGACATGCAACATGTTTACCATGTCGGCTGGACCCATAGCCCCACTACCCGACGCCAATGTGGATAGGAACTAGCCAGCTGAGCCATAACCCGCCGTTAAGTCCCATCCTGCAGTAATATAGCTCTACTGCTACACCGCCGAGCTCACGCATCGGCCCCAGATGGGGACAGACACCGTTCCATAGACCCCGCCGGAACACAAGGTAACATACCTGGCTAGGCTACCTAGCCACGGCCTACCCTGTTGTCAACCCATTTACCCGAAAAAAAGGTAAATAGGACTCAGCAAAAAAAAACACAACAGCCACCGACTGACCTTCATTGATGAACCGGGCAAGAGGAGGGAGAAGTGACAACATCTCACGGCGGAGACATTAGAACAGCGTAGCAGTTAGTATGTAGCAGTAGTGGTAGCATGTGGCATTAGCGATAGCATGTAGCATAGCATTAGATGTTTAGCAGCACGCCCAAGACAGTTTGGAAACCGTTCACTGCAGTGAATGTTCACCAAACCATCCTGCCCCCGGCGCCAACACACAACATGGTTGTGTAACAAAACAAACCAGCATTACTAACACTAATACCCATGCCTGAAGACACAGGGCCTACCTGGGTACAAGCTGGCCCGACAGCCAATCTTGTACAGCTGAACCTTGATCTGCTGTCATCAGACGAGGAACATCAACATAGGCCCGTCGTGTCGCCGAAAACATGCTTCGAAGATGCCAGGGGCCAGCAACCTCCGGTAAGCTTTCAACATTATGACTCTGATCTTTTTCATCCTGCTAGTTACGTATGGTGCACGCAGCCGATACGATGGAACGAAAATAGAGGAAGAGTGTTTGGTGACCAGAGTCATGGTTATATAGGCTACGCCTCCATAGGGGCGGGGCCCCATTCAGGTGTGGGTGCATGTAGTTGTTCGTTGGGATACAGTAGGTATCATAGGAGATAAGGGGTATCTCATAAGGCTCAGAGCGGGACGCGATAAGCAAATACGATATATAACCTTCTGTATTGTCACAGTGAAGGGGTTAACCCTTTTTGGTAGTGTGGTAGTGAAAGGGTTAAACTTTTTACTTTTGGACGTGTGTGAGATGATGTGCAAAATAAATCGCCGTTTTGTTTTCTTCGGGGTGCGAATTGCCCCTTTAACCGCTATAAAACGGTTTCCTCTTAAGAGGCGCCGGGGCGTAAACCAGGCACTGATACCTGTAAACGCCCGACGGCGTGACAGATGTGTTTTTCTTCTGAGCTCGGCTGCTTTTCGAGGATGAGAAACGGGCCTCATGGGGAATCATGCTTGTAGGGGGGGGGGGGGGGGCAGTTAGTCGGTATCTGTGTCCAAACAGGGTTGGACTCGAGGGGTCTTTACTCTCTCAGCAGAATGCAGTGTGTTATGATGTCTGCGTTCAAACCAGAGCTCAGTCTGCCTCCGCTAAGCCGGTTAGGTGATGGCTGCAGACGTGGCGGCTACACGGCTTTGCCATCTTGACAGGATCTGGCGTGGAATCTGAGGAGAGAGAGAGGGGGGGGGGGGGGGGGGGAGAGGGGGGGGGGGAAGAGAAATAGAGAGAATAACCAATAAGACATGTGTGAGAGAGAGTGCATGTTGTTTGCATTGTGCACTTGAGTAAGGTGCGTTGTTTATTTAAAAAAGATATTTATGTGTTTTGACAATGTATGGTGTTGAGTGTGAATTGTATTGTTTTTGTGTCGTCACCTGTAAGTTATTTGACCCCGGGAAGAATAGCTGCTTCATCAACACTGTTCAACACTGTTTGACGAACATTTGGTACTTAGCTAAAATAGCTGTACCCCTTCCTGCTGACCTGGTGTACAGAACTTGTACTGTAAAAAAGTTGCTTTGGATAAAAGCGTTCAGCTAAATGACGAAATGTAAATGTAAATGTACAATGTATGCTAAAGAGAATGAGGATCTTAATAAAACAAACAAACGTGTACACGTGTTAAACCCAGCAGCTCAAAAAAATGGAACAAAGAGAGAGAGAGGGGTGGACAGAAAGAAAAAAAATGAGCGGAGGAGGGAGAGAGCTGGAGGGAGAGAAAGAGAGAGAATAACCAATAAGACGTGAGAGAGAAGGGATGTTTTTTCTTTTCTTTTAACATGCCTACATTGTGCACTTTGCGACTTGTGCACGTGTTAAAACAGCAGCTCACAATCATAAGGGACAAACAGACCTAGTGTGTGAGAGGGAAAGGGAGAGAGAATAACGGATAAATAACTAAAGTATTCGCGTTTCCTTAGTAGTTGACTCCGGTCTTGCCCTACTCGAGAGTTTGAGTGCTTTTTGTTGTTTTATAAATGAGAATCGACAGCAACAAATAAGCTAAATAAAACAACAAGAGAGAGAGAGAGAGAGAGAGAGAGAGAGAGAGAGAGCGAGAGAGAGAGGGAGTAAGAGGACAAAAAAGAGAGCAAGGATATGTTTTCCACCTTTTTTTGTAGAAGTTGACTCCGGGGTATTTTCCAATATACAGTATATATGTTTTAGGGCTGACCCCGATTAGTCGAATAGTCGACTAATCGATTGAAAGGAGCCGTAGTCGACTGCCAACCTCTTAGTCGAATGCAAAAAATATATATTTATTTATCAGTGGCGGCCGGTGTGAACTACATTTGGGTGGGCGCGGGGGGGTGAAGGGGGGGGAAGCGGACAGCTGACTGACTCGACATAACGTTACCCCGTTTCCAACGTTAAGTCGAGTTCATTCATACTACACTAGTACACGTATGATCAATCCAATAATGAACACATATGTATATCTTGTCATTTTAAACAAGTTACCATTCATTCATTCATCCATTATGCATCACCAGCGGCAAAATTAAATGTTATAGTTCAAGAGAGAGAGAGAGCGAGAGAGCGAGAGAGAGAGAGAGAGAGAGCGAGAGAGAGAGAGAGAGAGAGAGAGAGAGAGAGAGAGAGAGAGAGAGAGAGAGAGAGAGAGAGACCGCATTAACTCTCTTTGTTTAGTTGAAACGTGGTCCAGGAGGGCTTGATAGTGTATATGTCCACTGTCCCTCAGTCCCAGACTGTTGATGTATATCCACTGTCCAGACTGCATCCAGCTAGCCATATAGCTTCTTGTTAGCCAAGTTAGGCACCACAACACAAGTACTGTGATCAGTGGCGGCTCGCCACTAGGGGCGCTCGGGCGCCGACCCCCCTGGTGAACCCTGGTTAAAATAGAGAAGAACAAGACATTAATTTTTTTTGTTTTTTGTTTTATAGCCCTATAAATAATATAAACATGTTTAAAATGAATAATATTTACTCATTTTAAGTATGTTTGTGTTTCCAATGCACAATATAACGTTAATATATATAAAAAAAAATTATCGTTTTCCTGAACAGGAAGTGACTCACTGAGCATAGCCGCATTTCTCCTAGCGGCTCCTAGCCGTATTTCTCGCCCGGGCTAGACGCAATAACGCTCTGAGTGCGTCATTGCTGTATCCGTCGCAGCCAATCAGTGCGTAACGCGCTGTGCGTTGAAATATGATGTATTATGTTGGAAACCGGGCGCGATTTGAAGCGGTCTAGGCAAGCGTCCATAGCAGCGTCAAGAATTTCCGTAGCCGCATTTCGCGGAGACGCTCTCTGATTGGCCGACGTCAGTTTTTTTTCCGTAGCCGCATTTCGCGGAGACGCTCTCTGATTGGCCGATGCCAAATTTCTATGTTCCAATTCTAGGTTGGTGGTAGATAGTTGTTGTTCTTGTTGTTGTGAGATGCAGCTATTTGTCTTAGAGTGTGACTGCAAGTTATTTCGACGGTTAAGCTTAGGCACTCTTTCAAAGTTGGTTAAGGTTAGAGTTTGTCTTAGAGCATGGCGATAGAACGCCAGGTAGTTTGCAGTCTGTTCGACGCGGAAATGGACAAAGAAATGAAGTACTTGTGTTGTGTGGTGCTAACTGCTAACAGCTAACACTTGGCTAACAAGCTATATGGCGGATGCAGTCTGGACAGTGGACAGTGGTCTGGAATACATCAACAGTGGATTATACACTTTATCAAGCCCTCCTGCCCTGGACGTTTCAACTAAACAGTGAGTCTCTCTCTCTCTCTCTCTCTCTCTCTCTCTCTCTCTCTCTCTCGCTCTCTCTCTCTCGCTATACACAGCTGTCTCCGAGAAATGCGGCTACGGAAATTATTGACTGTGCTTGCTGAGACGAGACGATAATAGGCTAGCGATTCAAAACGCGCTGCTGTGTTGTGAACTATAACATTAATTTAGCTGCTGCTGATGCATAATGAATGAATGGTGAGTTGTTTAAAATGACAACATACATGTGTTAATTATTTTATTGGATTGATCCGAGAGACAGAGAGAGAGATTGCTCCAGAGCATCTCAGAGCATTACATTTTCAACTCGACCTAACGTGAACTGCGACCCACAAGGCTGCGATAGTACCAGCCGCTACTGACTGTGATGAGCTGTGTCTTTGCCCATTTCCGTGTCGAACAGCCTGCAAACTACCTGGCGTTCTATCGCCCTGCTCTAAGACAAACTCTAACCTTAACCAACTTTGAAAGAGTGCCTAAGCTTAACCGTTGAAAGAACTTGCCGTCATGCTCTAAGACAAACTCTAACCTTAACCAACTTCGAAGAGTAACTAAGGCTAACCAGTGTAGAAACTGGCGTCGGCCAATCAGAGAGCGTCTCCGAGAAATGCGGCTACGGAAAGTATAGACGCTGCTTGCTTAGATGATATAGATCGCTTGAAAACGCGCCCGGCTTCCATCATATTACATCATATTTCAACGCACAGTGCGTTACGCACTGATAGGCGAAATGTATTTGGTTGACCTATTTCATTGGCTGCGAGGAAACAGCGATGAAACCAGTGCACGCCCTGTTGTGCGCAATACGAGTCGCCCGGCCTGAGAGCTATAGTTACTAGTGACTTCCTGTGAATGAAAAACAATTATTTATATTTGATATATTAACGTTATATTGTGCATTGGAAACACAAACATACTTAAAATGAGTAAATATTATTAATTTTAAACATGTTTATTTTATTTCTAGGGCTCTAAAAAAAAATTAAAAAAAAATCTTCTTCTCCTCTCTTTTAACCAGGGAGGGCGGCGCTCTAGCGCCCACTATGGACGAACCGCCACTGATATATATATATTTTCATTCTTTCCAAAAGCAAAGAGGCCTAGAAGCTAATGGCGCACATACCAGCGAGGCTAACTGCCTAAGAAAATGGGCACAGAGGCACTGAAAGAGGATTTCACCCCTAATGAACACACTAGACTAGACAAATATCAAGATGTATCCATCAGTGGACCAATTGCATGCTTTCGCAGAGGACAATAAGCCTTCAGTCGACTCCTTCAGACATTAAGCACCCCCACAGCCCAAATGGAATGATCTTTTTTTTTTATAATATTATATATTTGAATCTTTTTATTTATTTATTTATTTATTTATTTGCATTTGTGGGGTAGTCGACTATCAGTCGACTATCTGCAAATTTCTGTGAGGTTTTTGTCCATTGCTCACTTACTCGCTCTGTTCCTTTAAGCCTACTCGCTCTGTTTCCTTTAGTTTTCTGTTAATCATTGCATTCCCCTATTCACACGCTTCTTCCCATAGACGTCGTTGATTGGTGCTCCCCCAACCACACGCTTGTCAATCACATCCCTCAGCTGTCACTGCTTGTCAATTAAGCTTTCCCTGATTATTTATACCCCGTTTCCCCATTCTAGTTTTGTTCAAGTTCAAGTTCAAGTTCAAGTTCTTTAATAGTTGTCATACAGAAGTACAGAATACTTTCATACAAAATGCTTCTTACTGTTACGCTCCAGAGACTGTGCTAGACAAGATAGTATCAAATAACATAATAACATAATATAGCATGAATTTAGAGAAGAAAAATGAGGTCACAGTGTTCGGTATAGACATATGTACAATGTTCTGAGTTACCATATAATATACAATACACAATACTATGCAGTGTACTAATGTACAGTACTATCTAGTGCAAAGCAGAAATGGGATGAGGTACAATTTTAGGTACAATTTCCAGTAAGGTGTACGAGTTGTAGTGCAATCCTTCATCCATAAATATAAAGTGTGGGGAGTGGGTGCTACAGTGTGTTTGTTTAAAGTGGGTGTGTGCTATAAAGTGTGTGGAGTGGGTGCTACAGTGTGTTTGTTTAAAGTGAGTGTGTGCGTGTGGATGTGTGTGCTATGTGCGTTTGGTGGTTGTTGTTGTGTAGTGTTCATTCATTGTTCGTTTAGCAGCCTGATGGCCTGGGGATAGAAGCTTCTTCTGAGTCTTTCTGTTGGATCGTTTTGATATTTCAGTTGCATTCGCCGTTCCTGCCTTGCCTGCTGTTTTTTCCCTGGCTTTGCCTCCAGGATATTCAAGAAGCATTCCTCTTGGACACCCTTTTCCCGTGTCGACGCGCTCGCTCCGTTCTGTTCCAACGCTCTTTACGCACAGCGCCTGGGTGAGTTTTTATGACTGTCTTTGATCCTATTCCGTTTTTCGTGTGTTTATATAACACTGAAGATTTCCTGCTTTTTATCAGACAGTCACTCACCCAGCGTTTAGCCCTTTTTGGATTGTTTCATTGGGATAATATTTTGGCCTAACATCGCCCACTGTGTGTTTACACACCGAAGATATTATCACTTGGATTTGTATTTTGGGACTTCGCTCACAGTGTTTATTTTGCACCGAAGATTTCTATCACGTGGGATTGTGTTTGGAACGTTACTCACAGTGTGTATATACACCGAAGATTCAGTCACTTGGATAACTCTGTTTTTGGGTACAAGTCACCTCTCCTGTCACCTGCTCTGTTCCAACTGCACTTTGAGCTAACTCGCTCCCTCTCTCCCTCTCGGTCCCGCAACCACCTCGGAGATTCTGCCGAGAGAAGTCTGCAGAGCGGCTCTGACGTCATCGTCTGCTTCCCCAGACTACCATCCCGGGAGAAGCTGCAGAGCAGCAACATTCATCCTTGCTTGTATTCCAGTCTTTGTTTGAACTCTACCAAGTCTATGCTGTTTATTTAGTGTAAATAAACAAGCCCTTGTTTTTGGCAACTCTGAATCCTACTCTCTTGTGTCGTTGCGTTTGGGGTCGGTGTCAAACCATAACAATTTCGGCCAATCAAAGTCGACTATACAAATCCTTAGTCGAGGTCAGCCCTAATATGTTTGTAAAATAATACTGTATATACCATATATATCTATCCGCTGTTTATACATGCCTGCACATAATATTTTTACATATCTGTAGATACTATATCTATATCTGTACATATCCCTTATCTACTCTTGCTAGTCACACTGCTGGCCAGCATGACTTACTACTATAGTGTCTCTATACCTGTATCACTGTACATATTAATACTACAACTCTGTACATACATCTGATTAGTACTACACCCTGTAGTAGTAATTTATATATTTTATACCCAGTTTAATCCCCATGGGCCCGAGTAGTTCAAAACTTTTTTTTATTTTAAATTTTTTTTTCGATTGTATTTATAGCATTTTCAGCTTTTTTGGTCAACGCAGGACCTTTTGGCCACGCAGGACCGACAGGAGGAGAGAGGGTGAAATGGGAGGAGAAAATATAAAATAAAAGGGGAAGACATGCGGCATATGGCCACCGGGTGGGGGAATCGAACCCGGGGCGACCGCTTCGCAACTCAGCGCGCTATGTGGTGTGCGAGCGCCCCATTAATTCAAAACATTTATCTGATCGGATCAGATTTGGATTTTGGGTAGTTTAAAACCAAAAAAACAGGATTAGGATCACAATCCAGTCAGATCAGAAAATCAAATCCAAGCTTTAATCTGGATCAAATCTTCAAAACGGGTATAGTTACTAACGTCCTCGTATGAAACCCTCCAACTTGACTCTGTCTGGAGGAGGGATATACCAGACCTGGAAAATGACTTTGATTGGCAAGGAGCCTGGGCAAATGTCCGACTTACATCAAGGAACCCGGATCATCAACAAATCAATCTTAACTATATTCACAGGACATACTTGACTCCTATAAGACTGTGCCGAATGGGGCTTAAACAAGATTCCAAATGCACCCAATGTGCAAATGGGGACGAAGGGACATTTATGCACATGTATTGGGACTGCTCACCAGTTAAGGCATTCTGGAAAGATGTGACCCAACAAATATCAAAACTCGTATCTTGGAATATACCTGTACACCCCTCGGTATTATTATTGAATGATGTTTTTGAGTTTGCAGTGAATCCACAGCTAAAGAGATTGGTTTTATCGGGTATCACAGTAGCCAAAAAGCTGATCGCATCACGCTGGTTTCAACCGGAAAAAATGTGCCGTAAAGTTTGGTTTCTTACATATCTCGATGTAATTTACCATGAAATATCTACAGCAAGAATTCTGGGTCTCAATGAATCCAAAATGTCAATGTGGTTAGAAGTGGTGGAGAGAATAAAAGCTAGCTTATAATGGTAGTGTCTGGTTAGGTGCGAGGGATAGTGGAGGTACTTCTCAAGGTGGGGTCCGGGAGGGGGGGGTTCGAGCTGAGCATATGTGTGTAGGTTTTTTTTAGATAACAGGTATTAGGGGTATATCTTATATAAGACAACTAACTAAAATGTGATCTCATTAGATGTGCCCTGACAATTAATGCTTGTATATCTTATCGTGTGTTGTCATGTTTGTTTATATGTTTGTTTAAAAAATAATAAAAAAAGAAAATACAAAAAGAAAATCAAATCCAAGCTTTAATCTGGATCAAATCTTCAAAACGGGTATAGTTAATAATAATAATAATAATAATAATAATAATAATAATAATAATAATAATAATAATAATAATAATAATAATAATAATAATAATAATAATAATAATAATAATAATAATAATAATAATAATAATAATAATAATAATAATAATAATAATAATAATAATAATAATAATAATAATAATAATAATAATAATAATAATAATACATTTTATTTATAAAGTGCTTTTCAGGAACCCAAAGACGCTGACACATGAGCAAAACAAATGAACAGAGAAACAAAGAACCACAGGGAATAAGCGACAGTATGAAAACGCAGGACATACAGCCACGGGTAACAAGTAACAGATACAGAGTCCAGTAGGGGAACAGCAGGAGAGGGAGAGAAAGTAGGGAAGGGGAAAGCGAGGTGGTAGGTTGGAGGAGGGTGGTTATGGGCAGGGAAGGTTGTATGCTTGGGAGAACAGGTAGGTTTTGAGTCTGGATTTAAAGGTGGAGAGGGAGGGAGAGTCTTGGACAGTCTGAGGGAGGGTGTTCCAAAGTCTGGGTGCAGCTTGTGAAAAAGCCCGGTCACCAAAACCTTTCAGTCTGGATGACGGGACAGTGAGGGAAACAGTGGAAGAGGACCGGAGGGAACGGGTGGGGTGGTAAGGGAGAAGGAGGTTAGTCAGGTAGGGGGGGGGGGGCAGGCTATGGAGGGCTTTGAAGGTGAGGAGTAGTGTTTTGAAATTGATGCGTTCCTTGATCGGGAGCCAGTGGAGAGAGTGGAGGACGGGAGTGATGTGTTCACGGGACCGGGTGTTAGTGAGGAGGCGGCCGGCTGAGTTCTGGACCATCTGCAGTTTATGGAGAGAGCAGGAGGTGATACCATGGAGGGAGTTACAATAGTCCAGGCGGGAGGAGATGAAGGTGTGTATGAGGGATTCAGCAGCAGGGGGGGAGAGGCAGTGACGGATTTTGGCAATGTTGCGGAGGTGAAAGTATGATGTTTTTACAATGGAGCGGACATGGGGGTCAAATGAGAGGGTGGGGTCGAGGATGACACAGAGGTTGGGATCACTTTGATCACAAAAAACTGGATTATCTTGATCCCACCAGAGGGGCGGATTTTCAGTGGATTACCAGAGCAAAATGTACTATACAATTTATTTAAAAATATGTTTCAATATAAATAAGATGGCAAAGTTTGTTAACTGAAATAATACAAAATGTTTTGCCTTCATGGCAAATAAATGTTATTAAAAAAATGTTGGTCACATTTGTGGTGGCCTATTTGGTTTTCAACCAAATGTTGATGACATAAATGTTTATTCTCATAAAAGTATCACAACGAAGATTGTCAATCACAAATGTAATTTAGATTACAGAAAAAATATCTTAGACAAAAAAAAGTCCACCATCTGTCGTCACCTTCAGCTCCTCAAAGCTCCAGCTGCCTTTGAATTTGTGTGTTTTTGTTGTTGTGGGAGTATTATTTTTTTTATTACAATTCCATTATGATTTTATGTCCTTCATGTATTTAAAAATATAATTAGGTATTATTGTAACTGAGGGGTACAATTCCCTGACTGTATTGATAAGTATGGTATCATTAAACCACTACCGCTTTATGTACTTTAATTACTGGCCATACAGTACACAATATATGAATATGATGAACACTTCCCACAATGAAATCGGTTCCAGTCAAAGGTATTAATCAAGTATTTAATGGAGCAAAAGGTACATAGGATACTTTACATTATTCTTTGAATGCACTTGTAAGGCAAAGGAATATGCGTAGGCAAATCAATATTGAATGTCCATTCTCTGGTTACGCAGGAGGTAATTATACAACCTGAATCTGAGGGAATTATATCTATGGTGCACTAGTAATATAGCGGAGATACTGGAAGGGGTTCCCACTGGTTGTAAGCCAGCAGGGGGGGGGTAGAAGATCTGTCGGTAGTAGGACGTCTGGTCAACGATGACTAGGGAGACTTCAGGTACAGAAGCCGGTGCAGTAGCCTCTTGATCCACAGACGAATACAGCTTGGTTCTCTTGTAGACTGTAGCTCCACAGGGAAGAAAGCTAGTCGGCCTCAGGCTCTCTGGGCCCGACTCGACTTGACTCCTCTCGGGGTAAATCCAACACGTGCAGGCGTCGGCGATTATCCGCTCCATAAATCACAGGACCAAAGCAAATATATTCCAGCCGCAAAGGGCTATGTAGTCGTCGGGTAGATTAATCCAGTGTACATGTCCATACGGTTCTCGCCTAGGTCTCCTCGGGTGAAAGCGCCATGCGGTCGGCCCAGCCTGGATAAGAACTCTAGCTAATACGAGAAAGCGTTGGAGATGCTGGTCACTATAGAATTCTAACCGCACGATACACTATACACAAATAGACTATTAAAGACTTAATAGAAATATGTCGCACTCGACGGTATAGCGCCAAACTCTGACAATTCAGTTACTAATTCGCACGCGGTCTCGATGCTCTATTCTGAGGCCAAACAGGCCATACTTCACCGCACGTTGTATCGTGGGTGAGGCTTCAACTTATCGGTAACATGCTAAGGAAGGTAAGGGTACGGAGGTAAGGGGCTAAGGGGCTTCTATATTCACCTGCGCCGTATTTATACGCACGGTGAACAAAACTAGTTCCACTCTCACTTCTGTCGCGTATCCCTGGGCAAGGGCGGGCATGTCCAGACACATCTTGACGGTGACTTTGAACCTGGCTCCGGAGGCCGGTCCCTGGCGCCGGTGGACCGCTGTCCAATAGGAGAATGAACTATTATGGTCTGGGCTAAAGGGATATTCCGTGTATATGTACAAGGAATATACAGGGGATATCAAACGATATACAAATACTATGCAATATATATCAATAAATAAATATATATATTCGGTTTAATCTGATCCTTTGTAACAATTATAGATGTCTCTGCAATGTGGTCTCTTGTCTTCCTTGTATTCTTTTTCATATCCACTAGAATGGAGATTGGTTTAAAGCACTGATATTCAGGAACTAAGATAAGATAAGATATTTTTTAATTGATTAATTTTGATTAATTAATGTAATTGATTGATAAGATAAGATATTCTTTAATTGATATATGTTCTACTAATCTTGAAAAGTCTGGATCTGGATCAGGGTGATCCTGTCCTGAATTACTTTGAAATACCGGGACAATATCTGTCCGAGTTGTCTGATCCTGGATCACAAGAAAATGGGGTTTCAAAAGCTAATCGGATCTGATTGAGATTAAACGTTTTGAACTATTAGGCCCTGTACATTGTATATTACTGTTGCACTTTATGGTTACATTTTCACTCTGGTTGGATGCCAAACTTATTTTTGTTTTACTGTAGGCCTACTTGTGCTGTATACTGACAATATATTTGAATCTAAAAGAAAAATAAATCAAAGCAGGATTATGCAGTAACTTTCCAAAAATATAATTGAATAACGTCTGATATTATCAATTATCTATATATGCATTAGTTTCTACAGATTCTAATCCAAAACAAATATATAGATTTTATATGTCTGCACTAGGGATGTCCGATATTATCGGCCGACCGATATTATCGGCCGATATCGGCAGTAAAATGTGATATCGGAAAATATCGGTATCGGTTTAAAAAAAGAAAAAAACCATAACAATATTTGTTATATATATATCCAGTGAAATGATTAGTTACCTGAAATTATTCCGTTTTTTGGGGTGGGAAACCCTGCATATATCGGTATCGGTTGATATCGGTTGATATCGGTATCGGAAATTAAGAGTTGGACAATATCGGAATATCGGTATCGGTAAAAAAGCCAATATCGAGCATCCCTAGTCTGCACTGTATCTGCTAATTTCATGTCTATTCTATTCTACTACTGATTGCACTGCACTACTGCACTATTTTACTCTGTCTATTCTATCTTACTCTTTTTATTATTGTCTATTTAAAAAAAAAAAAAAAAGAGAGACTTGTGAGGATTGGTTCCTTCCCCGCCACACGCTTCTTGGGGTGCTGTGATGATTGGTCCGTTGCCTAACGCACACTTCTAGGTTAAGTATCAATTACCATCACGCACCTGATGTGTGTTCTAATCAGCACCCCAGAGGGCTTTATATACCTGGACCTTCCTTCTATCGTTGGCGGGTCGTTCTGGAATACAACTGCATTTACCTGCTTTTCCCCGTCGCTGTTCCTGGTCTACTTTCTCTCCAGGACCATTCAGTGGAGAACCGCTGTGGAGAACCTGTTTTCCCGCTTGGAGCTTCGCCTCGTTTTCTGCCCGCTTTACGCGTTGCGCTTTGGTGAGTTACAGTCCTTTTGGATTATCTGTTTTTTGTGTGTTTGGATAACACTGAAGAAATACCGTTTTTGTTTTGTACTGGACTCAGCTAATTTGTGTTAGGATAACACTGAAGAATATCGTTTTGTTTTGCACTGGACTCAGCTAATTTGTGTGTTGGGATAACACTGAAGAATACCGTTTTGGTTTTGCACTGGACTCAGCTAACTTGTGTGTGGTACACCGAAGATCAAGTCACTTGTGATTTATACTGGACTCAGCCACCTCTCTGCCTCTGTGTTTTCGTTGGGCTGTTTCTGATATCTCTCTCTCTCCGTTTTCCACTTTGAGTGAAAGCTGGGAGTATCTGCAGAGCCGCTACAACGTCACATGCCAAATCCCCACCACTGTCACCAGGAGGATTCTGCAGAGCGGCTGATAACTCTGCCGGAGGCAGTCTCCCCGTTTGTTTGATTACTGTACCTTATCCATCTTTTGACTCTGTAAATAAATACGCCCTAGCATTTGGCTAACTCTGAACTTCCTGTCTGTGCCGTTGCGTTTGAGGTCGGTTACAAACCATAACATTACGACCCGACCATGACGACCTCAGCCGACACAGACAGGGTCAGAACAGCGTTGGCGGTCCAGATCGAGGTGGTCAACGACCACACCCAACAGTTGGGTGCGGCTGCGGCTGCTTTACAGGACCTCCGGGCCGAGGTCCAGCTTATTCTGGATGCCATTGACACTCTGGCCACCCAGCAGACTATCAGCAGGCTGTTGTTCTGCACCAGCTTCAGGCTCTCCGTACATCATTAAACACTCTGCTTTTAACCCCACCTGTCCCAGGAGTCTCAGCCAGCTCACCACCCGCGGCAGACCTCGCACCTCGGGAGCCCCGTCTCTCCGAACCACGTCTGTTCGAGGGTAACTTCGAGGATTGTGCCACATTCATCATGCAGTGTGAGTTGGTCTTCCTTCATCAACCCAGCCGTTTTTTGTCTGAGGGATCCCGAGTAGCCTACATGACTAACCTGCTCACGGGCCGAGCAGCACAGTGGGTTACTGCCTCCTGGGCAATGGGGGCTGATTTCTGTTTTTCCTACCCAGACTTCGTGGCAGAGCTCCGCAGGGTTTTCCACCACCCAGCCCGTGGCCAGGACCCAGGAGCTCGGTTGGGCACCTTACGGCAGGACAGTGGCAGTGTCAGAGACTACGCGCTGGAGTTCAGACTGGCCGCAACGGAGAGCGGTTGGAACGATCAAGCGCTTCGTCTCACCTTCCTGAGGGGGCTCAACGACGCAGTAAGGGACCAGCTCGCGACCCAAGAGGAGCCCGATTCTCTCGAGGGCCTGATCAGCCTCGCTATCCGCATCGACGGACGCCTCCGGGAGAGAAGGCGTGAGCGAGCACGACTGGGACCCCCAGACATACCCCCCGAGTACCACAACCTCGAGGAGGTTTTCAGTAAGTCCAGGGCTCAGGTCTTTCCGCCTCACCGGCCTTTCGACTGTGCCATCGACCTCCGCTCAGGGGCTTCCCTTCCCGGCAGCCGCCTCTACAGTGCTGACCGTCCTGCCCCCTCCGTGACTGGTGGGGTTTTTCCCTCCCGAGCTGTGACCGAGGAGGAACCCATGCAGCTGGGACGCACCCGCCTTAGCCCGGCCGAACGGGAGTCCAGGCTCAGGTCCGGCCTTTGCCTCTACTGCGGCCGGGATGGACACCGTGTCTCCAATTGCCCTACCCGGCCAAGAAGACCAGGCTCGCCGGGACCCCGGGAGATCCTGGTGAGCCGTTTTTCCTGTTCCCCCACCCGTGCACCACCTAACCGTCTGACGAACGTCACCCTAGCCTGGGCGGACCAGCGGGCGACGGTGGGTGCACTCATTGACTCTGGTGCTGATGGGAGTTTCCTGGATGTTGAGTTTGCCACCCGGGCCAACATTCCACTTGAGGACCTCGAGAGGCCCTTGGAGGTCTTCGCGCTGGATTATCGCCGCCTGGCTGACATCACTCAACGCACCTGTCCAGTCCTTCTCACCATTGCTGGTAACCACGTTGAGAGACTCCAGTTTTCATCACCAGCTCTCCTCTTGTCCCTGTAGTCCTGGGCAGGCCTTGGCTCGCGCTGCATGAGCCCCACATCGCCTGGTCCTCCGGCACCATCAGGGGGTGGAGCCCCTCCTGTCATGCCCAGTGTCTTCAGGCGGCGTCCAGTCCTTCGTCCCGGGGTTCCCCTTGTGTCCCTGTCTCTAGCTCCCTCGCCGGTTCCCTGTCCCCGTCTCCAGCCTCCCTCACCGGTCCTCTGTCCCCGTCTCCGGTCCCCCTCTCCGGGCCTCTGTCTCTGTCCCCCTCTCCAGTGCCCCTGATCGCCGGCTTCCTTCGGTCCCATCCGGGCAAGCCGGGGCCGAGTGGGTCGCCGGGTGGCTCCCGTGGAGGGGGGGGTACTGTGAGGATTGGTTCCTTCCCCGCCACACGCTTCTTGGGGTGCTGTGATGATTGGTCCGTTGCCTAACGCACACTTCTAGGTTAAGTATCAATTACCATCACGCACCTAATGTGTGTTCTAATCAGCACCCCAGAGGGCTTTATATACCTGGACCTTCCTTCTATCGTTGGCGGGTCGTTCTGGAATACAACTGCATTTACCTGCTTTTCCCCGTCGCTGTTCCTGGTCTACTTTCTCTCCAGGACCATTCTGTGGAGAACCGCTGTGGAGAACCTGGTTTCCCGTTTGGAGCTGCGCCTCGTTTTCTGCCCGCTTTAGGCGTTGCGCTTTGGTGAGTTTTTGGAAACAGTCCTTTTGGATTATCTGTTTTTTGTGTTTTTGGATAACACTGAAGAAATACCGTTTTTGTTTTGTACTGGACTCAGCTAATTTGTGTGTTAGGATAACACTGAAGAATACCGTTTTGGTTTTGCACTGGACTCGGCTAACTTGTGTGTGGTACACCGAAGATCAAGTCACTTGTGATTTATACTGGACTCAGCCACCTCTCTGCCTCTGTGTTTTCGTTGGGCTGTTTCTGATATCTCTCTCTCTCCGTTTTCCACCGTGAGTGAAAGCTGGGAGTATCTGCAGAGCCGCTACAACGTCACATGCCAAATCCCCACCACTGTCACCAGGAGGATTCTGCAGAGCGGCTGATGACTCTGCCGGAGGCAGTCTCCCCGTTTGTTTGATTACTGTACCTTATCCATCTTTTGACTCTGTAAATAAATACGCCCTAGCATTTGGCTAACTCTGAACTTCCTGTCTGTGCCGTTGCGTTTGAGGTCGGTTACAAACCATAACAAGACTGTCGGGATGTTGGATCCTAATCTGAAAAACTGTGATTTTATGTCTGCACTTTATGTGCTCATTTTATGCCATGTCTTTTTTTTGTTGTGAAGCACTTTGAGCTGCAATTTCTGTATGAAAGGTGCTATACAAATAAAGTGTATTATTATGCTTATGCTTATGCTTATGATTATTATTATTATTATTATATAGTTAAATATTTATATCATATTACTTATATAATCCTGCTTGGTGAAATACCCCCTCATTCTCCCTCTATACTCCTCGTCTGAGTCCGTCCTTGTTTTATGAATAATGAATGGTACAGTGTAGTCAGCGAGTTCGGTCAGCTATAGACACCAAGTTTAATGTGATGAGAGACTCACTTTAAATGATTGATCGGTACACAAGTCATCTCAAGGATTCGCGCATGCTCCCCCCCGGACAGACACCTTACAGACAACAAGGTCATCTGTGATCCTCCTCAAGCAGGCCTTTTAGATGACACTTACTGTAAGGCGATGGATCTCCTTCCCAATGGCTTGTATAGTTGCTCATTGTGTTTCCTTTTGAAAACGAGATCTGTGTAAATGATCGCAATTAAGCGGATGGGCCCTTTAAGCGAATGACGCCCGAGCCCGGGTGTGTTTCACGGCTTTGATGGTGCTCTTTAGATGCTGTCGGTCGGGTAATATATCTGTTGGCTCACGCACTCCCTTCATTACCGGCAGTGATGCCACTGATTACTTGTAAAAATCCTTTAAAAAGTAATCTAGTTACTTTACTGATTACTTGATTATCAAAGTAACTCAGTTACTTTGAAAGTAACTAGGTTACGAAGTCGTCGTCCCCCCTGCTGCTGCCACAACATAAGAATGACAACAGTTTTTTTTTTTTTAAATAATGCTTTATTGAAAGTGCATAATGTCATAAATCATGATTGGCTGCTCAGACAGGTCATCATGAGACGTCATCATCAGCCATCAGACCATATAAGGTCACAGCTGTCCACTGCTCAGGCACTCTAGGACAGTGGTTCCCAAACTGAATAAAATAGAAAATGTATATAATATAATTTTTATTAAAAATAAAATTGTAAAACCGTTGTGTAATATAAAACATGGTATTATAGTTGGTTATTCTCTCAAATTAGGCTTATCAGTATGGGTAAATTATGAGATAGTAACTAAATAGTAACGCACAGCCACTTGTAAAAGTAACTGTAATCAGATTACTGGCTTGTAAAAAGTAACAAGTTAGATGACTATTTACTGAAAAAAGTTATCAGATTAGAGTTACTAGTTACTTAGTAACTAGTTACTGGCATCACTGATTACCGGTGCATGGCTCAAACACCATTGTCAAGTTTGCAGACGACACCACTGCGGTGGGACTAGTCAGCCACAATGACGAGTCTGCGTACAGAGAGGAGGTCCAGTACCTAGCTCTGTGGTGTGCCAACAACAACCTGGCCCTCAACACCAAAAAAACTAAGGAGATAGTGGTGGACTTCAGGAAAAATAAAACAGGCACGCACAGCCCCATCCACATCAATGGAGAGGAGGTTGAGCGTGTCTGTAGTTTCAAATTCCTGGAAGTCCACATCTCTGAGGACCTGTCCTGGACCACCAACACCTCGACCCTGGTCAAGAAGGCCCAGCCCAGTGGCGGTTCGTCCACTAGGGGCACTGGAGCGCTGCCCCCCCCCTGGTAAAGAGAGCAGGAGAAGAAGAAAATGTTTTATTTTTAAATTTTAGACCCCTAGAAATAAAATAGTATGTTTGTGTTTCCAATGCACAATATAACGTTAATATATCAAATATAAATAATTGTTTTGTGATTCACAGGAAGTCACTGTCTGATAGAGAGTAACTACCTCTTAGGCTGGGCGGAGACGTATCACGCAGGGCAGGGCGTGCACTGTATCATCGCTGTATCCTCGCAGCCAATGAAATAGGTCAAGCAAATACATTTCACCTATCAGTGCGTAACGCACTGTGCGTTGAAATATGATGTAATATGATGGAAGCCGGGCGCGTTTTCTAGCGATCATCCAAGCAAGCAGGGTCCTTCCGGATGATCCGGCAGTCCGGATATTTTGCTACCTTGACTGGTAGCTGGATGCAGCTAACGATGGTATGGACTGTTTAAACGTTACTGGAGTTTCTTTTTGAGTGGATTTAAAAGAAGTGGATTATGGCTTGTTCAACAACAACAACAAGCCTTGTTGTGGACTGGACAGCTGAATATCTCGCCCCATTCAACTCTTGTGATGGTAAGTCTTGTAACGATAGCTTGGATGTGTGTGTCTGTGTGAGAGAGAGAGATAGAGGGGGATACTAACTAATTAATTTCGCCGCGGGGGGGCATAATCACCCGGACAATATAATGGTAACTTGTTTAAAATGACAAGATATACATCTGTGATTATTATTGGATGGATCTGAGAGAGAGAGAGAGAGAGAGAGAGAGAGAGAGAGAGAGAGAGAGAGAGAGAGAGAGAGAGAGAGAGAGAGAGAGAGAGAGAGAGAGAGAGAGAGAGCTGTGCGTGTTTGTGTAGGGCTATTGGAAACGTGGCTGCATTTGACTGACTGTGATCATATATTGATTGATGGCAATGGTGTACTCTACCTACTTAAATATTCGCCAATGCGTGCCTTGGTACATGTTTGCAAAATGTTTGGTATAGCGCCCCCCCCCTGGAGAAGAATTCACGAGCCGCCACTGGCCCAGCCACAAGCGCCTCCTCTTCCTGAGGAAGTTGGCCAAACTCCACCTACCCCCTCGCCGCGTGCTATAGTGAACTTCTATCGCTGTACGATTGAGAGCATCCTCACCACCTGCATCTCAGTCTGGTACGGCAACTGCACCATTAAGGACCGGAAATCACTGCAGAGGGTAGTGAAAATAGCCTAACGCATCACCGAGACCCCACTCCCCCCCATCTCATCAGTCTACCAGAAGCGGTGCTCACGGAGAGCACGGAATATCATCAAAGACGCTTCTCACCCCAACCATGGACTGTTCACCCACCTGCGGGGTACTCGCTCTGGGGCACGCTACCGCAGCCTCCCACAGGCAGAACCAACAGGACCACGAATAGTTTCTTCCCCTCAGCTGTCAGACTTCTGAATCAAAACTCTACATAGCCCACTGCACCTCACTGTATACCTGTGTATATACAGTAGCCATAGCTTATGTAGATTATTATTTTAATGATTATTTTTTATTATATTTTGTATTGTATTTTGTATTGTATATTTTTCACCATTTTACATTGTGCTAACCATTGCACTTTACTGTACAGTTTTTATTTATATGTGTTTTATATTGCAAATATTGCAAATTGTCACATCCTGGTAAGATGTACAAAATACAGTCTTGTACTGTGAAAAAAGTAGTAGAACGCGCTCACCTCACTAGACTTGACACTGGGTGCTGTAACCTCTAATATCATACATAAAAATAGGGAAACAATGTCCAGGCACGCACTCCAGGTTTTTCCAAATGTATTGACAGCCTGTAATCATGACGTTTCGGTGTGAACACACTAACCCTGTCTTGTACTGTGTAATGACAATAAAGTGAATCTAATCTAATCGCATCTAATCTAATATGGACATTATTTTGTGATATCCATATACTGTACGATGTCATTAACATATATGTATTTCACATGATGTCCTTACTTTACTTACTTACGCCTTTTACCCCGTTTGGGGCATAGGGTTCTCCAAGCATCCCGATCCTGAGCCAACCTCTCAAGCTGGCCCCAGGTGTGTCCCATCTTCTTGGCATCATCTTCCGAGTCTCGGCAGGTGTTTCGTGGTCGGCCTCTCTTTCTTTTCCCTTGGGGGTTCCACCTGAGAGATTGGCTCTGTCTCCACCTGCTGGGATGTCCTGAGGAGGTCAGAGGCTCTGCCTCCACCTGCTGGGACGTCCTGAGGAGGTCAGGGCTCTCTCTCCACCTGCTGGGACGTCCTGAGGAGGTCAGGGCTCTGTCTATCTGCTGGATACATGGCATCTAGTGTGACCTCTTCCCAGACGTCACAATGGACATAAATGTATTATACCTATGTATATTAGATTAGATTAGATTAGATTAGATTAGATTAGATTAGATTAGATTAGAGTAGATTAGATTAGATTAGATTAGATTAGATTAGATTAGATTAGATTAGATTAGATTAGATTAGATTAGATTAGATTAGATTGATTAGATTAGATTAGATACAAATTTGTTGTCATTATACAGCACATGTACAGTACAACAAAAAGATGTTTGACATCCAACCAGAGTGCAAATGTAACAGTAAAGTGCAACAGTAATATACAATGTGCAGGTGATTAATGTGCAGGTGATTTATAAACAGTATACAAATATATAAAGGAGTACTTCTGAGTAATAGTGCTAATCAGATGTATATACAGAGTTGTACTATCAATATGTACAGTGATACAGGTATAAAGACACTATGTCATGTGTGTGACTATATGTAAATATATGGTATATGTTTTCCAAATATAGCTATGTTACAGTATGCCTACCCTGTCGCTAAAGGTGAGCTGGCATGTCGTGTCGTGGGTGTGTTGAAAAACAACACAACGTGTGTTTTTTAGTAACACAGTGAGTTGTGGCACAAACGATCACTTACCCTCAGCTGTCAGAGTTGTACCCTTCCTGCTGACTTGTTGTACAGTCACTTTGGATAAAAGCATCAGCTAAATTACTTACAGTAATGTAACTCTGTGGATCTATATTCTTGCCCCAGGATATGTGCTGACCCATAGGGACATTGACTGTAAATAGGCTCGGGCGAACAGCTGAAGGGAATGTGGACTAAGGAGAAGTGGGATTGGCTAGGGGTATTTTTGGGCCCGCCTCTCTTCCCTCCTTTGCTGGCTCTCGAGCTTTTCTATAGGGCCGCAATGATGTCACACGCCGGCCGGCCAGCACCTGGGACTTATAACGTGGAAGGAGATATGCAATGGCAGACTAGTTTCACAAGGAGGTCTCACGACAACATGCCATCCATTCCACCTGCTATCTACAATGTCAAGTTCTTTACTGTGATTTATACTTGTGCAAATAATAAGAGTGTTCCTCTGTTTTTTTTCTCCATCCGTTGTGTCTGAACTTACTACCCCTGTTGTTATTAGCCCAGGCCGATTCAAACGCAATCTGCACGTGTGTTTAGTTACAGTATAAAGACAACACAGGCTGTCATATTTCAACACGTGGTCCTCCTAAACCAGACCCTTTACATGGCATTAAAGTGACAGTTGTCCTTTCCAATGCCTCAGTTTCGTATTGTGTTTCCTATTGAGAAGAAGATCTGTGTAAATTATCGAAATGAAGTGGATTGGCCTTCAGGAAGCCAAAGATTTACAGAGGAGGGACTTCCACGGACGAACCGTTAGCGTACCAAAGTTCTCACGACCTCACAACGAAAGAAGTTGAATTGACGTCTTCTCTGGGCGGGAAAAAAAGCGTAGTTTATCAAACTAACAACACGTTTGATTATGTATTTCAACTAGCCTACATCCAAGACACCATGTTTAATGTGACGAGGCCCCCCTTTAAATTATTGATTAGTACACAAGTCATCTCTCAAGGATGCATGCACACTCCCGGACGGACGCTGTACAGACAAGGTCATCTTTGATCCTCCTCATGCAAGCGGGCCTTTTAGATGGCACTTAAAGTGACAGATCTCCTTCCTAATGGTTTGCATCGTTGCTCGTTGTGTTTCCTGTTGAAAACAAGACCTGTGTAAATGATGGCAATTAGGTGGATTGGCCCTTTAAGCTAATGGCGACTGAGCCCGGGTGCGTTTCGCTGCTTTGAAGGTGCTCTTTAGATGCTATCAGCCGGGTAATCCAGCTCATGCTCTCCTTCATGTGTGAATATTAATTCCCATGAAGAATATAATATGTACAGTAAATATGAAATGTATATATATGAGATGTATAATTGACAAATATGTACATGTATCCAATCCAACACATATAATTGATACTGTATATATGTGGCATATATGTAGCCTATGTAGATGTATATGTGACATATTCAAAATTGGCACATTTTACAATAATATGGCATACAGTATGGCTGTCATGCATGTGTCATAAAGACATAATGTATTTTAACTACACACAATAACTATGGACATAATGTGTATTATAACTATACATTTTATAACTATATGGACTGTATGATATATGTTTCCCAAATATAGCTATATGTTACAGTATGCTTACCCTGTCGTTAACACTTTAACTGCCACACACGAGATATCTCGGGTTTATTTTTATGTGGTTGAAAGCCACTCACGAGATTTCTCTGAATTATTATTATTTTTTTTTTTTAGCGATCTGAAATCATATTGCATCACGCGAGCCTACCCGAGTATACACGAGCACCGCCGGAGATCATATGTGGAAAAAAGCGCCCCCTATCGTCTTTCAGATGACATAAGGGATTTTGGAATGGACTCAATGAAAATGGATGGGGAAAAAAATCCGGTACTCCACATTTTCCAGTCCACTGATCCAGCCGGGGTTACCACAGTTCATTCTGGAGCCTCTGAGCCCCGCTGATCATGGAGTTCTACTGTATCGCGTTGGATCTATACACTTATACGATTTTTTCGAATGGTGATCAGGAATTGGAATATACCAGTTGGATACCATCTGATGTCAGGTAAGGACTCTATGTTATCAGTGTTAGGATAATCAGACTAATTTTGATGAAGTTATAAGCTGTTTTGTGAAATGGGCTCTTTCGGTTTCACTGTAAAAGTCCAAGAGGAAATCAACGCGCCGATTATCCGTGCGCGGCCCGAATGTGCTTGCGTGCACGTATAATATTGATCATCTAGCGTTTATTTGAAAACGATTCATAAAAAGGCAGACGAATATCAACGTTGTGGAATATTCCAGTAAAAGACGATTTTCATAGAATGGTCCAGAATGGGCTGTTTTTTTTCTCAAAACGGGTGCTTTTCTAAATGCTCTGAAACGGAAATGACGCGATAAAAAACCAATCTGCCTTGACAGCACTGACTGGAAAATAGTCTTTGATAATGCGATGGGCAGATTAGACACATAGCCATAATTTAAAACATAGATTAGGCGATATTAAGGTTAACATTGGCGCCGATGGTGGCATTCAGGGGCTAAAAAGGAAAACCCGGCGTGGCACTCAAAGTGTTAAGGGTTAGCTGTCATGTCGTGTCGTGGGTGTGTTGAAAAACAACACAACGTGTGTTTTTTAGTAACACAGTTATTGAAAGGTCCCACACTCTTAAAAGCAATGTGTTAAAGGAACACGCCAACATTTGGGGAATTTAGCTTATCGTCTTCTCCTCTCTGTGCGTTCAGTAGAAAGCTATCTGGCTGCACATTAGCCTAGCTTAGCACAATGAATGGAAGCGGACATGGCCGATTAGCCTATAGGCAGTGTCCAACTAACACTTCTGCCGAAGGCTAACCGACCATGTGTCGTCCCAACTAAACACATGCACACAACACAAAAAACAACACACCACACGTGTTAATAGCAACACAGTCGGTTCTGTCATTTAAAAAACATGTTGTACGCAGTCTGCACATTTAATTATAGGGACATAACACACCCTGTCCTGCTTCAACACTTGGTTTTTAAGAGTGGTTGTTTTTGAGCGCTTCCCCCTGCACCGAGGCCCTTTTACATGGCACTTAAAGTGACGGATCTCCTTTCCAGCAACTTGCATATAGTTGCTTATTGTGTTTCCTATTGAAAACAGGATCTGTGTAAACGATAGCAATTAAGTGGATTGGGGCCCGCAGGAAGCTATAGGTGCCTCCCGCGAGGTGGGATTTACAGAGCAGGGATGTCCAGCGTCGGGGAGAGACGAGTCAAGACTGTGGCACCGAGGCGCTGGCAGCCTCACGACGCAGGGAGTCCAATTCACCTTCACGTCTGTTTTTTTTTTCAGAGTGGGGACATTTGGACAATAAAATATGAGAATAAAAATATAGTAAGAACAATCAAATCAAATGTCTGAACTGCACTTAATCTCTGGACAAGTGGGACATAAATTATGTTACTCTAAAACTAAAGTATGTACAGCCCACCCTGGTATAATATACACTCTATCAATAATATCACTAGGGACAGTATGTATAATATACAGACTATATCAATAATATCATTATGTACAGTATGTATAATATATAGACTATCAATAATATCACTAGGGACAGTATGTATAATATACAGACTATATCAATAATATCATTATGTACAGTATGTATAATATATAGACTATCAATAATATCACTAGGGACAGTATGTATAATATATAGACTATATCAATAATATGTATAATATATGATCATACTGTGACATCATACTGTGACATCATAATGTGACATCACAACGGAATATATTTGAGTTACCATTTGAATAATATAAATAATATGTATGATAATAATATAATGTAATGTTATATTATAATATAATGTAATACAATAATAAAGTATAATATATTTAGCTCCCATTTGAATAATATAGATATTATGTCTAAAAACATGACATTCTTTAGAAGTCTTAAAATATATATTTTTAATTTAACACTTTGATCGCCATGGGTTAAATTCATAATTTACCATCCCTCGCCAGCTCTATTTGTCTATGGAGAAGTTCCCCTTCTTTGCAGGGCTATAACTTTTTAAATTCTATTGCTACATTGCCATTATTATGGCCCATTCAATGTCCTATATGTATTGTTCAGGGTGTAGCAACGTTAAACTTTTTCATTCACATATTCATACTAAAATATGGTCTAAAGTATAAGTATGTTTTTATTGTTTTCTGCAGCTTTCTTCAGAACGTGATTTATAGCCCTAAATGCATTATATTGATGATGAAATACAGTTTGGTAGCGATCGGCGCGAGATGAAAAATTTCAACTGGACGTACTTCTAGAATGATCTACGTATGATCTGATGATGACCGGATGGGCGGGGGATCGTTTATAATTCCGTGGGCAACGTTAGATGATTCATCCAGAGTGGGTCATATGTTCATCATAGCAGTTTATATTGAACACGTTAGAATATAACGCTGAATCTTACCGTATGTTCCTCGCGCCGTTGGCCGATCAGCGTGGAGTAGACCGTTTTCGATTATGGGATGTAGAAATGCCCGATCCATTTCCAGGTTGTATAATAGTATATACGTCCAAATAACGTTGTTTATTGAGTTAGGGCGAGCGATCTATTATCCAGTGTTTCAAGATGGAGTCGCGGGAGCTATAGAGAGTGGCTGGACCACATTTGCATGAGTACTACTGGTTCAAAGGTTAATATCCGGTTGGCGATCTGCCGATCGGCCACCAGATGGCGCTCTTGAACCGCTAGAGAGTTGAGAGGAGATCACACTTGTGTCTCAGGGCCCCGGAAAGGAAATATGATTTCGATGACAGATTTTTGAAATATTGACATCAAAGACGAGTTAAGGCGTCCTCGGCGGAATGAGCATGGCGGGGAATGACGAGTTCCGGCGTTTTCGGCGGTTAAAGTGCTAAGTTAAAATAAATTTAAAATAATAATAACGTTATTTATATAGCACCATTCATACAGATTGCAGCTCAAAGTGTTTTACACAAAAAACGAAACAAAAGGATACAAAAAAAAATGAGAAAATAATTACAATCACTCCATAACTAAAGATGGAAATTATAAGACATGAAAATGATAGAAACGGTAATAAAACAACTAGATAAGATAGTAAAAATAGCTAAATAAGACAAACAGTAAGACAATAACATAAGACAATAAAATAATTACAAATAAAATAATAATAAAGACCGGAAAATGTAACTTTTTACAGTAGACGTACAGTATAGTATCTTTTTACTAACCAAGCTAACCTGAACCAAGCT